>NW_021703783.1:8623673-8806810 GCF_005190385.1 Monodon monoceros
GATTCACTTTGTTATAAAGCAGAAACTAACACACCATCGTAAAGCAATTATACCCCAAAAAAGATGTTAAAAAAAATTAAAAAAAAAAAAAAAGACACAGACCTACTGGAGAACGGACTTGAGGATATGGGGAGGGGGAAGGGTGAGCTGTGACAAAGCGAGAGAGAGGCATGGACATATATACACTACCAAACGTAAGGTAGATAGCTAGTGGGAAGCAGCCGCATAGCACAGGGAGATCAGCTTGGTGCTTTGTGACCACCTGGAGGGGTGGGATAGGGAGGGCGGGAGGGAAGGAGACGCAAGAGGGAAGAGATATGGGAACATATGTATATGTATAACTGATTCACTTTGTTGTAAAGCAGAAACTAACACACCATTGTAAAGCAATTATACCCCAATAAAGATGTTAGAAAAAAAAAGAAGATATGGCACATATATACAATGGAATATTACTCAGCCATAAAAAGAAATGAAATTGAGTTATTTGTAGTGAGGTGGATGGACTTAGAATCTGTCATACAGGGTGAAGTAAGTCAGAAAGAGCTACACAAATACTGTATGCTAACACATATATATGGAATCTAAAAAAAAAAAAAAAAAAGATCATGAAGAACCTAGAGGCAAGACGGAATAAAGACACAGACCTACTAGAGAATGGACTTGAGGATACGGGGAGGAGGAAGGGTAAGCTGGGACAAAGTGAGAGAGTGGCATGGACATATATACACTACCAAACATAAAATAGATAGCTAGTGGGAAACAGCCGCGTAGCACAGGGACATCAACTTGGTGCTCTGTGACCACCTTGAGGGGTGTGGGATAGGGAGGGTGGGAAGGAGTGAGATGCAAGAGGGAAGAGATATGGGGACATATGTATATGTATAACTGCTTCACTTTGTTATAAAGCAGAAACTAACACACCATTGTAAAGCAATTATACTCCAATAAAGATGTTTTTTTAAAAAAGATTAATATGAAGAAATATGTTGCTTTGCTATACACTAATAATGAACTATCGGAAAGAGAAAGCAAGAAAACAATCTCATTTAAAATCACATCAAAAAGAATAAAATACCTAGGAATAAACTTTACCAAGGAGGTGAGAGACCTATACTCTGAAAACTATAAGACACTGATGAAAGAAACTGATTACGATATAAAGAAATGGAAAGATACCCCATGTTCTTGGGCTTAAAGATACTGTAAAAATGGCCATACTTCCTAAAGTAACCTACAGATTTAATGCAATCCCTATCAAAATACCCATGACATATTTTTCTAGAACTAGAAAAAATAATCCTAAAATTCATATGGAACCACAAAAGACCCTGAATTGCCAAAGCAATCTTGAGAAAAAAGAACAAAGCTGGAGGTATCACCCTCCCAAGTCTTCCCAGTATACTACAAAGCTACAGTAATGGTACTGGCAGAGAAACAGACGCATACCAATGGAACAGAATAGAGAGTCCACAAATAAAACCACGCACCTATGGTCAATTAATCTACAACAAAAGAGGCAGAAATACACAATGGAAAAAACAGTCTCTTCAATAAGTAGTGCTGGAAAAACTCAACAGCCACCTGTAAAAGAATGAATTAGAACATTTTCCCACACCATATCTAAAAATAAACTCAAAATGGATTAAAGACCTAAATGTAAGACCAGAAACCATAAAAATCCCAGAAGAAAACATAAGCTGCATGCTCTTTGACATAAATAATAGCAATATTTCTTTAGATCAGTCTCCTCAGGCAAAGGAAACAAAATAAACAAATGGGACCTAATTTAAAGCTTTTGCACAGCAAAGGAAAGCATCAACAAAACGAAGACACCTATTATACAGGAGAAAATATTTGCAAATGATATGACCAACATGGGGTTAATATCCAAAATATATGAACATCTCATACAATTCAATATCAAAGAAAAAAACAACCCAATTTAAAAATGGGAAGAAGACTTGAATAGACGTTTTTCCAAAGAAGACAACAGACAGCCAGCAGTCACAAGAAAAGATGCTCAACATCACTAATCAGAGAAATGAAAATCAAAGCCACAATGAGATATCACCTCATACCTGTCAGAATGGCTATCATCAAAAAGAACAGAAATAACATATGTTGGCAAGGATGTGAAGAAAAGGGAACCTTAGTACACTGTTGGTTCAAACGCAAATTGGTGTAGCCACTATGGAAAACAGTATGGAGGTTTCTCAAAAAACTAAAAATAGAACTAGTATACAATCCAGCAATTCCACTCCAGAGTATATATCCAAAGAAAATGAAAACACTAATTGAAAAGATACATGCACCCCAATGTTCATAGCAGCATTATTTACAATAGCCAAGATATGGAAGCAAAGTAAGTGTCCATCGACAGATGAGAGGATAAAGAAGATGCAAGATACACACACACACACACACACACACACACACACACACACACAAAACAGAGTATTACTCAGTCATTAAAAAGAATGAAATTTTGCCATTTGCAACAACATGGATGGACCCGGAGGGTATTATGCTCAGTGAAATAAGTCAAACAGAGAAAGACAAATGCTGTATGTTATCACTTACGTGTGGAATGTAAAAAATAAAACAAATGAATGAATATAACAAAACAGAAACAGACTCACAGATACAGAGAAAAAACTAGTGGTTACCAGTGGGGAGAGGGAAGGTGGAGAGGCAAGAAAGGGGGAGGGGATTAAGAGATACAAACTATTATGTGTAAAATAAATAAGCTACAAGAATATATTGTATAGCACAGGGAATATAGCCAATATTTTATAATAACTTTAAATCGAGTATAATCTATAAAAATACTGAATCACTTTTTTACACCTGAAATTAATACACACTGTAAATCAACTATACTTCAATTTTTTAAAAAAAGAAAGAAGGGCCTGCCTTATTAGCACATGAAAATAAGCTCAACTTCACTATACTGAGAGAAATTCAAACTTCTATAACTTCAAACTAAACTCACAATGCGTACCATTTCTCATGGCAAAAATTCAAATTCCTGAGAACACACTCAGTTGGTGAAGCCATGGGAGAGCAGACCTAATATGCCACCTATTGTTTAAGAATGAAGGGCAAATAAAAATGAGTATACATATTTGCTTATTTTTACAAAAAAGAAACACAAAAATATAAATCAGAAATAAATGCAAATGGTTACCAAGAAAGAGTGGAAGAGAATTAAGTATAAGGTATAAGAATAAGAGTGATAGGCATGGAGATTTTTTTAAAGTAAAGCCTAAAATTGAATGCAAATATCAAAAAGTAACCTTAGGAATAAGGAAAGGATGTCCCTCTCACCATTGTTTTTCAACATAATTCTGGAAGTTTAGTGAATGCAATAAGACAAGGAAAGAAAAGATAGACATATTTGAAAGGAAGAAATTAAACTGTCTTTGCTCACAGATAACAAGATCATCTATGTAGAAAATCCAAAAGAATCAACAAAAAACTTCTGGAACTAACAAGTGATTACAGCAAGGTTGCAGGATACAAGGTTAACATCAAAAAGTCAATTTTCTATATAAAAGCAATGAACAAGTAGAATTTGATATTAAAAGTGCATTACCATTTATATTAGCACCCTCCAAAAAAGAAATCTTAGATCAATGGAGTAGAATAGAGAGCCCAGAAACTGAACCCACATAATCAGGCAATTGATCTTTAAAAGAAGCAAAGGCAATACAATGGAGCAATGATAGTTTTTTCAACAAACAGTGCTGGAACAACTAAACATCCTCATGGGAGGGAAAAAAAAAAGAAAAAAGAATCTAGACATAAACCTTACACCCTTCCTGAAAACTAACTCAATATAGATCACAGATGTAAATGTAAAACACAAAACTATAAAACTCTCAGAAGATAACATAAGAGGACACCTGGATGACCTTAGGTACGATGACTTTTTAGACACAGCACCAAAGGCATGACTCGTGAAAGAAAGAATAAGTTGGACTTCATTAATATTAAAAAATTCTTCTCTGCGAAAAAATGTCAAGAGAATGAGAAGACAAGTCACGTACTGGGAGAAAATGTTTGCAAAAGACACCTCTAAAAAAAGACTGTTATCCAAAATATACAAAGAACTTTAAAAATTCAACAATAGGAAAACAGCTTGATTTTAAAATGGGCAAAAGACTTGAACAGACACCTCACTGAAGAAGATATATAGATGGCAAATAAGCATATGAAAACAGAAATACAGATCAATGGAACAGGATAGAAAGCCCAGAAATAAACCCATGTAACTATGGTCAATCACTCTATGACAAAGGAGGAGAAGACTTAAATAGACATTTCTCCAAAGAAGATATACAGATGGAGAAGAGGCACATGAAAAGATGTTCAACATCCCTAATTATCAGAGAAATACAAATCAAAACTACAATGAGATATCACCTCACACCAGTCAGAATGACTATCACCAAAAAATCTACAAACAATAAATGCTGGAGAGGGTGTGGAGAAAAGGGAACCCTCCTACATTGTTGGTGGGAATGTAAATTGGTACAGCCACCACTATGGAGAACAGTATGGAGGTTCCTTTAAAAACTAAAAATAAAGCTACCATATGATTCAGCAATCCCACTCCTGGGCATATATCTGGAGAAAAATATGGTTCAAAAGGATAAATGCACCCCAGTGTTCATTACAGCACTGTTTACAATAGCCAAGACATGGAAGCAACCTAAATGTCCATCGACAGACAAATGGATAAAGAAGATGTGATACATATATACAATGGAATATTACTCAACCATAAAAAATGAAATAATGTCATTTGCAGCACCATGGATGGACCTGGAAACTACCATACAAAGTGACATAAGTCAGACAGAGAAAGACAAATATATGATACCGCTTATATGCGGAATCTAAAAAGAACAGGAATGATACAAATGAACTTATTTACAAAACAGAAAAGGACTCACAGACTTAGAGAAGGAACTTATGGTTACGAGGGGGGACAGGTGGTAGGGAGGGATAGATTGGGAGTTCGGGATTGACATGTACACACTGCTATATTTAAAACAGATAACCAACAAGGATCTACTGTATAACACAGGGAACTCTGCTCAATATTCTGTAATAACCTAAATGGGAAAGCAATTTGAAAAAGAATAGATACATGTATATGTATAACTGAATCACTTATACTGTACATCTGAAACTAACACTACGTTGTTGATCAACTATACTCCAATATAAAATAAAAAAATTTTTTTTAAATGTTCAACATCATATATCATGAGAGAATTGCATATTAAGACAACGAGATACCCGTACATACTTACTAGAAGAGACAAAATCCAAAACACTGGTAACACCAAACACTGGCAAGGATGCAAAGCAGTAGGAGCTCTCATGCTCTGGTGGTGGGAATGCAAAATGGTATGATCGCTTTGGAAGATAATCTGGCAGCTTCTTACAAAGCTAAACATAGTCTTTCCATAAGGACAGGGATTATCAGTATAGGCCGAACCACCAGGATATCCGCATCATCTCAAAGTATTACCCACAGATTGCTTAATAATAACAAAGAGGGGGTACTTTTGCAATTGAAGGATATGATTGATACTTTCTTTCCCTCCTCTAGGGTTTTCTTTTTCTAGGATACTAACCAAACTTACTATCTGTGGTGGCTTTGTACTGTGTCAGTTTAGTTAAGCTGGAGCCACATTCCCCAGAATTCCCTTCCTATATGTCCTGGAGTAGAGCTGGTCACAAGAGAAATTTGTGAGTGATTTAGAAGGTGGACATGAAGTAGCACAGTCAATGAAATGTTGGGGTTTTTGGGGGTTGAAATACCACTGGGTTAAGGGCCATTCAACCCATGTGCCCCTCCATCTAACCCTCACCGCTTCCATTTCTAGGATGTGAGGCCAATGATCTGGCTCAGGGATTCGTTTGGTTTTTTAAGTTTCCTCCTTAACTTCTCTCATCATATACTACAGACTGTCCTGGAAACCATAGAAAGAGAAAAGTCCACCACTACTGGATACCTCAACCTCACCCACATGTGGAATCTGGGGATTACATAAAGCCCCTGTGTGTTTTGGCATGAAGAAGGAAGCTCATTTGAATACCTGTGACATCAATGGAACAGACAGTAATTAGACAGATGGACGGTGGCATTTTTAGTATAACAGGCCCTATACGCCTGCAGAAAAATCACTCGGCCCACCATGATGTCAGTGACTCATGGGTGTTAATAGTGACAGTTCATAACTCTACTGAGAATACAGCCAATTTCTGCTTCTCCACAAATAGATTATTACTTTGCCAAGTATTTGCACAGCAATCTGTTCCAGCCTAGGCTACCAGAGTGGGCCCCAGTTTGGGTGGAGCGAGGGCCGTATAAGGGAACGTGGAGAGCACAGGCAGGAGAAGAACATAGAGTGAAGGGTAAGGGAGTAGTTTTTTACCCCAACATGTGTCTGACTATAGTCTAAGGTGAAATGTTAGTCATCTGTGTCACCAGATATTTACTGCGTATTTAACATGGCTGGAACACTGGGGGAGCCAGTAGGGATTCAAAGCTATAAAATAAGACCGTTACTTCAGGAATCTTACACTAGGGTTTATGACACAAATCGCAAACAGAAGAAACGTCTGCATCAGTGTTCATCAAGAGGCTCAAGTGCGTGATGCAACCAGTGGAGAGCAGAGGAGATACTCACTGTGCGGATCTGATAGATGAGTCACGGGGCTGAGGGACTTCTCCAGGGAGAAAGAAGAAAGAAAGAGAAACGGGAAATATTTATTAAGTGTCTATCTACTAATGATGCCACTAATAGCTACCATTTGGGGGCATTTAATAAACGCCAACTGCTTCACCTGTGCTCCCTCATTTAACTTTGCCACCATTGTGTGATCAAGTGAACTGCTATTCCTCTATGATAGTTAACCAAGTGCGGTCTCACATAAATAATTACCCGCAAGGTCACACAATCTGTGAACAACCAAGCAGAGCTCACATACAGGTTGGTCTGACTCAGAGTTCATGCTTTTTCTGTTTCGTGGTCTGGACTCACTTTTCCGTGCCTTTCCACGGTAGCAATGTGTCATATATGTCATGTGTAACCCCCATGGCCTCTGCCTTCAAGGAGAAGGTCGTGGGCACAAGATGGTGGGGGACAAGAAAATGCCAAACCAAGGGGTGATTAATGCCCAAACGTATGGGAGAGGTCATCTGTGCTGGGAGAGGAGAGCTTGAGGGGGGTGATGGTGCCATGGGGAGGGGATGCCCTTCTTAAAGCATCAGGTCCCTCTAGCTGTCTCCATGGAGCCCTGCCAGTGCTCCCAGACAAATTCTGGTGTAAAAAAAATCATAAACTGAAACAACAGCCCCTCAAGAGTCTCTTTATCTGATGCTGCACGACGGGGCACCCTGGTCATGCTTCAGCAGACACATGGCCCATGGGTGGCCTGACTGGGCCAGTAGATTATGGACATAAGACACAGCTGCCATTCCCCAGGCCTAGCCTCCCATCTGAGTGCTGTCAGCTCTCCAGGGACACAGGACATTCCCCATGACTATAATGGGCCTCACGAGTGTCAATATTTGCAGAGTAACTCAAGGGACAACACATGGATGGACTGAACCAAAAAGTGGCCACTTTGGACTCCCCTGGTGGCACAGTGGTTAAGAATCTGCCTACCAATGCAGGGGACACTGGTTCAAGTCCTGGTCCAGGAAGATCCCACATGTCGTGGAGCAACTAAGCCCATGCACCACAACTACTGACCCTGCACTCTAGAGCCCGCAAGCCACAACTACTGGGCCCACGTGCTGCAACTACTGAAGCCCACGCGCCTAGAGCCCATGCTCCGCAGCAAGAGAAGCCACCGCAATGAGAAGCCCGCGCACCGCAACGAAGAGTAGCCCCAGCTCGTCACAACTAGAGAAAGCCCGCGCGCAGCAATGAAGACCCAACGCAGCCAAAAATAAATGAATTAAATAAAAAAAATTATTTAAAAAAAAACCAAACAACTGGCTACTTCCCAGCCTTCACTTTGAAGTCTCTGCCCCGGGAAAGGAGGAGCCATTCAGGGAAAGTGGTATAACTCCCCAGTGAAAGGTGAGTAATAAATGGCAGGAGTTCAGTAAAGTTTAGCACTTCTGTCTCAGGATAAAACAAATCCACTCCCTTACCCCTAGACTGTAATTTTCTTCTGTATAATTTTCCAGCAGTACTCGGCAGGTTTGTGAGTCACCAGCACAGAGTCATTAGCTGTGAAAACGACAGCGAGTGCTACTTAGAATCCAGAGGGAAGAGAACTGGCCAAGAAAAACCCAGGGGACACCGACATGTAAGGGTGTGATGCTAAGAGGAGCCCATGAACTCGACATGATCATGGGCCTACATAAAGAACCAGGACTTCAGTATCCAGGTATCCTGGGAGTCCCAAAGGGTCAGAGGTAGCAGGAAAATCCAGGAAGAAGACAAAAAAAAAAAAAAGATGACCCTTAAGGAATCCTTCTAACACTGTAGATGGGAATATAAATTGGTGCAGCCACTATGGAAAACAGTATGGAGGATCTTTAAAAATAGAGCTACAACGTGATCCAGCAAACTACCGTATGATCCAGCAATCCCACTCCTAGGCACATATCTAGAGAAAAACATGGTTCAAGAGGATGCATTCACCCCAATGTTCACTGCGGCACTGTTTACAATAGCCAAGGCATGGAAGCAACCTAAATATCCATCGACAGATGAATGGAGAAGTGTGGTGTATATCAGGGGGCCCCAACCCCTGGGCCACAGACAGGCACTGGTCCACGGCCTGTTAGGAACCGGGCCGCACAGCAGGAGGTGAGCGGCGGGCGAGCGAGCAAAGCTTCATCTGCCGTTGCCCCTCGCTCACATTACCGCCTGGACCACCCCCTCCCCGTCCATGGAAGAACTGTCTTCCACGAAACCGGTCCCTGGTGCCAAAAAGGTTGAGGACCGCTGGTGTGTGTGTATATGTATATATATATATATATATATATATATATATATACACACACACACACACACACACACATACATACACATATATATATACACACACACACACATACACACACACATATATATACACACACACACACATACACATACACATGAACTATTACTCAGCCATAAAAAAGAACGAAGTGTTGCCTTTGCAGCACCATGGACAGACCTAGAGATCATCACACTAAGTCAGACAAAGACAGACAAATATCATATGATGCCACTTACATGTGGAATCTAAAATAATACAGATGAGCTTATTTACAAAAACAGAGACAGACAGACAGAAAACAAACTTACGGATAAATCAGTGGGGGGATACATTAGGAGTACGGGATTAACAGATACACACCACTACATATAAAACAAACAGCAAGGAGTCACTGTATAGCCCAGGGAACTATATTCCATATTTTGTAAAAACCTATAATGAAAAAGAATCTGAAAAAAGTATACAAATATATATAACTAAATCACTGTGCTGTACACTTGACACTAACACATTGTTAATCAACTATCCTTCAACAAAAAAAATATTGGTCCTTATGTTTGATACGTAGGTCATGATTGATCTTAGCACGAGAGTTTTGGTAGTTTGATGGGGTTTGGAAGACAGACTGAGGTGGAATAAAGGGCAAAAGGAGGTGAGGAAGCAGAGACCGAGAGGTGAGATTTCAGAGGAGTTTGAATATGCTAGCAGGGGAGGGTGAAGGGAGGATATATTTTTCCAAGGTGGAAATATTAGAGTATTATGAGCGGGTTCAGGGGAAGGATCCAGTGGGGAGTGAGGAGTGATAACGGGGTGCAGGAGCTGATGGACGGACACTAGTAGCCATTATAGAGAGAGAGTCTGGAACTGTGCTCTTCATCCAGACTCAAGGTTTTCTCAAGAATCCATAATCAACTGAAATTGTTTTCTTTGATTTCCCTTTTTGACCTGTTCAAGGACAAGAGGCCCAGACTGGCCACCTTTGCTGGCTGCCGGCTAATGCATTTACCCCCAACAAAAGTGCAGGCAAGATTTACCGGGTACAGACAGTCCACAGTGTTTCCTCACCCCCCTACTCACATCTAAATCCTTACATCAGCTTGAGAACACATGAGCAACCAAGTCACATACGAAATAATTAATCAACATGCAAACTAACTAAATGTTTTTGAGTTGTTTTTTAAGAAGGGAAAGAAAGGCAGAAGATGCAGGAGCAAATGGTGGTGGTGATGATGAAGGTCCAGAGAAGGCGGGAGGAGACTGGGTCAGAGGTACCGCATGGGGTTGCCTGTAAGTAAAAGGGGTGCCCTACATTCTGACCCTTAAGGGAATGTAGGGAGGGTGCATAAGGTCGGCAGGGGGTGTGGAGGGGGTGAGGGGTGAATAGAACAGAAGGTTAAAGGGCTGTCTGCTACGAGTGAAGAGGCCACATACGTAGGGGACGGTCAAAGTTTTAAATTGCTATTGAAGAGAACGGGAGATGGACATGACAGGAGAAAGAAAAGGACTGCTGGATATCCACAGTGACCCAGCTGAGGCTGAGACACAAATGACAGTTTGCACAGCTCTGGGATTTCCTCCCACAAAGTGCTGAGCTACCCAGGTGTAGAGCGAAAGGAGAGTGGGGCAGGTATTTTGTTGGGTGGGTGCAGAGGAAAGATGGTGGGGGGAGGCAAGGACATCAAGAAGAGAGAAGCTCAGATAATCACAGGACTTGGGAAGGGAAGGGCGAGAGACAAAGAGGATACCTAGGGTGGGCAGTGTTCTAGTTAGAAGAGAATCCACTTCAGCTGGCTTAAACAGAGAGCCCTAGAGACAGCTCAAGAAATCACTTGAGTGGTGCACAGAAACAGCCTCTGGCTGGGCGTCCAAGAATGAGTCTCTCCAACACACCCCAGGACTGGTCCATCAGAGGGGCCGAGCCTCTGCCGTAATCACAAGGCTTTAGCTACGAGGCCGCCACCACAGCTGCCAGCTATACAACTAAACGCCCTCAGCTGTCCTGCTCCCAGGAAGACAGAGGCTCCTGCTTGACCGTCTCTGTATAACTCAGTTTTGAGTCAAAGTCTCCTGTAGATGCATTAAGTTGGTGGAACTAAACCATGTATCTGCCCCTGGAGGGACAGGGAGGCTGAGAACTTAACTCTGTGTGTGTGCCTGTGTGTTTTTTCTCCCTCCACATACCCCTGTTGCAAAGTTGGTATTTGCAACGTGGAGAAAGCGTGCAAGAAATATAGGAAGGGTAGTAGCCATCCACCATAGGGTGTATCAAGGCTGCTGCAGCCTACGCGGTGCCTCTGTGAACATTTTTTTCAATGCCCTGCTGGGCCCATGCGACCCTGTGGGCACATGACTGGAAAGGTCTGCCCTTTATAAGAAGATAAAGGTGCTCCTTCTTCCGGGCGACACCGCCCTGCGCCCGGGCACGGCTTCCAGAGCAAAGTAGAGGCTGGGCTTCAGCCCCCCCCCCCCGCGCCCCCCATCGCCACCCCGGCCTCCTCAGGTGGCAGAGTCTGTGCAGAATGCAAAGGACACAACTGTTTGTGACAACCCTGGGGCTTACTGACTCAGGAGAAATCTTACAGGAGCCAAGGAGTCTCCACAAAGTCAAAGCGCGTGTGCAGTGGGAAGGAGGTTACAGGGGGCCAGAGGGATGGGCGGTTACGGTCACAG
This sequence comes from Monodon monoceros, assembly GCF_005190385.1. NCBI lineage: Eukaryota > Metazoa > Chordata > Mammalia > Artiodactyla > Monodontidae > Monodon > Monodon monoceros. The sequence goes on from NW_021703783.1 coordinate 8,635,371, forward strand.
CATGAGACACAGGAGTCGGGGAGTTCTCAGTGTAGGAGTAACAAGTTCCTGAGGGAGGTGAAGTGCAGGGGAGCTAAGGAGACCTTGACACTGAGGAAGCTGTTTGACAGAGCATCGGTGTGGACGTTAAAAAACGGGTTGGAGGAAGAAGAGAGAAATCAGACTCCACAGTCTCTGTGAGAGTTACAGGGAGACAGTGGCTGACAGCAACCAGCAGTGGCCTCAACAGGAAGGACTTCACACAAGGGCAGAAGCTGCAGCAGGGAGCAAACAAACCAACACAAAAATCCCAGCTTTCCCCTCCTCGCCCCCTACGCATTCATTTAAGCAAATACTTAGTGAATTTCCACGACTTAGCCAGCTCCGGCCGCCATAACAAAATACCACAGACTGGGTGGCTTAAACAACAGAAATTTACTACTTACAGTTCTGGAGGTCCGGCTGCAAGTCCAAGAACAAGGAGCCAGCGTGGTCACGTTCCGGAGAGAGCCCCACTCCTGGCTTGCAGACGCCTGCCTTCTCCCTGCTTCCTTTCACGGTGGAGGGAGAGGGGAGAGGTTCTCAGGTGTCTCTTATAAGAAGGCTAATCCCCTCACACGGGCCTCACCTGCATGACCTCATTTAACCCTGATCACCTCCGAAAGATCCCACCTCCTAATCCATTATACTGGGGGTTAGGGCTTCAGTATATCAATTTTGGGGGGACACAACTCAGTCCACAGCACTCCACTATTTGTGAACAAAGTCCCTATCCTCATGGAGTTTACATACTCATGGAGGAAGGCAGAAAATAAACAACAACAAAAAATAAATATATATCATGTTAGGGTAATAGTGCTATAAAAAAGTTAGTTCAGGGGCTTCCTGGTGGCGCAGTGGTTGAGAGTCCGCCTGCCGATGCAGGGGACACGGGTTCGTGCCCCAGTCTGGGAAGATCCCACACGCCGCGAAGCAGCTGGGCCCGTGAGCCATGGCCGCTGAGCCTGCGCGTCTGGAGCCTGCGCTCCACAACGGGAGAGGCCACAACAGTGAGAGGCCCACGTACTGCAAAAAAAAAAAAAAAAAAGTTCAGTGGGGAGAGGGAGAGCCAGGGCGTTACAGTGTGTAGAGCAGATATGGAAGAAGAAGGGAGTGACATGTCGAGTATCTGGTGGAAGAGCATTATAACCTGTGGGAGCAGCAAGTGCAACGGTCCTGAGGCAGGACCAGGTTTGACTCAAGACAATGGAGAGGAGAGAGGGAAAAAGAGGACAGTGATAGGGTTTATTGTCGCTGCAGTATAATGGGGGCAAATCACATAGGGACACTGTAAGGACTTCAGCTTTTACTGAGTGAGCTGGAAAGCCACCATAGGTTAATGAGGAGAAAAGTGACAAGATCCAGAAATGGGAGAATGGAAAACCTACAGTGGAGAAAGTTACACGTGTACTGTTCCTTAGAGGAAAGGCAGGTTGCAAGGAAGAGAGGGGGTGGAGGAAGAGTGGTTTGAGGGGGCTGAGCACCCAGAGGTGAGGGTTCACAGGGTCCAGTGGACTCAGAGGTGGGGAGGGATGGGTGAGGAAGCACACGGCAGCAGAGACATGAGAGAGGGCAGAGGTGGAAAGATGCCTGGGACACCCAGGATTAAAGGAGTGAGAAGCAGCAGCAGACTGAGATGCTTTGAGGCAGGATGGGGCCAGGAGTAGGAGCCCCAGGGAGACACCCGGGGCCTGCGCAGGGCAGAAAGGACTGCCCCATGGAGATGGGCTCTGGTCGAGGGCTGTGGTAGAACGTGGAAGCCACCAGGGAACAGTTCGCACAAGGCTTCAGGATGTTTGGGGGGACGTGGGGAGGGGGGAGGCCTCCCAAATGTGCAGAATGGTGCCCTCGGTCACAGGAGGAGTGCAAGAGACTGTCTGGCCAAGATCTATCTCGTGGTAAGTTTGGGGAGGTGGGAAGTAGGAAAAAAGGAAACCTGGAGAGCTGTTCAGCCCAGGAAATCCCCCCCACCCCGTGATGACTGGTGAGCAGGGAGGAAGAGCTCGGGGGAGAGAGATGCTGAGCCAGGAAGGGAAAGGGGGAAGCGAAAGGCTGCAACCTGGGACACTTCCTCGTCGCCGGCTTTGCCCTCCCGGTGACCTGGGCCAGCCGGGGACGCGCAGGGAGGAGGCCACAGATTGTGGAGGAGGAAAGCCAGAGTCGATCTAATCAAGGCCCACTCTCCAGAGCTTCATTTGCAATTCAGTTGTTCCTTTGGCAAAAGGCCTCGCGCAGCTGTTCCGCCCAGAGAGCCTCTGCCAGGTGAACTGGGGGTGCGGGATGCCTCCCAGCTGCCGGCTTGATGGCTGCAGAACAAAGCTCCCCCCGACAGCTTTCCTAACTCCAGGTTCTCGAGCCAAGTTGCACTGGGCAGCAGGTGAGGGAGGAGGCCCAGGCTCAGGCAGGGAGCTCTGGCTCACCTTTCCTTTCCTGGTTGAAACAAGACACAGAGCACTCTCTGATCTGAGCCCTCTGCCAGTTCTGGAAGGGCTGGGTTTGTCACAACTCCAAAAAAGAGCAGGAGGTTACTTAGCTATGGACGAGTAACAATTGGGCATCTGTCTAACAGCAACTGTACTGATGAATAATTAAATTTTTTATTACAGTTGAGTGAGAAGCCCTCTGCCCACATGGCCTGTCAGCTGCCAGGGGAAATGCAGGTAAGGAAGGAGTACCTTCCGGGCCCTGAAATCATAGTCATTGTTGTGTTTAAGATGGTTGGGATCTTAGGAGAAGTTATAAGTGAAGCAGACTCAAACGCTCCCTTCCTTTATACTCCTTTTCGGGATCTAATAAGATAAATCCGCTGGAGCAGGACTTGGGCATGCAAATGGCTGAAAGAGCTGGAACTGAAAACCAGGAGGCAACAGAGATAAAGAGAAATGGGTAATAAGTCAGCTGTACAAATACTGTTACATCATAGCCAATGATGAAGACTTAGATGATGGTGGAGAGGGCACAGCTGGCGTATAATGGGAGACATACTGAACTCTGGAGTCAGAACAGCCCAGTTCTGACTTGGCTACTTCTTGCCTGTGACCTTGGGCAAACTCACTTAACCACCACAAACCTCCCTTTCTGTATCCGTAAAATGGGGATACTACTACTTACTCCTTGTGCTATCCTGAGGGTTTAACAAGGTAGTGTTCATGGGAGTATCTGGTGATTATAAAGACAGCAAATGCAAGTGATTGGCTTAAAAACCAGAATTAAAGGCAGCTGAGTCCAATCAGCATAAGAGTTGGGATAGGTTGAGTGAATCAGGATTCAGAAGTAATGGTAAAGAAAATCTGTAGTATTTGCATTGGATCTGAAATTATCAATGGAATTCTATAGAGTTCAACTTAAATGCATTAAAAAGGGTAAATGAATCCCTCTAGTTGTTAAATGGCATTTTGTCTTTCTCTAGTTTGTCAACAGGACAGAACACTCAAAGGGGGACCACTAAATGTTCATTATATTTATGAGAGAGTGCCTATAGAATTCACACGTCCACCAATATATTCACACAGTGGGAAGTGACCACGGGCAGAAGGGACTGTTTTTGTTAAACGTATAAAAGCTGAACACTGACTACACGTGATCTCCTTTAATCCTCACAACACAGAATGAAACTAAGGCTCGGAGTGGCTTAGGTAACAAGACCAAGGTCCCAAGGCTACCAATGCATAGAGCCACGATAAGAAGCTTATTTATCTCTTAAAAGCCATCAAAACATTCACTAGACTATTCTCCTTCTTCGCAGTCCATGTGCAGAGGCACCATCTACATTTAACATGGTCCCTTTCCCTTATAATCTGCTCGGAGAGTTGAGAGTGCAAGAGTAATTCAGCAAGTATTTGTTGGGTTCCTTTGTTCAAAGCGCTGGGGATCCGTAAAGGAGAGAGATGAAGCCCTGTCCCTGGGAGCAGCTATGAGGCGAGGGCCACGTGTGTGGCACAGACCCAGTGCTGGAGACCTTGCCGGCCCCTCGCTAGCTCTCGGTGATGAGCCCTTGTTGCTAGTAGGTGTCCATGGATGCAGCTACCACCCAAGCAGCCCCCACCAGACTTGAGCATCCAGAAACTGGCAGACAGCGGGCAGGCCAGCATGGAAACGGACAGAACAGGGATTTGAAGTCCAGTTCCGGCTTCACCACTGTTAGGCCTGTGACCTCCTGTCTGCCCCTCACCCGCTAAAATCAGTTGCTGTGTTTGTAAATGGGGGTACTATTGAGTAGGGAGGGGCTGGTGAGACATAGTCCAAAAGGGCCTGGGAAATAATACGAAATAAAAGTTCACTTTTATTATCACTTTATGTTTCTGCTCATCAAACCCAGGACAGTTTGCGTTCTCAGCTATCTGTGGGGCTTCATCAAATACAACCTTCAAATATTCCAAACTGCTCCCCTGTAGCAGGAGGGAGTGTCGACTCCACGGGGAGTGGTTGCAGAAGGGCCAGAAATATGAGGCATCTTTCCAGGCCAGCTCCTTCCTTCCACCTCTTCTTGGGCATAGATCCATGTAACGCATGCTGGAAGTCTGGGTGGTTGTAATTAACAAAGAGTCAGGTGGGAAGAGGAGGAATTTCTAAAACTTTTGTTAGCAATGCTGAAGTATATACAATGGAATACTACTCAGCCATAAAAAAGAAGGAAATGATGCCATTTACAGCAACGTGGATGCAGCTAGAGATTATCATAGTAAGTGAAGGAAGTCAGAAAGAGATAAGGCAAATACCATATGATGTCACTTGTATGTGAAATCTAAAATATGACACAAATGATCCGATCTGCAAAACAGAAACAGGCTCATGGACATAGAGGACAGACTAGTGGTTGCCAAGGGGGAGGGGGCTGGGGGAAGGATGGAGTGGAAGGTTGGGATTAGCAGATGTAGGCGATTATATATAGAATGGATAAACAACAAGGTCCTACTGTATAGCACAGAGAACTATATTCAGTATTCTACAATAAACCATAGTGGAAAAGAAAAAGAATATAAAGAATAAGATACACTACCAAACGTAAGGTAGATAGCTAGTGGGAAGCAGCCGCACAGCACAGGGAGATCAGCTCGGTGCTTTGTGACCACCTGGAGGGGTGGGATAGGGAGGGTGGGAGGGAGGGAGCCGCAAGAGGGAAGAGATATGGGAACATATGTATATATATAACTGATTCACTTTGTTATAAAGCAGAAGCTAACGCACCATTATAAAGCAATTATACTCCAATAAAGATGTTAAAAAAAAAATATATATATATATATATGAAATGTAAAGAATATAAAAAACGAATGTATATATGTATAACTGAGTCACTTTGCCGTACAGCAGAAATTAACACAACATTATAAATCAACTATACTCCAATTTAAAAAAAGAAAGAAATGTCGAAGTACTTAGCGACACTCCTGACGCCCAGGAGCTGCCACCCTCCTGTGACTCTGCCCTGACTCTGTGTCTGAACGAGTGTCTGACCACTGAGCTCCATGGCTCGGGAACGATGCCTCATCTCACAGAACGACAAAGCAGCCACCGTCCCACCATCTGAATGGGCCTGGACATCTGGCTGGTATCACTCCAAAGGGCTCCATCCTGAGCAATCCTCAAGCAAAATGCTCCAACCTTCCACATGGACTCAGGCCAGCTTCTCTACAACTTCCATTGGTCCAGTAGATATACCACATTTGTATCAGACCTTCGGAAAACACAAGCGGCCCAAAGAGAGGAACAGGTACCTCTACTCTCCCTTGCAGATCCTCCTCCTAACCTACCCCACAGAGATGTTCTAGTCTGTTTCCTGACTCGTTTTGAAAAGTCAGGTCCTCTGACTCACATCTTGATCGATTATAAAAGACTTTCCCCAGGGCACTGCTTTTCCTGGGCCCCCTCATCTGATCCCCTGGGAGTCACATAATCCTCCTATCAGGGCAGTATCCAGCCCATGGACACTACAGAAAACTCGAGGCAGAGGCCAACATAAGTGACTGTGAACATCGAAGAAAGACAGCTGTGGTTGCTTCTCAATGCTTATTAGGGACAAAATAAAACCCACAATGATAAACTTCCCATTTCTCAGTGGTGGGTTCATGTGGCTCAATCCAGGCAACAGCTTATAGCTTTAGCTTCTCTCCAAAATTATTTGTGCAAACGTGTCAACGTTGCTCTAAAGGTAGAGGTATACTCTATGGACATGAACTGTCATCAGAAAATCAGCCCCTCTTCTCATGATCACCTCCATCTGCCAGAACACTCCCCCACGGTGGGAAGGGAGATGGTAGAGAGCGAACAGTAACTAGTTAATAATCCTTTCACGCCACACATTTGCATGGAATGAACTTTTTGTTTTGATTAAGGGACTGGGGGGGAAAAAGACCTTAAGAAATCATCACCTATCCCCCATATATTCTGGTAGCTCTATATTTGTTATCTTCCAAGTGGGAGAGAATTCTTTTGTTGTTGTTGATGATATTTTTGTGTTGGCTCATTTTACATTATCTAGTATTTCAATGTAAAGAGCAAAGTACAGACTATAAGAAATCAAATATCTGTGTATCCACCAACTAGCTTTCACATTATTAACAATTTACCATATTTTGTTCAGTTTTTTTTATAAAGGGAAGAAAGCATTTAGGGACTTCCCTGGTGCTCCAGTGGTAAAGAATCCACCTTCCAGTGCAGGGGACACAGGTTCAATCCCTGGTCAGGGAACTAGGATCCCACATGCTGCAGGGCAACTAAGTCCGCGCGCGCACCGCAACTACTGAGCTTGCGTGCCTCAACGAGAGAGCCCACATGCCACAAACTACAGAGCCCACGCACTCTGGAGCCTGCGTGCCACAACTAGAGAGAGAAAAAAACCCTGCACGCCACAACTAGAGAGAAACCCATGTGCCAAAATGAAGAACCCACGCGGCACAACTAAGACCCAACGCAGCCAAAAAAATAAGGAAAATAAATAAATAAAAATCGTTTAGAAACAGAAAGCATTTACATACACATAATGCTCTGGAAATGTTCTTCCCTGATCCCACGTACTTCCTTCCACTCCAGCAGGTAACCCTTGGCCTGAGGTGAATGGTATCAGTCCCATGAAGACTTTTAAAAAAGATTTACTGCATTTATACTCATAAAGCAATGATAGGATTTGGCAGCATATTTTACATTTTTAATAAAATTGTATCATGGGCTTCCCTGGTGGCGCAGTGGTTAAGAATCTACCTGCCAATGCAGGGGACACGGGTTCAAGCCCTGGTCTGGGAAGATCCCACATGCCGCGGAGCAACTAAGCCCCAGAGCCACAACTACTGAGCCCGCACGCCTAGAGCCCATGCTCCGCAACAAGAGAAGCCACCGCAATGAGAAGCCTGCACACCACAACGAAGAGTAGCCCCTGCTCGCCGCAACTAGAGAAAGCCCGTGTGCAGCAATGAAGACCCAACGCAGCCAAAAATAAATAAATTTATTTTTAAAAAAAGACATATTTCTTAAAAAAAAAAATTATATCATACTGTATGTTCTATTCTGTACTTACTTTTTTCACTGCTCATTATGCTTTTGAGATACATGCATAACAGTCCCTGAAACTCTGAATCATACATCCCAACTGCTACTATTTCTATCTTTAAAAGAGAAAACTTTCATTGACTTTGCCAGCCACTTCCTTCGCTGTGTTTTGCTCTCTTCACCCTTTTGGCAATAAAATTCCCTGAAAGTGCTGTCTACACTCACTGACTCTAAGTTTTCTCTCACACTCTCTCAACCCACTGCAGTCGGGCCCCCTCGACTCCACTAGCAAAAGACCTGGGTGTGGCAGCTAAAAACCCTTCCTCTCTAGAGTGGCTGCATTGCTTCATGAACGGCCAACAAGAAGCCTCACGTCTCACCTCCCGGCGGTGGCTTCTGTAGTGGCCCCACGGCTTTAGAGAACCTTCTTCGGCTTCTCTGTGTGGAACTTTAGGACCTGGGGCCGAGCACCCTCACAGACTGGCTCACCTCGAGAGGTGATGGCAATTCCGCTGCCTCTGCCGCTGTGTGACAGTCTTCAGAACACGGCACTCGTGAAGATGCTGAATCTAGAAGTCCATTCCGACAGCTTCTCAGGACGTGCAGAAACACTGAGTTCTTTCTTCCCTTGTGGACACTGTCACACAAAGAGCCTCTCTCCAGGACCCCCTACCTTCCATGGCTCTTGACTTCCACTCAGGCAACCAGCGAAGGCCCCTAGTGGCTAGTAAGATAGAGGCCCACAGGTGGGCCAAGAAGCATTTTCAGCCCACCTCTTCCATTCCTGAAAACATCCTTTGTTGCAGTTTGCAGTAAGGGTCTATGAATGCAGGCTTAGATCCCCATCAGGAAGAGAACTCGAAGCTCATGAAGGAGCAAGGAGGCACTGTTCTCAGAGCATCTCACCTGTGAAAGGACACCTTTATCATCCATGCATATGCTACCACGACCTACTCTGCCCACCCCACTTGTGGAGAAAGGTGGACTCATACACCAAGAAGCCCCACTAGACTTAAAAATTGCCTACATGCACTAGTCAGACTCACGGTGCTGACAAGGCAATTTCATTCTTTTTCTTTTCTTTTTTTTTTTTTTTTGTCCTGTTCAATTACTTTGCATCTCAATTTATACTGAGATATGGGTGGATAAGCATGAGTTCCCAAAGTCCCAGTGTCCTGATCAGGAAATGCTGTAGAAAAACAAAACGGACATTATAAATATTCTCACCAAACCCCAGCTCTAAGAAACAAATTACCTGTGCAGAGAAAACTGCGCATAGATGCTGCTTATCCTGCCAATATATTTCATAGACTAAGTTCTGTTTTGCGTTATGCTTTTCATACAACGCACCCTAAAAAGACTTTTACCGTGAACTGTGTAAATGTGGTAAGGATTGCGGAGAGAGGAAAATAACAAGAGGTACACAGACAAAGAACAATTTAAACCAAAGATTTTGGAAAGAAGGGTTATTGGGGACAAATAAAACATTTTAAAAGTGGGTGTTGCATAATTAAATAATCAGAGAAATAATTCAAGACAAGTAAATTGGCTTTCTTCTCCTTTCTTGACGTTTCTTGTCTTGAGTTATTTCTCCCTTGGGTAGGACAGCCAGGATTTGACTCTTGGCTCTCTATCTGTGACCTTGGGCAATTTATTTACCTCCGTAAGACTCAGCCTTGTTATCTGTAAAATAAGAGATAATTACAGCACCCATCTTTTTGGGTAGCTATGAGCATTAGATTGAATGAAGCACATTGCCTGGCGCATAGAACATATTCAATACATGTCAGCTGGTAATATTATTAATACTCCCTTCATAAATTTCTCAGTATTCATTTCCTCCCATTTTAACCCCCCTCGACCCCTCATCCACTCCGTCTGCCTTCAGCCTCCCACCTCGTCCCTGCTTTCATTCCCACTTCTTTGAACCAGGCTGACAAGTCCCTTCACAATCTTTCTCAATCTATCTTTCCAGCTCCAGATACTTCCCTCGCTCTGTAAACATCCTCCGTGCTGACCACACAGAACTCTTCCCAGGTCCCAGTAATGGCAGCTCTTTCGCGTTTCTCTGTCCTTACTTCCTCTGTGCTCTTTTCCTGGAATGCCCTTCTCCTCTCGTTGTCTGACTCAAGACAATCAGTCCTCTCTCCATGGCTCTTTGAACCCACCTCTGATACTGCACTTGTCTCTTTGTATTGCCAAGTTTGTTTATGAAATACACTTCTTACCCATATTGTGAGCAGTATATCTATATATAGATCAAGACAGATAGATCTCGATAGGTAGATAGATAGACACAGACTGACAGAGAGACAGAGGGAGATAGGTAGGTAGGTAGATAACTACATATATTAATGGATGTGTCTCCACCTAGTAGGTACTTAGACACACTTGCGGGATGATTGAGTGAACATGCTACTTCTTCTGAGCTGTTCTAGTCTTGCTAGGTCACTTGGAAGAACTTCCAGGGACACCAGATCAATGCTGTTTTCGCTTGCCACCTTCAAAACCCAAAGTATGTGAGACCCTCAGGTCACTGAGGCAAATTTTCCAGCTCGAAAACACCAAGCCTGCATTTGACCCTCATGTGAAGGCGAGTCTCTTCTGAAGATAAAATGGAGATGAGGGGTGAGACTCTTCCAAGGACCCAATTTCCCTGTGAGATCCTCTGGTGACTTAAAAAGCATTCTGGAAAGAATTACGTGGCACTTGCCTCACCCATCCCAGGCTATGATAAGATCAAGCTCTTGGTGGTCCACGCTGTGAGTCTCTTTTGTTCCCCACTGTTTTGGGAGGGGGAACATTAGAGCAGAGATTCCCTGGGAGACCTGGAAGATTCCTCCTCATCTCACTATAGCTGATGGGAACCCAGAAATGATTCAAAGCTGAAGCCACTGTCCCAGATCAATACATTTCATGGCCATTTAAACTGGAAACCAGACAGCCATCTGGATACAACCCATCCATATTTTTGTGAAGTTGTAAATACACCGTAAGAGGAGTCCAGTAAAATCCTACTATAATGTTGGTGCTGGGAGCCATGAAGAGTACTCCCCTTGACAGACATTCCCTGATCTAGAGAAAGACTCACTGTCTACAGAGCCCAGCATCCTGGGGGAAGGGATGCCACCGGCTAGAAAAGTAAACCCAAGGGAGAGAGAGAGGCGCTTCCCAGTAGAGTTTTTGCCTTTTTTTTTTTTTTTTTTTTTTTTGGTTGTTTGCTTTGTTCTATTTTGTTTTACTATAATTCAGTTCTACTGGTAGCTGAGGAGGACTTTTACATGACGGGGCATAATTTCCCTGAGTTTTAGTAAAAGACGTGTTAAAAAACGATGGCCTCCATGGCAGGCTCAGAAATAGTGGGTCAGCATGTGAAAAAAACAGAAATGGTAAGTGACCCTCCCAAGGTCTGGTTAGTGGTGGAGTGTGGACCAGAGTCCAGGTGTCCTGACCACTCACCACCAGTCCTCCTTCCGCTGGACAAAATCCCTTCTAGGTCAGAGCAGGGAACCCAAAAATGGCATCTCAGGTTGGGGGACAGGCAGAAAGGGCAGGGAGGGCACCAAGATAGCCAGTTCCAGCCCAAACTCCAACAGTCTGGGTTCAAAAATCCAGCTCCGCTTCTTAGCGGCTGTGAGATGTTGGGTCCATTTACTTCATTTCCCTGTGCCTCTATTTCCTTGTCTGGAAAGTGGGCTGAAGATAATATGGGTCACTCTAAGGACAGAAGGACACATTAAAGCTTTGGGAAGAGGGCCTGGCACACAGTGATCAGGACGTTAGCTGTTATTACTCTGACAGTGGATTCTCTCCAAGCCTTCTTCGACTGGGGGAGAGCTGGGCTCTCACCTATTCCTTTGATAGTGGCCGTAAATTTGCTCTGGCACCAGCACTCCCAAAGTAGAATCCTCTATTAACTTCCCCAGGCCTGTGACCCACCTCTGCTTGGAAACTTTTCAGGGGCTGCTTACTTACTACTTCTTTAGAGGGTCCCTTCCACTGCTGGATAACTGCACTACTTAGAAAGATCCCTCTGGCGTTGGGATAACATCTGATCTACCTCTCCGTAGCCTCTCCTTGTTGGTCCTTTTTTTTTTTTTAGCCAGGGACTGAACCCAGGCCCTCAGCAGTGAAAGCGCCGAGTCCTTAACTACTGGACCACCAGGAAGTTCCCCTCCTGTTGGTCTTAACGCTACTACCTTGCTTCTCATACTAAGATAAACGTTCCCCCATGAGACTTGGTGATGGGTTGGGGATGTGTAAACCCATACAGTAAATATGGCATGTTTTCCTGATGAACCAAATTGAAATGAAGACTTATGCGGGGTGGGGGGGGTGGATTTTAAACTTTACCTTGAATGTCTTTGCATTTTAAAAGATTTTCTAATCTAAAATACTTTTCATTCAAACCAACAAGCATATTTTTGTGGATAAATATAAAGTTCAAATAACTTCTTTTTTGGATCTGACACAAAATGTTGCTCCTGGCAGCTCTGCCCCAGACCCCTCAGGAGTATCTATTCACTCGTCTTTTACATTGGGAATTTCTAGATGGAAGAGCCTGAGACATGCTGCTCTATTGAGAAGAGCTACAAAGAACCAGTCTAATTCCTCTCCCACAGGACCGCCCGGTGAAGTTTTCATAAGATCTTACAGTTGGAAAGACACTCAGAAGTAGTCTAAATGCATCTGCCTTCTGCAGCAGGCCTAACAGATGGTCACCCAGCCTCTCCTGGATCAGGCTCAGAGCAGAGACCACATGGTAATCGTCGCCATCCCATCGCTGGCCAGCTCGAATTGTTAGAATGTTCTTTTCTTAAGCACATGCACAAAGGCCCTGGGATGAGCCAGACCTCAGCTGGACTTCAGGATGAGTCACTTAACCTCACTGGTCCTCAGCTTCCTCAGCTATAAAATGGGATAAATGGTGTTAGCTACACCACAGGGATACTTAGAAGTGAAAACGCACATTAATCACTTAGCATTCTATCTGACACATTAAAGGATTCAATAAATGTACACCGGGACTTCCCTGGTGGTGCAGTGGTTAAGAATCCGCCTGCCGGGGCTTCCCTGGTGGCGCAGTGGTTGAGAGTCCGCCTGCCGATGCAGGGGACACGGGTTCGTGCCCCGGTCCGGGAAGATCCCACATGCCGCGGAGCGGCTGGGCCCGTGAGCCGTGGCCGCTGAGCCTGCGCGTCCGGAGCCTGTGCTCCGCAACGGGAGAGGCCACAACAGTGAGAGGTCCGCGTACCGCAAAAAAAAAAGAAAAAAAAAAAAAAAAAAGAATCCGCCTACCAATGCAGGGGACACGTGTCCGAGCCCTGGTCCGGGAAGTTCCCACATGCCACGGAGCAACTAAGCCCGTGCACCACAACTACTGAGCCCGCGTGCCACAACTGCTGAAGCCTGCTTGACCTAGAGCCCGTGCTCCACAACAAGAGAAGCCACCACAATGAGAAGCCTGCGCACCGCTGCTCGCCACAACTAGAGAAAGCCCACGCACAGCAACAAAGACCCAACGCGGCCAAAAAAAGAAAAAATAATTATATATATATATATATAAATGTGCACCATCATCTCCATCCCCATTTCCCTAAGAGCTTCCACCAGCTAAAGTTCCAGAGCTTGCTTGTGATGCCTCTGCTCCAAAACCATGTTTTAGATATTTGATAACAGTTCGTGTACTCTCCCCCAACTGTGCCTAAAAAAGCCTTTTTCCTCAGTTAAATATAACGCCACCTTCCTCAACAGAATAACATTCAGATGCTTCAGTTAATGTCTGTTTTCTCAGAAAGCCACTTGAAAGTGTATTAAAAGATTCTTATGGATAGACTGGAGAAATGGTAGAAGACAAAAAGTGCCATGGAGAAAAAAATTAAAAAGCAGAGTAAAGGAGGTGGAAGAAGCTAGGATGGGGGGCGAGGGGAGGTGCAATTTAAAATATGTGCTCAGGTAACTCAAAAGCTCAAAGGACTGGGCTTCCTCATAAAGTCTGATTGGAGAACAGGGCTTGGATCAAAGTTCACGGGGGCATCTCACTCCTTCTCTGAGTTGCAAACAGACATCTGAGCACAGCGCTGGCCCTATTTACCCACCGCGCAGCAGCTGAAAACAGGAAGGGACCGAGCAGGGGTCCGGCTGGGGCAGCCTAAGGCCCCTTGCTGTCCTGCTCGCTGCCTGTGGCTGCACAATGCCAGCCTCTGAGCCTTGCAGGAGAGGGCCAGGAAAGCGGGAGGTGGGGCACAAGGCCCTCATCTTTACATCATGCCTTGGCCCCTACACATCAGCTCAACGGGTGTGTCAGGCTCGCAGCCATTCAGTTAACTCATCCTCTGGTAGACAGGTGCAACCAAGGTGTTATGGACTGAATTGTGTCCCCCTAATAGTCATGTTGAAGCCCCTACCGCCAGCGTGACTGTATTTGGAGATGGAGGTGGTTAAATGAGGTCATGGGGGGAGAGGGGTTATCCGATAGAAATGATGCCCTTATAAGAAGAGGAGAAGACACAAGAGTTCTCTGCCCCCTCCCATACACTGCAGAGAAAAGGCCACAACAAGAGGGCAGCCGTCTACAAGCCAGGAAGAGAGTTCTCCCCACGAACCGAATCAGCCAACACCTGGATCAAGGACTTCCAGCCTACAGAACTGTGAGAAAGTGAATTTCTGTCGCTTACGCTGCACAGTCTGTAGTATTTTGTTACGGTGGCCCGAGCTGACAGATACACAAGGCGGGGCAGGTCCCCAGCAGTGTGATATTGTTAGTGGGAGCTTTTTCCTTTACGGGTAGAGGAAGGACATGGGGAGAGAAGAGATCCCCACCAGAGGCAGAGTCTTAAAATAATTCAATGGTGTAATTATAAAATATAAGAATGGAAAATAAGGCAAAATTTAAATAGAAAGTTATTATGCCCTAGCTATGTGTTCAATATGTTAGTTTATTCTTGGAAAAGGAGAAAGTGAAAGAAAGCCTTGAACAGGTGAAAAAGTGAAGAAAGAAAACATTCACAGAGGGAAAGGAGAAAACTCAAAAGAAGTTAGAAGTACTCTTTAAACCCACACTCAGATGGTGCAAATCCTAACTGAAAGTTTTTGAAAAGTATTTACTGAATGCCTGATGTATTCAGGGTGCTGAGCTAAGTGTGGAAGGATACCCATCCTGCTTTCTAGAAACTTAAGTTTCACAATGCAAATCCCTTCCTTCCTTCCTTCCTCCCTCCCTCCCTTCCTTCCTTTCTTCCTTTCTTCCTTCATAATTTACCAAACATTGAGCCGGACCTTTGCTAGAGAATGCAAAAGGTATATAAAGATAAGTTATAGGTCATACTTCTGAGGTATTCAAAGTCTCAAAACAAAAACAAGTTAAAAATAGAATCAGCCTGTGGAAGGGCCACAAGCTTCACAGAGATGAAGAAATTTAAAAGATAACTTCCACTTCCGGAGCTGAGGCCAGAGAAGAAGAATATTCTGAGGAGAGGAGATGGCCTGAGCCCCACCCCCAGAGAGGCCTGGACACACAGTGACCTTCTGAGAAGCCAAGTCCAGTCCTGGGACTGGGTGGAAGGGGATAACACCTCAGTGGAAATTTCCCCTCTGCCTTCAAAACGCTTCTGAGATATGATTTTTGCCTTGAATTACTAACCTGATAAAACATCCAAAAATAGCTATTTTGCTAAAAATAGCCAAATCCCTCTCCCTCCCCCCTCCACCAGCTTCTCCAAAGCTGCCTGTGGTGCCTCTGCCCTACACGAACTCCCATCCCTTCCCAAGTTCATGACTGATGGCGTAAGCAGAGAGGAGGCAGAGGGAAATCAGCTTAGTTTCTCTGCTCTGCTTTTTAGTACCTTTTTTAATTACAGTTTTTCCAGATCTTTAAGCCTCCTATTCCTGCTACATCCCTAACATCTACTCCTTCAGTTACTCCTTTTATATGCTGAACATTTGTCATATATTTTTTAAACTGATATTCAAAACAAGTCCAAGACGTGTTATTATTCTATTTACAGATGAGAAAACTGAAGCTCACAGAGGTTGTATCACTTGCCTAAGGTTATAAAAGTAGCTAATGGTGGAAATTTAAAACCAAGTCCATCTGACTGTATAGCTGTGGTTCTCAAAGTGTGGGCCCTGGTCCAGCAGCACCTCCTGGGAACTCATCACAGACCCACTGAATCGGAAATGATGTACGGGTGAGGGGGTCAGGCCCAGCAATCTGTGCTCTAGCAAAGCCCATGAGGTGATGCTAATGACACTAACGACTGAGAACCTTCGCTTAAAGCGTGTAACCTTAACCTATTACTCATCCCCACGTTCCTGCTACCCATGTGCAAAAAAATCACCTTGGGGGAATCATCCAGAAAAATAGATTTTTTCACTTCTCCACCTAGATGCTTCCAAGGAATGAAAGGTTACACTTCACTCTAGACTCTAAACTTGACCGCCATCTCAGTTGGCTACCCCAGATTCGTTATCAGACCAATCGGTTAATTGTTTAGTGTGGAAATGTGTATTCCCATCCTGCAAGGAATTCCGGGACACTAGCTACTCAGGAAGAGGGAAATCGCAGCTTAGCTATTGAATCCAACTTGGTATCAAGTTTCCTTTGTCAGCACAACCCAACCCTCAGGAGACTAACAGCTCATTCTAGGCAGTACCCCAGAGACGCAGCTCTGACTACTGCCACCAGTCAGTGTTTATTGATTGAGTACTCCTCCATGTCAGGTCCCCCACTAAGCACTTGAGATGCTTTATCTCAATTCATTCTTTTTTTTTTTTTTTTAATTTTTATTGGAGTATAGTTGATTTCCAATGTTGTGTTAGTTGCAGGGGTACAGCAAAGTGAATCAGTTACACATATACATATAGCCACTCTTTTTTAGATTCCTTTCCCATATAGGCCATTACAGAGCACTCAGTAGAGTTCCCTGTGCTATACAGCAGGTTCTTATTAGCTATCTATTTTATATATAGTAGTGTGTAACTGTCAGTCCCAATCTACCAACCTATCCCTCCCCCGCCTTACCCCCTGGTAACCGTCAGCTTGTTTTCTACGTCCGTGACTCTGCTTCTGTTTTGTAAATCAGTTCACTTGTCACAGCCTAAGATACAGGAACTATTATCAGCCCCATTTCAAAATCGAAGAAACCAAGACACAGCAAGATTAAGTAATTTGACCAAGGCCACCAGCTAATAAATTGTTAGCTGAAACTCCAACTCCACCTCTGTCCCCCATGCTCTCCTGCCTTTCCTGAACAAGTCCTCGTTCCTGGTATGCTTCAGGCATAACCTCTGCATTTCCGCTTGAGAGTCCTCCTTGCAGCCGGGGATCCAGTTTCCTGCTCTACCAGGTTCTTCTCCGGCACCACTTTCCCAGCTGTCTTCCATCCCCCTCCCCACCTGGGTGACGCTCCATCTGGACCTGCTTCCTGCTTGCTAGCCTTTCACGCCCTGGTCACTTCACCTTCCTTCAGACCAGTTCAATCGCATCTGTGTGCCGCTGAGCAGGGCATACATTCTAGCTTCTGCCCGTTCCCAGTTTCTAAGGCAATTTTTTCTTATCTTACCATCTCTGCTTTGACCAGACACTTGGTACAACTTCAAACATTGTCGCCTGTTGTCTGGCTGCCTAACGAGAACTCTTGGCCCACTTTGAAGCCAGCTTTCTTGAAGCCACTGTCATATTTAGCACCCTTAATATAGACTTTGTCTACCACAGAGTGGGGTGTACTGAGAAGATAGATAAGCCTCTGTGAGGAGGTTATTTCTCTGCTTGTGATTTCTAGCCTAGTGGTGGAACCAATACTGAGTCTGGTGATATAAGCTGAAATGCAAAAAAAAAAAAAAAAAGGGGGGGGCCTGCAGCTCCTCAGACTTGGCCACTGAGAGTTCACCAGAAGCATTGCTAACAAAGTTGGGGGGAGGCCCCCTGGAGGGTCCTTTCCTCCCAGAATGATTGGCGGATAGGCCAGCTCAACCTTATAGGCAAACAGGAAACTCTACCCACAAACAAAAGGAAAAAGGAAGCTTCCAGATTCCTGTTCCAAGTAGCCTCCTGAGAAGGACTTTATCTTTGGGGAAAATTCTGCTGAAGGAAATTTGAACTGAAGTTGAGAGTTTCCTTTGTTAAGAAAAGCAAATAACATGAAAAGGGAGAGAAGCAATGAGACAAAAGATTGGTCATCACAGATACAGATCTAATCTCTGGGATAAAATATGCTGGAAAGAACCTAGTCTTAAATACACAGAGAGGGGAGGCGGGGGTGAAAGGCATGAACCAAGGCTCAATATGGGATGAGCCTGACCTCCGAGAGGAGCAGTGAGGACACCTGACCAACCAGAGAGAACAGTATAGAATCAGGCGTGCAGGGGCAGATCACCACCCTGTAGTGCCAGGATGGAGTGTTTACTAAACCCATGGGCCATAGAGAGTTCTGGCTCCAAGCATCCAGGAAATGAGATCATCATAGCATATTAATAATAACAGTCAACGTTTTAAAACATGTACTAGAATCTTCTTGAGCCTTTTGTACGTATTAACTCATTTAAACCTCCCAATAATGGTATGAAATAGATACCATTCACTCCCCTTTATAGAACACAGAAAGTTTGGCTATCTTTCTCAAGGTCACAGTGTGCAAGGCTCAGGGCAGGATTTGAATGCACGCCCTCTGCTTCAAGGTCCTACTCTTGACCACCACAAAATTAGTAACGTATATTTTCTTCTCTCTGTTAAGAAGAATATAGGCAACTCCTGGAATGGCAGCAAGCTATAGCAGAAAGAAACCTGGGTTGGAATCCGAACTCTACAACTAGACCTTAGATCTTGAACCTTACAAGGTTGTTTTAAGTATAAATGAGATCGTGCATGACTCTGGCACATAGCAGATGCTAAGTAAAGCATTACACTAGCTGGTATTCCTTGATGATTCTCAGGTGCCAGGAATATTTTTTTTCAGGGGCTTAATATGTATTTATTGTTCATAACAAAACCCAATGTGGATGTTTCTGGGTGGGTAGCTTTCTTGATCACTCTCTTCCAATTAGTGACACAGGGATCCATATTCTTTCCATTTTGCAATGGAATGGTCTTCTGCAAAAAGTCTCCATGGTTTCACATTCTAGAAGGGAGTTCACTCAATTCTCATTTCTATTTAAGGAAGGAACTGAAATCTCTTCTTCCTGATGAATCCAGGAGCCACAGAGCCTGTTAGTCTCTTGCACATTGGTGGGTCAGGAATGTGGGAAGGGTTTGGCTGCATTCCTCTCTGATGGAACCCTAGATACACGACTTCTGAATTGAATTCAACGGGAGCAGATGAGTTTTATACCTGTTACACTTCAGGGCATGAAAAATGGTTCTGTTCAGCGTCTTGGGGAACTTCTCAAAACCCCACACTAGTAATACCTGCTTGAGCCCCATATAGATGAAATTCTCATGTCCTCTTTTAGTCATATCTTAATGAATGAAATAGATTCAAAAGGTTACAGTCATAAAGCAACTTTCTTCTTTCTCCCACTGTCCTTCTGTAAGTGGGTTCTTTCTCTGGCACTAGTTGAGATTTCAGACAGATCTAGGACCTCTTCTGGTCCTTCCTAGGCATACGGGTCATTTCCAGTCACAAAACAGCCTCACTTCAGTATTTAAATATCCAGGCCATGGTAATAATCAAAATACTGAACTTTTATCTATATTAGAGTCTCTCCCCTTCCAGCAGGGCAGTACTTCAGGGCACTGAGTGTTTGCCTACAGGCAGGGAGGGATGCATGGACATCTTCCTCCCTGTCTCCCCACTGGACCTGCTGCTGCTTTGACCCCTTCTGGTCAGATTCAGGGAAGGCAGGGATTGGAGGAAAAGAGCATCTGTCTTATATGGCTGGGACTAGCATGACCTGGGGTCAGGGCCACAGGGCCTGGCACACATGCAAGGCTGGCCCGTGTGGGTGGCCATTGCAGGTGGCTAAGGGAACCTCCCACTCAGTTACCTTAACACCACGGTGGCCATATGTCCTGTTTGCAGAGACAGTTCCAGTTCAAGCCTGTTGCCCCAGCATCTTGGGTAATAGCACCCCCTTTCTTTCTCAAAAAATGGCCCCATTTTGATAAAAAGTTAAATAATCATCCTGCTTAACACAAATGGGCACGCTTCAACTTCCCCCTGACCTGTAGGCTCCCAGCAGTCCACTCTACTGGTCACTGCATCCCTCCAGGGAGAACTGTGGACAAAGTCCTTTCAAGAAATCTCCAGGCTGGCTCGCCACCCACATGGCTCACATCTGGTGTCCACGGAAATGGATCCCCTTCCTCACATGGTCTAAGAAATGCAACTCACAACTACTGCAGCTCCCTTTCTCTGTTGTCATTTCTCTCCCACCTCCGGACTGACTATCCCTTCCGCCACATGTCCTCACACTCCTCTCACTCCAGAGGCTATACAGAAGCTGCCCTAAAGCCCCTCTCACTTGCCTAAAGTGAAAAGGAAGGCCCCCATTCCTCGCCCCTGTGGTGGGAGGGGGCATAGCACTCTAACAGCTGCCTCCAGAGGAGTCCTCACTCTAGGCTCTCCATTTCTACTCTTTTTTTTTGCGGTACGTGGGCCTCTCACTGCTGTGGCCTCTCCCGTTGCGGAGCACAGGCTCCAGACGCGCAGGCGCAGCGGCCATGGCTCACGGGCCCGGCCGCTCCGTGGCATGTGGGATCCTCCCGGACCGGGGCACGAACCCTCGTCCCCTGCATCGGCAGGCGGACTCTCAACCACTGCGCCACCAGGGAAGCCCCATTTCTACTCTTTTTAAAGGTTGCAGGTGGGTGACTATTAATGCTAGCGGATCTGGCTTTACCATTTCTCAGCATATCTTGAAAAAGGATACAACTTCATATTCTTTTACAACATGGAGTTACTTAGCACCTATTGTAATATTCTCAGACTTTAGGGACTCTGCCCATCTCCTAAGCAACAAGAGAGTTGAATTTAACATCTAGTTATGTCTAATTTAATAAAGAAGTAAGGGAAAAAAAACATCACCCAGCTCTACTGAACTCTACCAAAAAAGGTGATTCCTGTAGCAGGCTGTGGCCCAAAGCCACAGCAACTGCCAGAAATGCAACGTGGACAGCACAGGGAAGGAGCACAGCAAGGGCAGGATCCCCACCACCAAGGAGAGGAGACAGGACTTACCAGGATGGCCTTGGTCACTTTCCTTACTTTTTTTTTTAATTTACCATCTTTATTGGAGTATAACTGCTTTACAGTGGTGTGTTAATCTCTGCTTTATAACATAGTGAATCAGCTACACTTTTACATACATCCCCGTATCTCCTCCCTCTTGCGTCTCCCTCCCGCCCTCCCTATCCCACCCCTCTAGGTGGTCACAAAGCACCGAGCTGATCTCCCTGTGCTTCCCACTAGCTATCTATTTTACATTTTCCTTACTTACTTCTTGAAGATGCTAGCGCATGTAATAGAATCTGGAAACCTGAAACATGCCCATGGCATTCCACACCTGGAAAAAAGGGTCTGTGCAAACTTTATCTCAGCTTTGAACATGTGAACAGAAAATCCACCCTAGACCTACCCCTCTAACTGGGGACAGCTGGCCGCATTGCTAACTGACACATGCACAGAGGTGTCAGCATCGCTGGTTTGGTTTTCAGTCCTCTGTCCAATCCAAAGAGTAGAGAAAGGAGTAGAGGGAAGATTCCTCCTCTTTGTGTCTACAGGGGGGTCACAGCAGTCCCCTTGAAAGCTGAAGATGGAAATCTAAGAGCATGGCCTTACGGAGGAATCACTGTGCTGTCTCTGTTTTTCCTGTGAGGAACCTGAGAGGCCCTGTGGGTATGCCCAAGCCATGGGCTGTATCAGTGGCTTAGCCAGGAATGATCTCCATGTCCTGATCGCTACACAACTCAAGCTCTGTAGAATAGAGTGTCTTCAGAAACAAAGAAAAGCTTTTTAGGGTAATCCCACCTTTTCCCACAAGCCATGTTTTTATAGGAGGTTTTTGTTTTTTCCCAGCAGCAAGGTAAAGCAAGCAATGGAACTAGCTTGTTCTCAGATCAATGAGTCCGCTGTGTGCTTCAGAGAGCAAAAGGGTTTTTGTTGTTGTTGCTTTTTTTTCTCTTTCGATGCTGGTTTGGAGCAGGAATTAAACTTGGCCATGGGCTATGAGGAAAAAGAAATGGAGAGCCAAAGCTTCTCTTTCTTTGGTTGAGATTTAGATTTCCATAAAAATCTATAGGTTTATAACTAAAATGGTTACTAAATATGTATTCACTTATACATGCATACTCTTTGAATCCTCCTTCCTGCTTCCCTCCCCTAACTCCTCACAGTAGCACCAGCCGAGCTCCAGGACACTAGAATAGCCTTTATTAATAAGGTGCTAAAGTATTACGTGCCTAACCTAGCTTGATTATCTTGCCAATAGAAACAGATGCAAGGTTATTGAGGTTCTATCAAATGCTGGCAAAGAAAGGGAGATTCAGAAGTTCACACATAACATGAACAAAAGCTTCACATCAAAATTCTAGAATGCCCTGATCCACTTACAAATTGAGGAAGGAAGCAGAGTTGTTTATTTCACTATTTCTTCTCTGCTCACAGACAATTTGGGTAGATTCTACTCTCAGCCCTGAGCTAGTTTAAGAGTAACTGGAGCCAAGACAATTCAATGTGAAAGAATAGTCCTTTCACCAAATGGTACTGGGACAACTAGATATCCTCATGCAAAAGAATGAAGTTGGACCCCTATATTAGTCAACTCAGGCCACCATAACAAAATACCAAGACTGGGTGGCTCGAACCACAGAAATATATTTTCTGTTTTGGAGGCTAGAAGTCCAAGATCAGGATGCCATCGTGGTCGAATTCTGGTGAGAGCTCTTTTCCTGGCTTGCAGAAGGCTGCCTTCTCACTGTGTCCTCACATAGTGAGTAAAGAGGAGAGAGAGAGAGAGAGAGAGAGAGAGCGATGTCTCTCCCTCTTCTTATAAGGCCACAGTCCTACTGGACTAGGGCCCCACCCTTATAACTTCATTTAACCTTAATTACCTTCTAAAGACCCTATCTCCAGATTGGGGGTTAGGGCTTCAACATATGAATTGGGGGTGTGGGGGGGACACAATTCAGTCCATTACAACCCCTTCCTCACACTGTACACAAAAATGAATTCAAAATAGATCAGAGACCTAAATGTAAGAGCAAAACTATAAAACTTTCAGAAGAAATATAGGAATAAATCTTTATGACCTCAAGTTAGGAAAAAATCCTTCTTAGAAATGACACCAAAAGGACAAGTGACAAAAGAAAAAATAGATACATGGGACTACATCAAAATTTAAAACTTTTGTGCAATGGACACCATCAAAACAGTGAAAAGACAGCTCACAAAATGAGAGAGACATTTGCAGATCATATACCTGATAAGAGACTTGTATCTAGAACATATAAAGAACTCTCACAACTCAATAATAAAAAGGCAAATAACCCAATTAAAATATAGACAAAGGATCTAAACAGACATTTCTCCAAAGAAGACACAAAAATGGCCAAGAAGCAGGTGAAAAAAATGTTCCTTATCACTAAACAGGAAAATGCAAATGAAAACCACTATGAGATACCATCTCACATCCACTAGGATGGCTACAGTGAGAAAGATGGATAATAACAAGTGTTGACTACAATGTGGAGAAATCAGAACCTTCATACATGACTGACGGGGATATAGAATGGTGCAGTTACTTTCGAAAGCAGTGCAGCAGTTCCTCAAAAAGTTAAACACACAGTTGTCATATGAACCAGCAATTTCACTACTAGGTGCCTATCCAAGAGAAATGAAAACATACATTCACACAAAAACTTGTACACAATGTTCACAGCAGCATTATTTATAATAGCCAAAAAGTGGAAACAATCCAAATGTCCATCAACTGATGAACAGATAAATAAAATGTGGTAAATCTATACAATAGAACATTATATGGCAATGAAAAGACTGAAGTAATGATACCTGCTACCACATGGATAAAACTTGAAAACACACTGACTCCCTGGTGGTGCAGTGGTTAGGAATCCGCCTGCCAATGCAGGGGACACAGCTTCGAGCCCTGGTCCAGGAAGATCCCACATGCCACAGAGCAACTAAGCCCGTGCGCCACAACTACTGAGCCTGCGTGCCTAGAGCCCACGAGCCACAACTACTGAGCCCATGTGCCACAACTACCGAGGCCCGTGTGCCTAGAGCCCATCCTCTGCAACAAGAAAAGCCAGCACAATGAGAAGCCCACGCACCACAACAAAGAGGAGCCTGGCTCGCCCCAGCTAGAGGAAGCTGGCACACAGCAACGAAGACATAATGCAGCCAAAAATTAATTAATTAATTAAGTTAAAAAAAAATACACTGACTTAAAGAAGCCAGTCACAAAAGCTACACATTGAATGAGTTAATTTATATGAAATATCCAGAGTAGGCAAATCTACAGAGACAGAAAGTAGATTAATGGGTTACCTAGGGCAGGGTGAGTTGTACATATACGTACACACCCAACTTGAAGAACTACTTTACCTAAGATTTGAAACAAAAAAATTTAAGAGAAAAATAGAGGGGTGTGACCCAACACATAGGATTTTATTCATTCTTGGAAAGGCATCAAAATGTCTGAAAGCTAGAAAATTGAATTAGGGAAAAATATACTCAGGAAAATGAAACCAGAGTTCAGATTATGTTAAGCAGAGCAAAGGAAGGCACTGATCTTGCTTAAAGGGGTGAGAGCACAGGGATACGGCTTTGACCGTGCTCTGAATAACTCTTGTTAGGAAGGAAATGGAACCCACACAGACAGTCATGCCTTCCTTCCCTGGAAGTGACCTCACCTCTAATATGTGACTATAAAGAACAACAACACACTCTTTTTCCTGATGGTAAAAGTAGTATATTTAAGATAGTAGAAAAAGTACAGAGAGAGGCAGGCAGAAGATCACTCGATCTTGTACTGATAACTGGTAGATTCTCTCCTATGCATGTTGCTTCCCAGAGTCAAACTGATACAATACACAGAATTTTGTATCCTTATTTTACATTTACAGTCAACATTTCCATTATTTAAAACTCCCATAAGTATCACTTTCAATCAGAAGAATGAACCGTCATTTATGTAACTAATTTCCTAATACGAGAAATTTACCTTTTCAATCTTATATTATTATTAAAAACAAAATGAAGCAAAGGAAATTTTGAGCATAGATTTTTGGCCATATTTCAAATTATTTCCCTGGAATATAAACAATTTTATAGTCAAAAGGTGTGAAACTGTTTAATGACTCTCACAGTACTTATCAAAAGTGTAACATAATCTATAAACAGCAGTGTGTTAACAAGCCCATCTCACTACACAGTATGAGGACTTTTAAAAGTAACTCACATTCCCTTTCTAAAAGAATTCTCATCACAGCGTTATTGATGATAGCGAAAATTGGAGGAAAAACAAATATCCAACAACAGTGGAAAAGTTAAGTAGATCATGATGGATCATTTTTCAGTAATTAAAATCCAGTGTTTTCAAAGAATATGAAATGGCAAAGAAAAGCGATTTCTATAAAAAATTTTAAACGAAATGACATGTATGCCAAATACCAAATTGTTGGTGAGGTCAGGCAACACAAAAGCATACCAGCAGTGACTATGTCTGGTTTGTGGGATCACAGGTGATTTTGTTTGTTTGTACACTTCTACATTTTCCAAACTACCTAAAACTGACAATGTCTTATTTTTATAATTTTTTAAAGTTCATTGATTTAAAACATTAGCCCCATAAGTAAATTCACGTTCAGTGTGTATCCTGCAGAGAAAAGGTCGAAAAGGCAAAAAACCTATGTGTACCATTGAAAGCCAGTGGGGAGAGGTCTCGCTGTTCTGGTTTCTAGCTAAAGCCCTACTGCTTCCTGGGTGTGCTCTGTGCTGAGACCTCATTTCCTCGTTATTACAGGGAGCAGTCGGATGACTTCCACGTGCTCTTTCCGAGTCTGCATCCTCGAGAGCACCCCCTGGGACCGTGTTCCAGCCATCCAACGGGCATTAACAACTGATTGCACACGAGGCAAGCATCCAAGCAAGTTCTGCGTTTCTTGCCAAGCACAGAAGGAGAAGGTGAATCTGGATAACGCTTGCACTTCGGAATCTAAACACAATCCTGTCTTCAATGAAATCCCCCAGATTGCAAAACTCTCGGACAGAAAGCAAAGTACATCCAATATCCCTGCCACCATGTCTGTGAGTTTTCCAATACCATTTCCTCCCATGACCTCTGACTTGTCGAGCAGCCTGCTGGATGTTAGAGCAAAGTTAAAATGAAAGGAACGAAGTCCTGCAAAAAACGGTAGGTTTGACGAAAAGTCCAGAGTCAATGGTGTAGTCTGGGCTTCCTGGCTTATAAGCTGCTCATAATGACTCACTCACCGGTCAGGCATTGACAGCAAACTGAATTTCTCTGGACCTTGGGCTAGAATGTTAGTAACGTATTCCTTAATTTAAGGAGCTCACATGATGCTGGAATGCATTTATAATCAGGTAGGGAAAGCTATATTTGCCCTGGATGGGAAGTCGGATTACCCATATTCTCTTTTTTCCAGGTTATCACCACAACATCTGTGGATGGTTTGGGCCTACTTACCATGTGCAAGCAGCCAGAAATCCCTTTTCTACCAGCAGTGACTCAGGTGGGTCTGTTTAGCAGACTCAGACCAGTGTAACAACCAAAAATAGTCCCAGTAAAGCTACATAATAAACCACCCCCAAACTCAGTGGCTTCAAACAACTAGGGTTTAGTCTCCTACTCACGAGCCTGCAAGATTGATTGTGCTTTGGCTAGGCCAGGCTAGGGAGCTCCACTTCGGGTGGCAGTTCAGCTGCACTTGGCTCCAGACTGTAGACTGGGCTGTAGGCATGTATGTTTATTCTGGGGCCCAGGCTGATGGGGCAACAGCTACCTGGAGGAAGCTCTTCTCATGGGGTGTCACGGATGTACCAAAATTGCAGCCCGAATGCACAGGCTCTTTTCAAGCCTCTGTCATCCCCCATCCACTAATATTCTCTTTGGCCAAACCCAAAGTTGAGGGGCAGGATGTATATTCCACCCACCACGAGGCCATAACAAGGGCGTTGATGATAACTCTCTTTGAGTGCTGTGAAGAATTGAGAACGGTTATTTGATTTTCCACAGTGGTGATTAAATCTCCACATATCCATCAGCTCTTCCTCCTCTGGCTCCTGCTGGTTTTCTCCTCTAGTTTCCCAGGCAATGTCTGCACCCCTACAGGTGAGCCAAATTTCCAAAAGGTCAGGGTTATCCACCCAAATGGAGAAGGGCCAACTTGCCTTCTGGAAGGTTCTGCCCAACCTGCCACGTGTCAAGATAGCTTTGTGATTGGAAAGGGACACGAATATGCAAAATAACAGAGTAGAAAGAACTTAGAGCCAAAAAAGAGTAAGGGGAAGAAGTAGATTCAGCAATTTGAACTAGAAATGAAGTTCACATTAATTTCAACCAAAACATCCCAAGAAAAGGAGGTTCTCCTGAATCCCTTTTTCCTATTTTTGCTATTTTATCACAGAGGCAATAAATGTTCATTGTGGGAAAAAATCTGTTTGCTGAGCAGAAAACACAATCATCCATATTTCCATCACCCATGGTTGGCCACTGTTCAAATTTTTTATACATGGACAAGTACAGAGCATTGGAAACCAAGGTGACAATACAGAAAAAATGTGGTGAAAATATTAGGGCCCTGGGTCCAGGCCACGTGGACACCAGAAATTCTTCTTATTCCCCCAACTACACATGCCTAGGTGAATCCTCTCTTAATCTTTTCTTTGCAAAAACGGGGTTATCTAACATATAGTTTTAACCTGTTTCACATATCAGAACAGTTTTTCATATCAACAAAGATGTACCTACATCATCATTTTATGTTTTTTAATTGAAGTATAGTTGATTTACAATGTTGTGTTAGTTTCTGCTGTACAGCAAAGTGAGTCAGTTATACATACGTGTACATTCTTTTTTGTATTCTTTTCCATTACGGTTTTAAATGCTGCCTTATATTTCATTTGTGAATTACTATAAATTTGATAATTTATAGTCATCTCCATTGATGGAGATTTAGGTTATTTCCGATTTTTCAGAATTACTTTCTGCATGCATAATGACCCACATCACTTCATATACAAATTAAGGCATTTATTTTCATTTTCAGATCTAAGCAATCTAAGAAGTGCCTTTATTGACAATAAATAGAAACCACCCTTGGGGGTGTTAGAATGTGGGCAGCAAGAAAGGAAACAGCGTGGCTCAGTGCAAATTAGTCATTTTTGAAAGAGCACATATGTATACTTCACATATTGATGGCAATCCACACGAAAGTTTAGAGGGCAGCTTAAGTTTTGGACCAGCGTTAAGCACTCCTAAATTCAGATGTTCATCTCAGCCTCTTGGGTCTACCCACCAGTTTGGAGACAAAACAAGACCAAGCTTTCTGGCTGCCTCTTGGCAACCCTGTCCTTGGAGTCATTTCTGGAAGGGCAAAGGAGCCCCGTGGACTCTTGGGCCACGAGGACAGAAACGTCACCCAGCTCCTCAGCCCGTCTCCATCACAACAGCAGGGCAGAGTGGCCTGGTCATTATTACATCGGTCAGGAATAACTCAAAGCCAGGATAAAGCTGGCTGATTACAAGCAAAGTCAGGCATTCAAGGGAAGACTCTGGAAGGAAATAAGCCAACAAAACAGCATCAGAAAGTGAGGGAACATTTCTTCTCCAACTCTACTCCCCAAGAGCTATCAAGGTGACACAGTCTAAAGTAGGTGTTGAAATTATTACTGCCATGGCAAAGAGTTTTGGGGCACCAGGAGGATTTATTCTTTTCCCTCAACCCTGCTTTCCCCCAGAGTTATTTTCACCCTTCCCATGGTACACCAAGATTGTCCAGCGTGTTTACATGAATACACATGTTTATTCAAAAGATTGCAGTGCCATTCAGAGACAAGAAAGCACAACTCTCCCATTAGTGTATTTTATAACCTTAGATCAATGCTGTGACCTTCTCATTTTGAAATGTGGGCTCAAACTAATAGATTTATAGAATGTTAGAGCTTATGAGGACCACAGAGGTTTTGTCCAATACCCTCATCCTTTGGTGAAGGCCTCAGAGAGGGGGAGGGACCTTCCTATGACTCCACAGAGTTGGTGGCAGCGCCCAAGAGTCTTGGCCCCCAACCGCGCTGTCCAGACGCCAAGATTATTCTCTCGCCAATGCCTCACAGCGGTAACAGCCTTTTTGCCTGAATGCCTCCCGGGTGTGTCATGAAGACGGATTACTCTCTGGCTGTATGGTTCTTGAGTCCTTTGGATAAACTTGCTGCATGTCACTGTACCTGGCAGGCCCCCATGGAAAGTAAAGCTGGGAAGAGATGAAGCAGCCCACCTTGGCAAAAACCACTGACAGAACACTCATCCCCGATCCTTAGCTCTCTAGACACCCTAGCAGGTAAACTACAGAGAGTTAAATCTCATCTATCAGTTAGGATAAAAGAACAATTTAATTTCAACCCATCAACTTTACAGGAATAGAACACAAGCTACAAGGCAGCAAGAACAAAAGGAACAGACCAGATACATAGATTTTTCAGAAATGTTAAGCCACGGAAGAACAAAAAATTTTTTTCTTCAAAGAAAATTTGGGGGCAGGGGATTGAAATACATGCAAAGCTTATTTTTAGGGCCCTTTACAGATATAAAGTCATGCTGTTCGTTTAGGAACATAAAAATGCATTATGTATAACTTGTTTCACTCATAAAATTACCATGTTTTGTATATTGATATATTTAGACATCGAGAGAACTGAAAAAAGAGTTTTCATCATTTCTTTCCTGGTTGTTTTCTTGGGCAAAAGGGAGTTATGGGTTTTTTTAAGTCCTCAGTGGGAAAACTTTTCAGAATTTTCAGAAACTTTTCAGAAAATTTACAGATTTTAGAGGGTCTTTACTTCTCCTAAATCAACTAGTTCAAGTCTTTTAAGTTCTCAAGTTGTTGAAATCACATGTGTTCAACCAACTTCCTCTATCCAGGCAAGAGATTAGCACAACCTGGTTTAGTGATGGTGAACTATCGTGGAACTTCAGAAAGTCCATTTTAGAAGTCCCACAAATTTGGAATTCGCTTTGCCCTCCAAGGCAAATATCTCCTCTTCTTTCTACTGCAGCACTCCCCAGAGCACATTTCTAGAAATGAGCAGGAGAGACCGTAAGTCATTTAGTTTAGACCTGACATGAGCACACATCCTCTCTATATGAGGTCTACAAATGGCCGACTGTCCCTTGCTTCTCCCACTGTCAACGGTCCAAGACCTAGTTTTTATACTTTATGATCTGCATTTACGTGTGTGTGATTATCTGATCAACTTCTGTCTTCCTCACTAGGAGGAGGTGTCATCCTGGCAGGAACCAAAAGTTCTTGCTGACTATTCTGTCCTCAACACCTATCAGAGATAGGAAGATAGCAGTAAATGTGTGCTATCTCCTGAGACAGCTCTTACTATTAGTTTCCCTCTTTATACTGAACTTGTATTACACTCTCCCTATATCTTTAACTCACTGGCTGGATTCTGCCCTTCTGGTCCATCCAGACTTCACAAGATAGAACTTCAAATGTGTGAAAACATTGTGTCATCAACTACTCTTCTTTTCTCTAATCTAAAGATCCTCAAGTTTCTTAGCTGTTCCACATGATTTTTTTAGTTCCTTTGTTATCCTGGCTGTTATCATATCACTGCTCTGGTTCTAAAGACCCACTCAGCTAACAGGGAAGGAAGGGGAGCAGTTATTGGAATGGAGGCGACTGACATATTAAATGCTCCCCCTTCAGAAACAGTTTCAAGGTCTAGGACTAGACTGGAACTCTGTAATATTCTTCCCCAGAAAGCTGATTGGTGACCAAGACTGCTGGTTGACCCTCGATACACATTCTTGTCTTCCTCCATGGCAACAGAACTCCTGATGTTCAGCTGGACAAACAGCTGCCTGCAATAAAGGCTATGTTCCTCAGCCTCTCATGCAGCTAAGTGTTGCCATGTGAAAAAGTTCTTGTCAATGGAACGAGTAGGAATGTATTGGACAGGCTTTAAGAACCTTCCCTAAGAGGTAGCATACCTGCACCCTTTGTCCAGCTTCTTTATATTTCTTTTTCTAGAATCCGAATGCAACCATCTTAGACTATGAGCCCAAGGACACACATGGCTGAGAAACAAGGTAGAGAGATTCTGGATCCCTGACATCTGGGAATGTCCTGGACTGAGATTTTTATGTCTAAAAGAGAAATAAACAGCTATTGTGTTTAAACCACTGTTACTCTGGGTTTTCCGTCACACACAGCCAGAGCTAATCCTAACGGATAGTCTATTGCTCTGTCTTCAACCTTATTCAAGTAGTTTTGTTACTGAAGCAGAACATAGGGTAATTACACATGACCTTGCAAGCTGATAACTCTCCCAGCACTTGCTACTTCCACGGGCGATGGTGAGGAGGGACACATAGGGTATGACATGCTCTCTCAGAGGGTGTCTATGGCTTGATTGGAAAGAGCTTCCAAGAACTGACTCTCTGCCCAGTAAAAAAAATAAAAAAATAAAATTACAAAGAAAAAGAAAGGAAGAGGAGCCAGCGCACACGAGGAAGTGTAGACGATAATTCACAGCAGAGGATAAGCTATTTTTCTTCTTCCCCTTCCATCAAAGTTTTCAGATCTAATGGTTGATTTCAAAGTTACTTAATGAGTCAACAACACAGCCTACAGGCAGAGATGCTCACACGGAAGCCACTGAGAAGGTGAGGGGCAGGAGTGCCACACTGCTGGGCGCGCCACTGAGGCCAGCACCAGTGCCAGCTTAGAAGATGCCCCACCTTTGTGGGTCGAGGTGACGGGCCTCCCGAGGACTGGAATTTCAGCCTCCATGTGCCATTTCCTGACTTAATGGCAGTTATTTGGTATTTCTTGTTAAAATTATACTTCTATTACAAAACCATAAAAATGGTAAAAGTATTAGCAAGACACAGGTTATGGCAGCTCCATATTTTAAAATATTCCCAGGTATTACGCTTCCATTCAGAATGCAGAAATTCACGAGATCGTTGTTCCCCACTAATGCTGAGAACAAGCTAGAGAAGCTACTAGTCATCATTTTAAAACTCATCTGGACGCTGAGGACACGAAGAAATCTAAACAAAGTAAATTCCAGAAAGTGATAAACACCTCATAGGAGAGAAGAGACTATGGCTGCTTTCATCCCTGGCAGAGTGAAAAGGAGGAAGAGACAGATAGGGAGAAACCAGCCAAACTTTTCATAAACTCCTAGTTCTGTGTGGACGCGCATGACAGATTAGAATGCCAATGAGCTCCAGCCACAGGGCAAGTTGACATCCTGTTCTCCACAGGTCTTCTCTGAGTGCCTGGCGATAGGCAAAAAGCTGGAGGCAATGGGACTTCCCTGGAGGTCCAGTGGTTAAGACTCGGTGCTTTTACTGCCGGGGGCCGGGGTTCAATCCCTGGCCGGGGAACTAAGATCCCACATGCCATGTGGTGCGGCAAAAAAAAAAAAAAATTGCTGGAGGCAAGGCACCAGACCTGAGAGAGATCCACACACCAGCCCGACCTCCTTCCCCAGCAAGACGCACAGAGCCTTCTCCTAGCACAAGGCAGCACCTGCTAAAGGCCGAGAGCAGAGCCAGAGAGCTGAGGGAAGGCACCCAAGCCACTTCACCAAGAGCTCTGAGGGCAGCAACTCTCTCAAGGCTGAAGGTGAGGCTAGAGAGTGGGAAGAGACCCCTCCTGAGTTCTCCAGGCCTTCGCTGATTGTAAGGCAGAGCCTCTCAAAGTCTGGGACAGCAGGACAGCAGAAAGGAATACTTCAGAGGCACCTGAGTCTTACCAACTATACCTCAGTAGCCTTCCAGAGGCCAGGGAAGCACAGGAGAGCTGAGAGGAATCCCTGCAAAACACTCTTGAGTCTTCACTGCTTGCACTGCCGTGGGGAGGGGAGCCAGGTAGAGAAAGAGCTCCTGAGAAACTGAAAGCCAGAGGAATACAGAGCAAAGAAAACTCCCAGACATGCAGAAAGTTGGTAGCTGGCTATAAAATATGTACCAGTGTTTACAGCCCAAGCATCTCTGAAAGGAAAGTCCTGTTCCTGCTCTGATCCTGAAGGTAATGGTGAATTGAGTCTAACTAAGACTACAACAAAGTAACTACGACTACAACAAAGCCTAGCCTCAGTTCAGCCACAGAGCAGGTCCACTCAGCCCCTCTAGTGGTGTGACCAAAAAAAAAAGGAGTGTACCTTTTTCTGGAGGTAGATATCATTTACTTTCATCTACTGCCCTTTGGCACACAAAGTCCAGCGTACCATTAAAATTTATAAGACTTGTGAAGAAACAAGAAAATGTGACCCATGGTCAAGAGAGGAAATAGTCAAAAGAAACAGACCCAGAGCTGGATTCCCAGATGATGGAATGGTCAGACATGGGCATCAAAAGAATTATGACATTAAGGGATGTTGCAGGAAAGTTGGGCAACAAGAGTGAACAGTTGGGGAATTTCAGCAGAGAGATGAAATTTTTTTTTTTAAAAAAGAACCAAGTGGAGGGGCTTCCCTGGTGGTGCAGTGGTTGAGAGTCCGCCTGCCGATGCAGGGGACACGGGTTCGTGCCCCGGTCTGGGAGGATCCCACATGCCGCGGAGCGGCTGGGCCCGTGGACCATGGCCACTGGGCCTGCGCGTCCGGAGCCTGTGCTCGGCAACGGGAGAGGCCACAACAGTGAGAGGCCCACGTGCCGCAAAAAAAAAAAGAAGCTGCTGAGTTTGCAACATCAGTGCAACACCTCCTTTCAGCCATGACTTGAACACTGTCCCACACAATCTACATCACTGGCTCCAACACAAAACTCCCCCCAAAGTCCATCCAGTGCTCACATTTCTCTAGGGTCACAAGCAATCTTTATGCAACTTTGCAATCTTTACCTTTTTTATCACTCTGTTTCTCCAAGCATCTTGAATGTTATTATCGATCAGGTCCTATTTCCCTAATTTCACTCATTTTATCTTATTTGTACCAAAAGCATAATATGTGAAATATTCCCAAATGGGCATAGCCATGTTATAGAACCTCTTGAAAAACACATTTCCCATATATATTACTTAACCAAACAATTTTATACCACATACATCAAGTTTAAGACACCATCAATCATAAGATGCACCATTATTTTAGTACCGTAACATATACATAATGTATTAAGAACAGTCATGTTCACACAGCCTCTTGTTATCTCAAAATCTGGGATTTGCCTATTCCTCCTGCCTTAGGCTGCATTGTTTAGTGTGCGATAATGTAGTCACAGTGTAAATCTTTCTGAAGACATTTTAAATAGCAATTAAATTCACCATTTGTACTCCGAAGAGTGAGCGTAACCCAAGGGAAGTGGGGACGTTGTGAAAAGTTATGAACAAGCTCACACATGTGTGGACAACAACATTCTGGCTGCTGCCTGGCAGGCAGTGTTTGTGAGACACCGTTGCTTACAAAACCCTTGCTGATGTCAGGGAGATTAAGTTGAGCCCCCAAATGTGCACCGTACTTATTTTTATTTTTTTTAACATCTTTATTGGAGTGTAATTGCTTTACAATGGAAACGTGCATTTTAGAATCACTACAATATGAACATTAAATTTCCCTCCTGATGAATACTACCCATCACTCCTTCATCTGTTATATGCCTCTTTCTATATGCCTTTCATAGCTATGAAAAGGATCCCACATTTGAATTTCCCTTTCTCTTCTGATCAGTATACCCATTTAGAGTTCTCTCCTTTAGTGGTGATATTTTAAAACAAGGAGTAAAATATGTGTAGAAGACAGTCGGGAAGCATATCCCCCAAAATATAAATAGTCATCTGTGGGTGGTTGTCTATGAGTGGTGTGAAAATGGGCGATTTGTATAGTCTTCTTATGGTTTACTGTATTTAATAATGGTCTATAAACAACTAATATTACCTGGGTAATTTTTAAATTATCTGGAACATAATTTTTTAAAACTATCTTTGGACAAAAGATAAAGGTAAACAAAATCAAAATCAAATGATAGCTGGGAATGAATACCTGCAACACATAACTAATATCCAACTCAATACAACAGAACGGACAGTTCACACGAGAGGAAATCCAAATGGCCAATGAACATGTGAAAAGATGCTCATCCCCACTGGTAAGTAAGGAAATGCAAATTAAAGCAGTAAGGGGAAGCCATTTTTTCCCACCCCTCAGATTGACAAAACAAATTTTAACATTTTAAAATTCAAAACCTATAGCATTCTGTGCTAGCAAGCGCTCTCACACGTTGCTATTAGAACAGGAATTGCTACACTTTCTTGGAAAGCAGGCTGGCCATAGCGACTAAAAATTCAAATACATATAACCTTTGACCCAGTAACCCCATTTCAAGGAATAGGTCCTATGGGGGAAAAAAGCACTAGTTCATAATGATACACTTAAAGGAGTATTTACTGCAGCATTATTCCTAAAGGTGAAAACCTGGAAACTTTCTGAATATCCATCAAATGGACATTAAATAGATTTTGGTACATCTATACCATGGATTACTGTGAAGTTATTAAAAAGAATGACTTAGCTATTTTGATCTGGAGAGATATCCATAGAAAATTGTTATGTGAGAAAAACAGTTTGCATAAAACCGTATACAGTGTGAGTCCAATTTTAAAAAGTCAAAATAATATCTATTTGCATTAACTTGGGAAAGATGTGAAAAGATACACAATAGGTCATTATCCTTGGTTACCCTAGAGGAACAAGACATAGGAATGCAGAAATCATGAGAAAGATGTCTAATTTTTTTTCCTTCTTTCTTCATATTATTTTACTTGTTACAGAGAACATATGTGAATTCTCTATTTTTAGAAATGGAATTTAATGAGAGATTTTAAAAATTGAAGAATATGCACCATGCATTCTTATCTCTGGAACGACAGACTCAGGATTAGGTCTCCCTCCAAGTGACAGAATGAATTCATCCTCCGCGGGAATGATTATAGCCCATATGTCTCCTCAGGTAGCCTGATTCTCTGGTTGATCTTTTTTTTTTGCAGTAAGCGGGCCTCTCACTGAGGCTCCGGACGCGCAGGCTCAGCGGCCATGGCTCACGGGCCCAGCCGCTCTGCGGCATGTGGGATCTTCCCGGACCGGGGCACGAACCCATGTCCCCTGCATCGGCAGGCGGACTCTCAACCACTGCGCCACCAGGGAAGCCCTCTGGTTGATCTTCTGATGTATGAATAGTTTTACACTTTTATTTATTGAAAAAAGTGATAGTGCAGTCACTCCCTCATGAGGCTAACTGGACATAGCATCTCTGCCTAAACCATACTATGGCATCATATGCATCCCAGTAATTCCAGGAACGGTGTTTCATGGTTCCGTGAGAAGGAATCCGCACCAAGAAGTAGGGGATGTTCCTGAAAGTGAACATGGGACCAAGATCTGAGACCCATTCAAATAGGTTCTCTTTGGTTCCCCTCACTCCAGCCCCACTCTCCTCATTTACATTAGCCGCCACCGTAGATCAGCTGAATCAGACAGCTGTACAACTGAAAGGGATTTAAGTGTTACCCACGTTTGTCGGCTGTGCTTTCGCATAGCTCTTCTGAAGATGCCAACCGCCACCTTATGCCCATTAGTGGGAAAGGCCCTGACAGCTGTCATAACCATCCAGTGGAATTTGGCATCAAGAACCTAATTAAGACATAATCAATCGATCCAGCAATCCCACTCCTGGGTATATATCCAGACAAAACTATAATTCAAAAAGACACATGCACCCCTATGTTCATAGCAGCACTATTCACAATAGCCAAGACATGGAAACAACCTAAATGTCCATCGACAGATGAATGGATAAAGAAGATGTGGCACATATATATATGTGTATATATATATATATATATATATATATATAATGGAATACTACTCAGCCATAAAAAAGAACAAAATAATGCCATTTGCAGTAACACGGATGCAACTAGAGATTATCATACTAAGTGAAGTAAGTCAGAGACAGAAAGACAAATACCATATGATATAACTTACACGTGGAATCTAATATATTACACAAATGAACCTATCTACAAAAAAGACTCATGGACATAGAGAACAGACTGGTGATTGCCAAGGGGTAGGGGGTTGGCGGAGGGATGGAGTGTGAGGTTGGGGTTAGCAGATGTAAGCTTTTATATATAGAGTGGATAAGCAATGAGGTCCTACTGTATAGCACAGGGAACTATAGTCAATATCCTGTGATAAGCTGTAATGGAAAATAATATAAAAAAAGAATGTATATATGTGTATAACTGAATCACTTTGCTGTACAACAGATATTAACACAACATTGTTAATCAACTATACTTCAATTAAAAAAAAGAAGATTCAGGACTTCCCTGGTGGCGCAGTGGTTAACAATCCGCCTGCTAATGCAGGCGACACGGGTTCGAGCCCTGGTCCGGGAAGATCCCACATGCCTCGGAGCAACTAAGCCCACGTGCCAGAACTACTGAGCTTGTGCTCTAGAGCCCGCGCGCCACAACTACCCAGCCCACACGCCTAGAGCCCGTGCTCCGCAACAAGAGAAGCCACCGCAATGAGAAGCCTGTGCACCTCAACGAAGAGTAGCCCCGCTCGCCGCAACTAGAGAAAGCCCGCGCACACCAACGAAGACCCAATGCAGCCAAAGTAAATAAACTTATTCAAAAAAAATTATTTTTTTAATTAAAAAAAAAAAAGATAATCAACGAAGAGAAACTCTAATTGCAGTCTGCCCAGTCTTTATGTGAAAAAAACATGTGGGTCAAACCTCTCTCAAAACTATGGTATCTGGGCTTCCCTGGTGGTGCAGTGGTTGAGGGTCCGCCTGCCGATGCAGGGGACACGGGTTCGTGCCCTGGTCCAGGAGGATCCCACATGCCGTGGAGCAGCTGGGCCCGTGAGCCTTGGCCGCTGAGCCTGTGCGTCCGGAGCCTGTGCTCCGCAACGGGAGAGGCCGGAACAGTGAGAGGCCCGCATACCACACACAAAAAAACAAAAAAAAACAAAAAAAACTATGGTATCTTGGGGAAAAACAGAGACGTTCTTCTACTTGTTCCTTTCTTGGGAGTAAGGACCAAAAATTACCTTCCTCTGCTTTTCAGTAATAACCAAATCAAATGGCCTGAGGCATTCTGATAGCCGACCAGGAAGGGGACCACTGCCAGATTTCTAGTTGATAAAGTCAACTGTGTTGTGGTTCCCATGCCTTTCCTCTGGGGACAGAGACAGAGAAAAGAAAAGGCACAGACCTTTACTGGTCTGGGAACGGTCAGGTGCTAAAATAGGGGCCTCTGATGGGCCCCCAAGCCCCTGCTGGGAGGCGAAAATCATTTGAACACTAATTTTTCTTATATGCCTGATAGTTTGGGAAGATCCTGGGGCCCATACTTTCCCCAAGCTTCGGCAGTGCATATAAAATTGCTGTTTATACCAACTCTCTCCTCTGGGCAGTGTCTCCTGAAGAGAGGAGAGGGAGGGTGGAGTCAGCCCAGGTGCCAACCAGCCTTTGGGAGGGACCCCATACACCCACTTCTACCCCAGGTGCTCTGAACTTAGACAAGAAACTCAGAGGGCCCAGAGAACAGCAGGGGCCTAGAATGCGTTCACATGCGAAGTGGATGGCTGTGGTTTGCATCCCTAACATTCATTTCCCCTTCTGCAACAGCCCCGAGTTTTTGTCTGGGGACCCACCTCTCCTTCACTCTTAGTCAAGCAAAGCATTGCATTCTCTGGCCACAATGAACATAAAATCCAACGGCACCCATGAGATGAAATGGGACTTTTGCTGGGACTCTAGAAAAAGGGCCTGATGTCTTTTCCCCTGAGATTTGAAGGTGAGAAGAGGTGAGGTCTGGAGCTGCACAGCCATCATGTCCCCGAAGGGAGAGCCTCTGAGCATGAGGTCTGATGAAGGTGGGCAGATTCAGTGTACAAAGGAAGAAAGAGGGTGTGATGACAGCAGTGTGACAACAAGATGCCCCTTAAGCCTGGGACTATCACATCAGTAATAAATTCCCTTTTTGCTTAAGCCATTTGGGGTATGATTGTCTTTGTCACTTGCAACAGAAGCATCCTGGCTCACAAGACATGAGCTGGCAAAAAGCCCGGGTCAATATGAGGACAGCCACGTGATCCCTTTGTTGCGTTTTAAATTCCCACTCATTGTGCTTACTTTTCACACACCTGCGGAAGGTGTGACATTCTCACCTGGCGAAGGGGTTCCTTCCATTTTGGTTAAACCTGCTGTAGGAGACATTTATTTTCCTGAACAAGAAATGCTGGTGGGAAGTCAAAAGCGTTGCTTACTGTCACTTTAATTTTATCCTTATTAATAATAATTACAACGTATCTCTCAATATTCAGCTATCATTCCGTTGATCCAACACTGGCAGGAAGTAGAGCATTTTGCTGAGTCATCCATATTCTCCTATGGCCCCACGGTGACAATGACACACTCCTGCACAAGAGTTTATCCAAATCCTCCCCAGTCCTCCTAGGTGGTTTAATTAAATTGGCCACTCTACACTAGCCACATTTGAAAGATAGGATACTGAGTATCATAAACAAAAAGGGGAAATAGAGAAAAAGTATCACTCTATTCTCTCATTCCAGGTCCCAAGGCAGGATATTCTCCCAAACTAGTGTTCCTCGCTCAGGATAAATGAGGCATGAAGTTGTTAATGACGCCTCTCAAATTATGACTTGGCTATTGACAGGCCTCTATTTTTATTTCTTTATTTTTTCGTTTGCCTGCCTTTTTTTTATGGAGGAAGTTATAAACATCAAGTTGGGTCTTAAAGTATCATCCAACCAAAACACGACGTGCACCTAAGCACTCACTAGGGCTCACAGGGAGCTCCCACCCCATCCCAGCAGCTAAGAGATGGCCGGCTTCTGGAGGGTCCCTCTCTCCACGACCATGATACCAGAATGGGGGCTGGCCTTTCATTGGCTGGTTTCTTCTTAACATTCAATCAGAGGAATTGAGAACTAACTGTGATTGGCTGCACTGGTTTACTGTACCAAGGTTCCTATATCTTCAGGAAGAAGATTTTTGGAGGAGTGGGGTCTCAGTAAGTAGGATGAATTAACTGCTAAATGAGCCACCGTTAATGTCAAAACCAGATCTTACTTCCTACCAACATCAAACATGATCAAGGTGGCTTTCCCCTCACCTTTCTCCAAGGGCAGAAGTCTAATAACAATATTTTGTGGGAAATTCCAGGTCTAACATATCTAAACCCTCCCAGACTGATACTCGTTTTCCTTCCTCCTTACTTCTCAAGGTGAGACCATCACAAACAGAGCTTAAAGAGATCTCACAGGCACTGGCAGGATGGAAGGTGAGGATGCACAACGGGACGATGGAAAGAGATACCAGGCTCTTTCCCACCTGGTCCCAGTGCATCCTACCAGCTTGAACTGCAGAAGAGTATATGCTCTGATGGATCCAACTCACCTCTTCCTGTGAGAGGATGGCTTGCAGTTGAACTTGTGATCACCCTCCAGGACAGCACATCAAAAGAATGAATCCAAAAAAATGACATAAAGGAAAATAATCAAAGAAATACTAACAAAACAATCCAAGAAAATGGAGCCCGTGAGCATCAATACACAGAGCACTAAAACGACTCCTTTCCAAAATCAGGACCCATTGTATCAGTAAAATATATCTTCTTGTTAAGAAACAACTTGGAGGGGATCAGAACTAAGATATTCTCTTTAAACTCTATAATCAGTTCAAGGACTCTGGCTCTATTTCTTGGTGATGTCCATTAATGTGTGTGCGTGCGTGTGTGTGTGTGACACACACAGCATTGGCAATACAAGCAAACAGGCCAAGGTGGAAATTGAGAATTCTGACATCAGTCTGAGATAAGTGAATCTTACATCATTTTTTTTCATTTGGAAAATAATGATTAAATTAACAAAACACAGCAAAAGTATGAAAATATATCTGATGTTTTTTAAAACCAAAACATTTTTAACAACCGCAAATATTCTGGATTACACAAATATGGAATTTATTATGCTCTTCATCATAGTATTTTATAAGATTTATATAATATCTATCCAAAAAACACGTACTACTATCCGCATTTTTGTTGAGAGAGAAATTAGTGCTAAGAAGTTGCATGGCCAATTCAAACCCAGGCCTGTCTGACTCCAAAATTCATGGTCAGCAATACAATGCTGCCTCTTTTCAAAATGTTTCAATCTGCTTGAGAAAAACCCAGCCCCATTACTGATGGTCCCTTGAAGAAGGAAAGAGTCTTCTCTTAGCTGGGGCTCCCCACCAACCATCAACAAGACCGCACTAGGGGCTTCCCTGGTGGCGCAGTGGTTAAGAATCCACTTGCCAATGCAGGGAACACGGGTTCGATCCCTGGTCCAGGAAGATCCCACATGCCGCAGAGCATCTAAGCCCGTGCGCCACATCTACTGAGCCTGCGCTCTAGAGCCCGAGAGCCACAACTACTGAGCCCACGTGCCTAGAGCCCGTGGTCCGCAACAAGAGCAGCCACCACAATGAGAAGCCCTCGTGCCGCATCAAAGAGTAGCCCCTGCTCGCCGCAACTAGAGAAAGCCCGCACGCAGTAAGGAAGACCCAACGTAGCCAATCAATCAATCAATCAAGACCACACTGACTGCAATGCCGTCAGCCCCACGTGCAGCTGCAGGAGGAATCCCGGTCCTGCCCCCACCTTGAATTATACTCCAGCCTAACCAGCCTCTTGTGGTTCCCGCATTTCCCCATGACTTCCTGACCAGCTGGTCTTTTCCATGGTATCTGCCTCTCCTCCAAAGCATCTCTATTACTCTCTAAGGAGAATCCACCTTGTTCCTGTTGTGGCTCTGTCTCCCTCGTGCTGGGTTTCCCATCCTGATACTCCCTGTCCTTGGGCTGGTTTGACAAGGTAGTAGCAACTGCAACCCAAATTAGCTGCCCCCGCCTCCATTAAATCTTCACGTTCATCAGCAACTCCCAGCAACTCCCACCTGCCCTTGACTGACGTCCCCAAGGTACATGCTGGCTCGATCTGGGAGCTTGGTTAACGTCATAATTCAACCAGTTTCCTCCCTCCCTCCAACAGTCAAAGATGTTTTGGGATGTTTTAATAAAACAAATAAGAAATTACAGCCTTCTGATGGAAGTTTAATAAATTTTTAGAGAACTATGAGAACATTCAGACTAAAACAATAATGAAATGTAAAATGAAAACAGTAAAGATGAGTAATAAAGTCAATAGGTATCATCCTAGCATCAAGAAGCAAACTGTAATGAAAAAATAAAATAAAATTAGATCACACCAAAGGCAGCAATTAATTCATTAAGAGGAAGAGAAGGGATACATTTCAAATAGAAGTAATGGTAAGTAATAAGCTTTTAGATCATCTGATAATCCAATTAATGAGAAGTGGATCACAGGAATACATTGAGAAAAGATGTAAATTTCTTGCTGATCTGACAGAAAATACTGCTATGGATGAAGGTAACACAAAATCCGTAACATGCCAGGAAAATGAGGACATGGGTGTCATCAATTCAAAGAGTATTTAAGACAGAAATTCACAAGAAAATCTCAAACCTCCTGAAATCTTAGAGCTCCTCTATGAAACAAACATGACAGTGGTTTGATTAGATTTGACAATTCTAAACATTTTCTTGGCATTACCAATTATGAAGCTGGAAAAAATTTTCCTAAATTCTCTGTAATAAAAATAAGTATTTCATCAACTATGCTAGGTAAATAACTGAATAATCTATTCTTTCTATAGAAAATATCACAAAACTGCTGTCAGATCAAACCACAATCAAACAGTATGTTGCTAAAATAACTTTTAAAATAATGTGGGGACTTCCCTGGTGGTCCAGTGCTTAAGAATCCCCGCTTCCACTGCAGGGGACATGGGTTCAATCCCTGGTCGGGGAACTAAGACCCCACATGCTGCGCGTGGCCAGAAAAAAATAAAAATAAAATAAAACTTTGCCTTAAAAAAAATAAAATAATGTTATAAAGGTGTGCTCAGTAGTTAGCTAATAAAAATAATATATCATGATTTCTGTTCCATTATAAATAAATATTCACTTTTCATACCTAATTTTGCATTCTTAAAGAGGGCTCCAAAAATTGTCAGAGCTTCAGCCCTATAAACCCTGGATCCATCCTCACGATGAGATCTTAGATTTGCCCCTCCCTCCTCACTGTAACTCGGGGCTGACCCTCTTCCAGACACAGCCAGTGGCCAGGACAGCACCAGAGCAGGATGCATAGAAATTCTGCCAGCTCTGTTCTTCTCCTTAAAAGTCAGACAAATTCATTCACTAATAAGCATAAGGCCCCATGAAAATGCAGAACACTGCACTCAAGATTCCAGGGACTGTTGTTTTCACCAAATCACCTATGAACGCCGCACAGATATAACAGCTAGATAGGGGAAAAAAAGCTATTTTTTACATTATTCAGTTTTTTCAAAAGCAAATATTTCTCTGGCAAGTAAACACATTCCCTGCCTGATGAAAACACAGGTGACTGAATGGATTTACATAATTGAGGAAGGCCTGGCAATCTTCTCACTCTAATTTGAAAGATGTTATTTATTTGGACTGTGGTCTCCTCTCTAAGAAAAAACTCTTTGTGTCTTGAACAAACATTTGTTGATACATTAGACAAACCAAAACAAACTAAAACTAAGGCTGTTTAACTACAATAGAGTTATCCTTTAATTTCATTATTTCCTTGATCCTTGTTTGCCTATGGTTACATCTCAGGAATTGTCTATTTCATTAAAATAAAAATACGAAGCTTTACCCCAAAAACGTAATTTTATAGTTATTTCATTGACATGTGTTTCACATCAATTCAATTCAAGTCAGCAAACACTGCTTGCGAGCCTTCCAGTGGGTCAGGTACCATCTGGGCCCTGGGACATACAGAGATGAAAATTAAGGATGCTTTCTGCAAACATGCCTCAAGGTGATGAATGCTGCTCTGGTGATAAGATCAAAATGTTGAGAGAACAGACAGGAAGGAACAATTAATGCTGCCTGGGCCAGCTGGGAAAAGAGAAGTGGATTCAAAGTGAGGTTTGTGGCTTCCAAGAGCTCTGTGTGTCTTCTGGGACAGTGAGGGGCTGAGGGGCAGGGATCCGGGGCTCCCACTGTTGCTTCAACCCAAGTATATCTCCTTCCATCTGATTTCTCCATTGGAAGTCTGAATTAGACTTCTTTGACAAAATGCTTCTCTTTCGAAAAATAATTTTTTAAAATTATGAAAACAAGATGCCCTTTGATCTGAGCTTTGAAGGTTACAGAATCTATCCAACTAGAGATCAAATGCAGTGGTTTCAGCTCTGTTCAGATGTTAAAATTCCCAAACCTACATATTTAACCCTAACCTTTCTCCTAGCTCTATTTTTCTCCTTCTCCAATCTGTCCTCTATCCTCTGTAGCATATCTTATAACTATCGATGGCTCCCCACTGCCTACTAGATAAAGTCCAGTCTCCCTGACATGGCCTACAAAATCCTCCCTAATCGGGCTCCAAATGCCATCCATCACCCATTTTCTCCACTTACCCAAAG
Organism: Monodon monoceros; assembly: GCF_005190385.1. NCBI lineage: Eukaryota > Metazoa > Chordata > Mammalia > Artiodactyla > Monodontidae > Monodon > Monodon monoceros. The sequence goes on from NW_021703783.1 coordinate 8,679,650, forward strand.
ATATTGCTGGAGACAGCTCTCCATGGGTCTCTGACATTTCTGTACTTCTTGCAAACAGAGGCACTCACAAATTTTGCCCCAGAGTATCTTTCCAAGAATGTTTGTATAGTGAGCAGCTTTGGAAAATAGAGAGAGTGACTCTCTCCAGAATGGAGGGAAAGTCTGTTTGCTTTCCAGTAAAGATATTATCTACCTCCAGGACAGATTTTGGGCAGGTTGGCTTACAGTCCACTATAAAAGACTGGGGTTTCCTAAGCTTGAGGTTACTCAGCTGTGACACACACCCACCGGGTGCAGCACCCATCTGGGCCTGGTGGAAGTGCAAAGCTACCACATGCCCAGAAGGAATGCGAGTTGGGCTACTGCTAAGTATACCTGGGGACTACCAGAGAACATTGGTCTCCATCCGCATGAAATGACTGGTCTTCATGCAAACCTGCTAAGCTCTCTCGTGCCTGTGCGTTTGGATTTGCAATTTCTTCTTCTCAGAATGAGCTGCTTCTCCTTATTTCTTCACCGCTTCTCACACTTCTCATTACCTGGAAAATTCCTACTATTTTTCAACACCCAACCTAAATATTTCCTTTTTTGATGCTTTTCCTGACCACCCCTCACCCAGAAAAATCTCTCTCTTCCTTACGCTTCCCTAGCAGTCTGTATATAGTTCTACCAGGGTAATGAACGCACTGCTTCATACTGGCTCATGAATTTGATGTTTTCCATAAACCAAGATCTCCTGAGGAGAGAGGATGGAGATGGGCCCATGATTTTTTTTACATTTATTCAAGTCTAATACTATTTTGATTAAAATATTTCCAAGGACTTCTACTCCTTAAGATTAAAAACAAAAACAAAATCCTTAACACACCTACAAAGCCCACAAAATCTGGCCACCTCCAGCCTTCAAACCCCACACCTTTGCCTCTGCCTGAAATCCCCTCATTCCCCACCCCCTGCCTCATCTAGTCAACCCCGCCTCATCCTTCAGATCTGAGCAGAAGCATCGCTTCCTCGGGGAAGTCTTCCTGCCACCCACCCCCAGCCTAGGTCGAATCCCCCCATTATAAGGCCTCATGGTGCTGTGGACTTGCCCATCAGAGCACTCAGCACAGCTGTATTTTACAGTTATTTGACCATTTTACTGTGTTTCACCCACACTTGACCTGAAGATGTAAGTCCACGAGGGCATGAATCTTATCTATTTCTGCCCACCATTTGATCTCTAGAACTTTTGGTATATTGTCCGTCACATCGTAGGACTCAATAAATGTAAGGTGAATGCATAAGTGAACGAATGAATATAATGACTCAATGTATGTGTGTTGGATTGAAAAATTCTAAGTAGGGGGGACAAGAGTAAAGAAAAAAAAGAGGCACATGGCCTGCAGGACAAACTTTTCTGAACGACAAGAAGAGCAAGGGAGGCAAACCAAACCTTCTATAAACCTGCCAGTGTTTCATCTCAGTTTAGAATCTGAATTCTGAACAATCAGCTCAGCAGACGCTGGATTTCCAGGAGAGTTTAAGGATGTAATCTCATCATTTTGCAACCTCTGTCTCTAGGTGTAATTTACACCTAATTCTTTAAACAAAAAGAGACCTCTGAAGCCCGTTACTACCATTATCTAACACTTATTTGATGATTTACCACTTACAAAGCATTTTCCCTTACACTATTATACTTTACACTAAACAACCCTAATAATCAAGATTAAAGTCGTAGGTGACTTTGACATCTTTACAGAATAATTTCTGGATATATTTGTGGAACAACTATACGACAGGTAAGGCAGAAAAGAGACCCCCCAAAAGGCAAGAAAAGTAGATGGCAGAGGTACAGGGAGGGAGATCAGAAGACAAAGAATCGAAAGGAGTGGTAACAGGAGAAAGGATATAACCTACGAGTCATGCAGGAATGGCCCATGCAGTGGACTGAATGTTTGCGTCCCCTTGAAATTCTTAGGTTGAAATCCTAACCCCCAATGTGATAGTATTAGTAAGTGGAGTCTTTGGGAGATAGTTAGGTCATGAGGGTGGACCCTCATGAATGAGGTTAGTGCACTTATAGAAGGTACCTCAGAGAGCTCTCTCTCCCTCTTTCTGCCCTTTGAGAACACAGAGGGATGGCTACAATCTGGAACCCCGAATCGGGCTCTCACCAGAACCTGATCAAGCTGCACCCTGATCTTGGACTTCCAGCCTCCAGAACTGTGAGAAATAAATGTTCATTGTTTAAGCCACCTAGTCTATGGTATAATTTGTTATAGCAGCCTGAACTAAGACAGCCCACAAAGCAGGGAAGAGAGGGCGGTGATATTTGAAGTTGGCATCAATGAGTTGTAGCGGGTGGAGACACCTGTGTGGGATAAGAAATGAGTAGGCGTCTTTAGAGGGGGCAAGTCCCTGGGGCAGGAAAGATAAAGAGCCTGTAGGGCGCCTACAGGGACATGAACTTGTCAACAGGAATGTAAAAGATATTTTTAGGTGTGCATGCCATTAAAAGATTTCTCACATGGGTAGATGGGGGCTGGAAGGTTTTACTTAAGAGTTATAAAATGGAGATTAGGTAATAGGTCACAGAAAAGGGGAATTACTTATTATTGTTTGTCTTAGGGATTCGGCCAGTATCTGGGGTTGGGCTAGTTGGGGAAATGAGCACCCTGAGTGTGTGTGGGCAGGTAGGGAGGTGGGGGGCAGAGCATACAATAGAATCTGAACAGGCTGGCAAGCTGCAAAGTAGACAATAAATGCCCGACTGATTTCACTGAGGTACACGCCCTCCCCTGATGCTCCCAGGAGCTCTGAGCCACTTGTGGAAGACTTGAGTAGAATCCGGAGCCCAGGCTGCCAGCAGAGGCCCACCCAGTCCTGGGTGGCATGGAGGCAACCCTACTCACTCGGTGGATGGCCTCCTGCCCGGCTGGCCCAGAGCACAGCACGACTTTACAGCCCATGGCCCATGGCAAACACCAGGACGTCATCCTTGACTTGTCTCTCATTTTCCCCCCACGTCAAATTGATTCTATGCCCTAACATCCCTCAAATCCACCCACCCCCTCACTATGCCCCCAACCTCTAACATAGTTCAGGAAACTGGCACTGAAGCATGTTCAAACGTCCTCCCGCCATCCATCTAGTTCCCTTCCCACCTGTTTCTCACACTGCAAAACCGATCACAGCCCCTCCTCTGATTATTAGTCTTTGGGAGCTCCTTTGACCCTCAGGATAAAGTCCAAACTTCCCAATATTGCCTTCCATACCCTTGGTGAGCTGCCCTCTGGTCCCACCTCCAGCTCCAGGACCAGGTCTCGCACCCGGCTTTTGCAGCCACACTGAACTACTTGAATCCCACCTGAGTGCCTTTTTTGCTCTTTTTCCCTCCCAGACTCAAAAAACGCTTCTTGCTTTCCTCTTAACCACACTGCCACTCAGTCCTGATTTCACCTGGTTAATTCCTACTCTTGACATCTCAGCTGTGATGTTTCCCACTTCACAAAATCTCCCCAACTCTTTCTGGGCTGCTTAAGTTGCCCTATCCGTGTGCTCCCATAGTTACTTGTATTTGCCAAAATCAGAGCGTATAATGCTCTGTGTTATCCAGGTTTTTTTAGCTTATGTGTATCTCCATCTACATCAGTGGCTCTCTGCTCGGACTGCATGTTAAAATCACCTAGGGACCTTATAAAAAAAAAAAATCACGAATGCCAATTAAACAAGAAGCTCTTAAGGTGGGTCTGGACATAGGTGTTTCGTAAGTTTCCCCCCAATAATTCTAGTGGGTAGCACCCACCAGAGCAGACATTAGTAGGTAAGCACCACTGAGAAGACTGCAATCCCATGAGCTCAGAGAACATGACAGATCCGTCTCTGCTTGCCAGCGTCCAGCAGAGGAGACAGCTCTCAGTATTTGTCACCTAAACGAATCTCTGATCACTCCACTTTGGTCTGCAGGGTGAGAGCTCTGCTGAGAGGGCATGGAGAAGAAGAAGAGATGGGTCTTGGAGGAGAACCTTCCCCTGGGGAAGATCGGAGGGAGTCTCACCCTCAAGTGAGCCTGGGTGGAAAGCAGTCTCTTCGGCTTGTTCCGGTGCAAAATCACACAGCTGGAGTTGCGGCTATGGCTCCTGGGGGTGTAACACTCATATGCAAGTCTGTCCCATGAGGAAGGCTTTGAGGTCAAAAGGCAACTTATTTCCCTGCACGGAGGGAAGTGCGCATTTGGAGGGACAGATTTACTTTTCAGGGCTCTTTAGATTTCATTACCTCTTCAGAGCAAGTACACAGATGGGTGAACTGAAGCTCCGAGGCTGAGGGGCCCTCACCGCCATCCTCTCTAGAACAATGCAGGGCAGAAATCAGCAGGTGACTTGCCAAGAGCCCTCAGTTCCATGGCGGGGGCACAGAGCCCGACCCTCCTGTCTCCCAAAGCAGGGCCATCCAGTGTGCTGTCTGGCCTCCTGGTGGTGATGGAGACACATCTGCAGGGCAGGAATCTAGGCGGAAGGCGGCAGAGAGCCGTGGGAGGGAGAGGACTCTGCACCTGAGCGACTCTTCATAAAAACACGATGCTGTTGCTTCCTCCTAAGAGAAGGGAGGCACCTGGAGGTTTTATCAGAGACCCTGGGGCCCTAATTAATACGGGAAGACAGGTGTCCTGGCCAACAACACACTGACTGGCCTCCTCCACCCTACTGCACGGCGGGGGCCACAGTTAGGATCCTGGGGCACCTGATTCCCTGCTCGACGGGTACGGCAGAGGCTGGACAAGCAGGTGGCCCCAGGGCCGTGCTTACGACTAGACGACTAGCCATCCTAGGGCAGGATGGCTTTGGCAGCGACACACCTGGGTTCAAATCCTGCCTGGCTATGGCCCTGACCAGCTCTAGACCCGGAGTAAGTAAAGATCACGAATCTGGACTATTTACCACTCAACAATGTCGGCGTTTATTACTGTCGTTGTTGCTGTTATTTCTGTTTTCACAAGGAATCCACTTCGCAGCTGCACTGAAAACCCCTCATATCAAAAGGGCAACACCACCAATAAAAATGGAGAAGAACCCAGTGACTTCGGGAAACTGCAAGTGAAACCAAACGCAATGTCTCCCTGTGGCTTGTGGTGTGGAACGCTCTTGCTTCGCTGATCGCGCGGAGGTCAATGACCCTCTGAGGACCATCCTCCACTTAGCAACAGGCGGGGCTCCGTTCAAAGTCTCACCCCGCCCAGGCGGCCCCAGGCTCAGCCGCCCCCCACCCCCGGCCCGCCCCCGCTGATGCTGTGGCCCAGAGCGCCTGGGACCGCGGGCATCCACACTCATTTCCTGCCTGCCTGTCCCCACATGCAATGGCTCCTGAAAAAGGGGAACCAAGGGCTGTCCAGAATCCTTTCCACACTTGACGACAGTTGGGTTCCCATTCTGAGCAGCGAGACCCTGAACGTTCTCCTGCCATCCCTGTTCACGGTCGGTCGGCAGGGGAGCAAGCGGACCGAGGGGGGGACGTGAGCCTCCGACAACCGAGGCAATCAGGAAAGGAGACCGTGCGCCTTTAAGACGAAGGTGGTGGGCAGCCATCCATCTTCCCTAAATACAGACTCGCCTTGTTCTTCCATTTCTGGCTGAGTGATAAAAACGTTAAATGTCATTTCCTGGATCAGTGGTTAACCACTAGATGCTGGATCAGAGATTTACCAGAAGTGCTGAAGTTAAGGAAAAAAAAAAAAAACAAAACGTGCTGTTTTCAATAACCCTTTCTTGTACCCTGTGGGAACTATTTAACCTTTGCGGGGGGCGGGGGTGGTACAAGGGGGGGACAGGAGGGGGCCGCTGGATTTGGCCTGAGCAATACATTTCAGATTAGATTTGCCAAAGACTTCCTTGTGCTACATACAGGAAGTGAAGCAAGGCATGATTTCCCCATCCTACATCCCTGCCCAGGGAGTGAGCGAGCGTTCAGGGAAAGTGGGAGAAGACAGAAGTAGAAATCCTCCATGTGCCGCAGTGCCCACCTCTCTCTCAGGAGCTCCGCGGTTGTTTGGCTTTTTTCACCCGCTGTTTCTGTGGAGGACTGTGGCTCCGGCTATTTGCTTCCCCAGCTTCCTGCAGCAGCATCTGGTGACAAGGAAGCATCCCAGCAACCCAGGGAAGAGCAGTGCTCCCAGGATACTTCTGCGTATGAGCAGCTGTGGTCTTAGGGATGGAGAGCCCAGCTTGATCCTTTGTTGTATCTTCCTGGATTTCTCCATCAGCTTCTCCATTCGGTGAATTAAGTGCACGGAAAGTAAAGCGGGGGAGGCCCGGCTCAGCCCCACAGAGACGTGGCTGGACAACCCACAGCTTTGCTCAAAGCCACTCTACTCTGCTGGGCACTTTCCGCCCTGGGGTGACCTCCGTGGGGACAACACACAAAGCTGCCCTGGGCTCCGCCCTGCTGCCCTCCAGGCCACAGGCACCCCTCTCGGTCTGGGCAGAAAAGACTGAAGAGTTACACTTTGTTCCAGCAAATGCATTTCCTACCCAATGCCACCTAGAATGTTCTGTGCACACACCAAGCACTCCAGGCACTTCACGTCCATCCTGGGACTAATGGGATCCAGAGGAGGAGGACCTTCGTTATCAAGACTAGGAAAGTCCCTGGCGAACCGGAATGAGTTGGCCCCCAAGAGACAAGTGTGTGACAGGCAAACAGACCTTCTGCTTCCGAGCTGAAGCTGAACATTTAGAAAGGGATCCAGCCAGGTCAAATGGAAAAGGGGCGCCACAGCGTAGGAGTTCCTTGGGGAAAATGACATGGGCACTGCTCCCCCACTACTCCCACCCAGCACATCCTAGAAGACACCCTCTCCTAATTCAGCAGTTATCAGTGGAAATCTGAAATCAAAGTCAGAATTGGAAGGGAAAAGATGGTGAGGCAAAATATATTCCACCAAAGTGCTTGCAAGTCTGGGAAACTCAAACCTATCTTCCTTCTCGTAACCTTGGGTAGCAGCACCCTCACTCCCAGGTGCTCAAGACACAAAACTTAAGAGTGCTGACTGTCTCCTCGCTCTATCTCAGTCCCACTCTCCTTGTTTTCAACAAGCCCTGATTTTCCTCCCACCTATTTTCTCGCCTCTCTACTCCCGCTGCTGCTGCCCAAGTTCAGCTTCCCACATCCCTCAGCTACCCACTCCGTCCCCACAACCTCAATTTCATCTGCTCCCTGACCTATTCGATGCTGCCTCCCCTTTTTTTTAAATTAAATTCAAGGAACATTTATTGAGTACCTAGATCAGAAGGATGCCATCGATGTCACTTATATGGACTTCATGTGACTTTGGACAACATTTCTAATGGGCACTTTTTAAAATAAGATCACCTGTGATGTCGTCTCTTCAGAATATCTCCCTGATGTTTCCAAGCAAAGCTGAGCCCTTCCTCCCAGCATCCTGGTTTGTTCATATCGCCCTTGAACCCTCATCATGTTGCTGCAATTACCAGTTTATATTTCCATCTTGTCTATTAGCTATGAACCCCTGATGTCTTATTTATCTTGTTTCCCCAGGGTCGATCCCAGACCTTGATAGATAGTAGCCATTAAATAAGTATAGAAGCGGGCTTCCCTGGTAGCACAGTGGTTAAGAATCCGCCTGCCAATGCAGGAGACACCGGTTCGAGCCCTGGTCCGGGAAGATGCCACACGCCACAGAGCAACTAAGCCCGTGCGCCACAACTACTGAGCCCACATGCCACAACTACTGAAGCCCGCACACCTAGAGCCCATGCTCCCAACAAGAGAAGCCACCGCGATGAGAAGCCCGCGCACCACAGCGAAGAGTAGCCCCTGCTCACCGCAACCAGAGAAAAGCCCACGTGCAACAACGAAGACCCAACGCAGCCAAAAATAAAATAAATAAAAATTTAAAATAATAATAACTATAGAAGATGAGATGGTCAGAGGTAAGAAGGGAAAATATTGTCTGGGTGCTCTTATTATACTTAGGTGGATGTATAGCCATTTGAACATATAAAATTCAAAGACTCCTGATCATGGTTAGATCAACTTGGTAGTCTCTATTAGCGACCCAAAGATCTCACTCTACCCTGAGCCCCATCCTAACCAACGTTTTTATAAACATCCTGGATGAAGATATAAAAGGATTTGAAACAGATTAGCAGAGAAACCAACGCTGGGAGGTACCACTAATATGTAGGATGTTAGAATTAATGTTGCAAAATTATCTCGGCTTACTAGATCAATAGACCAAAACTAAGAAGATAAAAATTCACACGAATAAGTGTAAACGCTACCTTGGTAGTGACCCTATGCACCAGTCGGTGACAGGGATCTGCTTCAGCAGCGGCTCAGATGAAAAACTTCCAGCGATTCTCACAGGCTTTGAGCTAGAAGAGAACCCAGTGACGATCCAATATGGAGGCTCTCAAGGTGTTTTTTTCAAATAATAGGACGTTGTCATCAGTTAGAATGTCACACAGAGGCCAAGGAAAGAAATGTTTCAAAGGTACCTCTCTGAGGAGGAGCAGACAAGTAGGCAGTCACCTCTCGCCCCCACCTTCCTCTCGCCCCCACCTTATCAAGGCCCCTGAGGCATCTTCCCAAGATTCTGAGCTCTGCCGAGCACTGTTGGGAACAACTGATCTGAATCGGTCCCTTTGCTCAAAAGTAGAGACTTGGTAAGTTGTACACAGCTAGTTAGTGTCTGAACTCCTTCAATCCCTCAGCCAGCTTCATTTTCGTTTTATGTTTTATCTGTTTGTGTCCCTCCCTGGCACTGTGTTATCCATTTGCCTGTCTGTTCATCCCCTGCCCCCTCGCCGGCGGGCCGTTGTCTGTTTTGCTCACCCTGACCCCCGTGCATGGTACGCGGCGGGAGTGAACACTTGCTGGGAAAACGAAGGCAAGAGCTGGAGAAGAGCCCGGAGGTCTTGACTCCCAACCTAGTACTGCTCTCCCAGGAGTGTGACTGTCCCAGACGGCAGCAGCACAGGGCAAGGTCGCGTTAGGCTGCAGTAGAAGATGGCGGTCCTAAATAAGGATGAAAGGGCCCCACCGCACTCTTCACCGTTCAAGCCACGTCTGCAATCCGGTGATAAGTTCTGGAAGCGCCATCAAAGAAAAGCAGAAAGGAAAGCCCATGTGGCGGGCTGACATATAAATAATATTTGGGAGGCTAACTTTGTGCCAGGTATAGTACACATTCGTGTCGTTTAATCATCACAATTATGCTACAAAGTAATTATGACATTCCCTTTACATCCAAGGAAACAGAGACTCAGCGAGCTTAGGTAATTTCTCCCCAGTCACACAGCTAAAGGCCCAGGATTCAAACCACTGGCAGAGCTTGTGCTCCTTCTATTTCACCGAGATGCCTCTTGGAGGAGGTCCCCAAAAGGGCAAGCTGAGTGTGGAGGGTCTAGAAATCTTGAAAATTGGATGCTCAGCCTGGAGAAACCCGGGCATGCGTGCCGGGCCGGGTGGGGCATGAGGGGAAGATGGCGGCAGTCACCAAAGACAGGAGGGAAGTACTGAGACTCAATGTCACCTGTCAGGGGAGGTGGAGAGGAGATTCCTGGATGGGTAGAAAGCTGGTCCAAATAGTTGTAAAATCCGTGTGTCTTGGACTGGCTGCTCCTTGGGGGGCAGAGACAGTGCCCTGTGCCCACCGCACACACTCGCACCATCCCTCCATCCCTGTATCTTACATGCTGTCGGTCCTCAAAAGCTATCTGGGGGGTTTATCTTCCTTCGAGAGTGAATACTGAGCAGCAACCATGTGCCCACAAGTTATAGTTGGAGTCATTTTCACAGCTGCTTGGCTTCTGTGGTTAAAGGAACGGCCCCAGGTGGAGAGGCTTGTCCTGGAGTAAACAGGCACCAGGCACAGATCATAGTCACAGGACAGTGGGAACCAAGGGGCAAGGCTGGGGTCCAAGTCAGAGACCTGAGCACCGGGGCTGGGAGGAGTTCGGCGACAGGACCCCTCTCCCCACGGGGCCAGCACCTACTCTAGCACTCTGTTCCAGGCTGTGGGCCTAAACTCCTGAATCTGGTCTAACACACGAAGGCCAAGAGCAGAAGAGGGGACCCGGGAGAACATGGCCTTTCCCCCGCTAAAAGTCTACTAAGACCCTTCCCAGAGGCTGGTCCTTGTCCCAAACCCACAAGATAATCTGCCGCGAGCCTGAGCTTTTAGAGACTCAAAGGTGACTACAACCACGTGCTGGCTCAACTCCTGGTTGATCAAAATGTAATCACGACGACTAAGAAAAGGTTTTCTGCTCTAATTCAAAAAGATACATGCACCCCAACGTTCATAGCAGCAGTGTTTACAATAGCCAAGACACGGAAGCAACCTGAGTGTCCACTGACAGAGGAATGGATAAAGAAGATGTGGTACATATATACAATGGAATATTACTCAGCCATAAAAAAGAATGAAATACTGCCATTTGCAGCAACATGGATGGACCTAGAGATTATCATACTAAGTGAAGTAAGTCAGAAAGAGAAAGACAAAATATTATATGATATCACTTACATGTGGAATCTAAAATATGATCCAAGGGACTTCTCTGGTGGTCCAGTGGTTAAGACTCTGAGCTCCAATGCAGGGGACCAGGGTGCAATCCCTGGCTGGGGAACTAGGTCCCACACACTGCAACTAAGAGCCCGCATGCCACAACTAAAGATCCTGCACGCGAGAACGAAGATCCCTTGTGCCACAACTAAGACCTGGCTCAGCCAAATAAATAAATAAATAAAATATTAAAATATGATACAAACGGGGCTTCCCTGGTGGCGCAGTGGTTGAGAATCTGCCTGCCAATGCAGGGGACACGGGTTCGAGCCCTGGTCTGGGAGGATCCCACATGCCGCGGAGCAACTAGGCCCATGAGCCACAATTACTGAGCCTGCGTGTCTGTAGCCTGTGCTCTGCAACAAGAGAGGCCGCGATAGTGAGGCCCGCATACCGCAATGAAGAGTGGCCCCCACTTGCCACAACTAGAGAAAGCCTCGCACAGAAATGAAGACCCAACACAGCCAAAAACAAATAAATAAACAAAATGACGGATGAATTATGTTAAAAAAATATGATGCAAATGAAATTATTTACAAAATAGAAACTGACTCACAGACATAGAAAACAAACTTATGGTTACCAAAGGGGAAAGGGGGTAGGAGAGGGATGAATTCGGAGCTTGGGATTAGCAGACACAAACTACCCTATAAAACAGATAAATGATGAGGACCTCCTGTATAACACAGGGAACTATATTCAATATCCTGTCATAAGCCATAATGGAAAAGAATATGAAAAAGAATGTATATACGTGTAACTGAATCACTTTTCCATATACTGGAAACTAACACATCATCGTAAATCAACTATACTTAATTTTTTTTAAAAGATAGCTAACAAAGTGTTTTCTGTTCCATGTCCTGTGTCACCTTCCTCCCACTTTCCCTGCCCTCTGCTGAGGCACCCTTCCTGAGAGCCCAGGGTTTCGAGCCACACCCTCCTTGAATACACTTCCCTGTGGCTGAATCCACCCAGACAGCAAGGGGAAGGACCAGACGGAGAATTCGCGTGGAGAACTGATGCTGAGGGGGAGGTGGGAAGACCCCGTAGGCAAAGGCATTGCCGTGTCTGGAATGTGAGAGCCACAAGGACCTTCCAGAGTCATCCGGTCCAGGGACTAGCAAACTCTTCTATGAAAGGCCAGAGAGTAGACACTCTGGACCCTGCGGGCCACGTGTGGCTCTGCCACAACTGCTCACTCCGCCATGAAACACCAAAGCAGCCACAGACAATACGTAAAGGAATGGACACGGCTGTGCTCTGTGTTTATTTAGGGACACCGAATTTTGAATTTCAGATAATTTTCACATGTCACGAAACTGTCTTTAAAAAATTTTTTTTCAGTTATTTAAAAACGTAAAAGCCATTCTTAGTTCACAAAAACAAGCAGTGAGCTGGAGTTAGCCTTTGAGCCACAGTTTGGCAATCCCTGCCCTCGTCCAAGCCCCTCCTGAGACACGACTGCAGAGCAGCGAAAGATGAGAGTCCACATATGTGACTCTCCTGTCGTGCTCTGTCCCTGCAGAACCATGTTTCATCTGCCTCTCTCCCCTCGAACACCAAGTGCCTCTACTGCAACGGTGGCAGCCTGGCCCTACCCTGCTTGCTGTCACATCTGGTGAGAACTTCTGGACATGACAGGCTCCATCTCTGTCCCGTTTCTATACTCCTTCACGGGATAACTTGGGGCAGGTCAATCCCCCTCCCTGGACCCTAACGGAAAGCGTAAACACGGGAACTCAACGCGGTCATCTCTGAGAGCGTGTTCCCTGCCAGCCGTCCTCCGTCCCACATCCCAGCCCGGCTCTCAGCCTCTCCCTGTCCTGGGACGTTTCAGTGCCGGGACACCTGGCACCCTACCAGTTGGCGCTGCCTGCCGCCCTCACCAGCAACCGTTGGAGCCACAGGTTCTATGTCACCAAAGGATAATGACTGCTGGGCAGGAAAACTCGAAATGGAAGCAGATGAAGTGTCTACTTTCCTGCAGATGAAGCCATGGGAGGCTACGTGATTCATGTGTGGAGTGCTTTCTGAAGAGTATGTTTCTTTCATTTTCTGGAAGACAGAAAGTTGGCTTCCCCGGGGGTGGTTGGTGAGAATGACATTTGGGGTTTCCTCTTTTAAAGGGGGATTTGGTTTGGTTTTTGTTGACGTTGTCTGGTTGGTTTCTTGGCTTTTGTTGTGTTGTGATTTGTTTTCCTGAGGAGTTGGAGATGGAGGATCAAGAGAGAATGTTTTTTGGGGGGAGAAAAAGCAGAGCCCATGTACAATACCTCCAGGGTCATACAGAGAAGGTCAAGGTCGCTCAAAGTCACAGAGTCAGATGCCTCGGGACCTGCCAAACACCAGATGCCTCAGATAGGAAATTAGCAACAGTTTGCCACCTGGGTCTTGTGCAATTACCATCTAAAGATTAGGAAGGGAAAGGCGGGAGTCCTGGTATGCAGCCCTGGGCCTGTCCCTGCCATCACATTAAGGAATGTGGCCATTCTGCTGAAGCAGTTCCCTCTAGTCATGCCAGGTAACAATGGCCCAGGGCCTGGGCACTACCCAGCCCAGAGCAGCGCTCAGCATTGGCTCCCTCTGCTACTCTCTCCCAGGGCATCCAACACTGAAAGTGGGTGGAGACCTTGAATTAGGTAACTAGGTCACTAGATCTTCTCCGGAAGCTCTAGGGGCCTCTACAAACTTGGATAGAAACCCCTCCAAAGAACTCCACTGAATCCTGCATTCCCCTTAGCTAGCAGTGTGCTGGTAAAAGTTTAACAACCAGCTATCCAGGGAAAAAAAGGCCCTGATTTACAACAGTTGCCAATTCCCACGGTGTAAACACTCCCATCTTGGCCAATTTCAAAATTGCCAGTGTGATGTCCACTGGCTCACAAAAGTTCTGAAGATAAACGTTCAGCCCCTGCACGCTGGAATGAACCAGCACCAGTCCACCACTGCCCCTGGCCCGTCGGAATCCAAGGGAAGAGCAAGAATCAGAACAGTCTGCCCAGGTATCAAAAGGAACTGGGAATCCGTGGTGAAGCCCAGGCTTTCTGAGCCTGAAGCACGTCACGGTGGAGGGACTCTGGTGGGGGCAGGAGGGGCTGGCTAAGTAGAGGCCCCCAAACACCCACAGGTAGGAGGGAGTGAGGGAGCTGGGAAAAACGTTAGAAGCCGCAGAGGCACCAACCTCTGTGTGGTCCACACACACACATATAGAAAACGGGGAGGGATGTAGCCACCTCCTCTTCCTGTTTCCTGAGTATGTCTCTGTCTCAGTCCATCACTTTCCAGGGAAGGTCTTACTAAAGGATGTGAGGAAGTAGCCACCCTAGATCCCTTCAGGGAAGACTGGCGCCCTGCCTTTAGAAGGTACTAAGAAGAGATGGTGGCTGACATCGCAGCATCTGTCCCCTGTCTCCCTGGCCAGGCCCAGGTTCCACGACAGATGGAATCATGCTGCACGCCCCCATGCCCCAACTGCTGCAACCCCCCCCCATCCTGCCCCCCGCCTCCCTGCCTACAAGTCCCACCCAATACACTTCTTCTGGGTTGACGGAGGAAAACCTGACCTCCACCAGCTCCTTAGATTTCCCTACAGTCCACACAAACTCACCTGTTAAAAGAGTATCCAAGGATTTGTGGATAAATGGAGGCCCCTTCCCTTGGGCAGTTTCAGTTTAATGGGAATTCTGGGATTAGGACCAAACAGTAACTCACTTATGAAAGATTCTATTCTGTGCTCCCCTCTCCTCACCCAGCGTCTGACACGCACAAAGAAGCCCTCCCGGCCAGCTTCCCTGCCCCTCGCTTTCAGAACCTACTCCTCAGTCCAGAGACGCTCACACATTCCTCCGAGCACCCCCTGCTCCTTGCCTGGGAGACAGGAGCCCCGGGTTCCCTTCCTTCCTGCTGCTAATCGCCTTCAAGCCCCATTTAACCTCTCTCGACTAGCTTATCTGTCACACACCTATGGTTGGACTTTAAAACAGTACAAGTTCCGTACAAATTTTATAGAAAAATAAGGTTTATGTGGAACTTTAAAAACGACCAAATACCTTTCACTTAATCATCACACACACAAAAAACGTAAGTAGTAACATTAGACATAATGTTGTAATAAGTGACAGAAGTAGTAATATTAGGTAATATTGGAAAACTGAGGTGCAGAAGGGGGTTGGGAAACATAGCCAAGGTTATGTGGGTAGGAGGTACCCCAACCAGAGTCAAGCTCATTCCTCCAAGCAGACCCCTGAGAGCGAGGGGCTACAACTAGGGCCTCACATCAGAGCCCCACAGCTTATCCTCCGGGTATGACACAGCCCATGGTTAACATTCATGTCCCTTTGGCTCACGTCCATCAAACTGCATTCAGACTGATTCCATCCCCAGGCTGGGTGACTCATGTGAATACGCTCAACATCAACTCGGGAAAACTAGGTCCGTCCTAAGCAAAGCTGGTGTGTGGGTGCAGCCACCTTCACTGGGTCTTCCTACCTCTTGTCCACAATTTCACGTCTATTCCTAACACCCTTCATTGTCTTAACACTGGCCTTGCCCTTCCAAAAGAAAACACTTCCATCAAAAAGCTTTAAATTATATCCCCTCCCTACCTCCTGCCATAAAACAAGGGCTGACATGCATCGCTCCACAAAAGGGTCAAGAAACAGGTACCCCTCCCACTTGACATATACATTTCCTTTACTTCTCACCCTTCTGCCCTGTGCTGCCCCGTCTACCACAGGGTAGAATTTTCCCACCTGCCCTGAGTCCTTTATTGCTATCATCATTCTTTAGCATTGTCTATGGAATGTCCTGGATGCCATTCATCCCCCCCACGCCCACCCCCACCCCCGACCAAGTCAGTTAAGGCAAGAGGAAGGAACAGAAAGGAGCTTCAATTACTACCATTTACACAGCACTCTGTCCTAACAATAGCCTCCCAAAGCCCTCAATGAGTTACGAGAACAATCTAAGGCAGTAGGTATTGTTACACTCATTTCTTACAGGTGAGGACCCAGAGGTTCAAAGACTTTATGGATCATATTCAGCTACTAAGCAGGAGAGCCAGAATGAGAATCCGTGTTCATCGGACTCCAAAGGCAATGGCATAAGCGGGGTGCTCCCTAAGAAATGATCTCATACGCAGTTTCAGGAATATTTGCCTTTTCACAGCACTGTGGTAAAACCAGAGCCTAACAACCCAGCCAACAATGCTCTGAGGGGCGGGCCATAGCCAGCATTGGCTGATGCAATCATACAGAGAACCCAGTGGGTCTGAAACGTGGGAGCTTCTCACTACACCAATTAGACAGTCACCAGTTCTGCTGACCGTAAAACCAACCATAAATGTAAACAATAAGTCCCAATCCCATGGGTCTGGAGACTGAAAAGATGAGGCCCCCAAACTTAAAGAAATTCTGAATCAGAAATGGGGGCACATACCCATATGCCAAAGTCTCAGCTCTCATCCACATAACACAGGGAACTGGACATAATAAGAGGTTCACCAAGGCTGCCGAGACTCTGGCAACAGCAGCCAGGTTGTGCTTTCTAAAGTCTCCTGTGGTTTGAGACCTGTGGTAGAGAAAATGATTTTCAAGTCGTTTTGGATGAGCCCAAAGTACAGATTTGCAGACCTTCCTAGAAATGAATGGTAAGAAGTGTGAAGTAAGTTCAGATCACCAGAAAACTCTGATTTATTTTAGAGACATTTTCAGTAAAAAGGGGTCAGGGTACTGTAGGAACTTTCTGGTGCTTCCACTGGGCAGGTCCCATCTAAAGACCTTGTTCACAAATACATCATGACGGAGTTAATGAGACTTGGTGAGTTACTAACCATCTTGTAGAGCTAATAATGGTTGACCATTATAGGGCTTAGACCGGGGAAGTATGAAATTGAGCTGCTATCAGAAAAGCGGGAGATATTTTCCTAGGCTTTTTGTATAGGATAAAGACCCGCCAAAGAGGAAGCTCAAGAAATCATTTGAGTGTAATGTGAAGGTGTACTCTCAAGGTGCTATCGCTACCTAATGTGTGGCCTTTGTTGAAGAATGGCTAGGCAGACTATCCAAGAGCAGGTCATAAAAACATGGAGGCTGGACCATCTGGGCTTGGGTTCAAAGGTGCAAAATGAAAGGTGAGCTGGGAACACCTGCTCAAATGGATTCAAGGAAGCTACCTGGGACTGGGAGGGAAGGGAAGGGGGTTAGTAGAGCTTCCAGAAGAAAAGGGGGGAAATGAAGAGGACTGATTTCAGCTGGTGATGGAGAAAAAGGGGTAAAGGAAAACCAAGAAAGAAGTCAGTGTGTGGTGATTGGTGCCCTGAGAAGACATCTAGGAAAAGACAGCTTCTAATGAGAAAAGGTGCCTAAGTGGATAAGCCTAACTCCAGGGGGCAAGTTCTGTGAAGTGCATGAATGAGGAAATAGAGGAGGAGAAATAGCTATTGAAAGAGACAGAGAAGCCTGGCCAGCTCACTGTGGATGGATCCCAAGTCCTGGAGGAATGGGCAGAAAAAAAGGAGACAAAGGAAAAGAAATTTAGGAGGAGGCTTTGAAGGCTAATTAAACTTTCACCAAAAGAGGACAGTAAATAATTCAATGTAAAAGCATAAAATTACCACTAAAAAGAAGGCAAGAGTTACCACTTGACAGGCTCTGGGGAAAGATAAACTGGGCATCAATTTGTGCAGGAAGAAGTCTGGATATTACCTGTCTGGAGCAGATGTATTCTCCAGGAATACGGAGAAGAACCGGATCTGTGAGTTCCCTTACCAGAGAGTTGAAGAGAGTGAGATTTTTATTTATAGTTTATAATGGGAACTTTCCAAAGATTTGTAGGATCTGGATCTGATAATCCATAATGATGCTTTTTAATTAAAGAAGCATTCAGTTTGCTTCATGGATATGCATATCTCCCCCAAAAGAAATCCTCATAACCCCCCCCAAAGAAATCTGAAAAAGAAAAGCCATACATAAAACACCACTCGTTTCTAAACACCACAAGAAGAGTGTGGTGGCGGAGGGGAGGAAAGGAAGATTTCTACCGATTCTTGAGAAAAGAATGAAATGAGAGAGCTAAGAAAAGTGCCCCAGCAAACCAAATAACCCAGGTTGTTAAGTGCATAGAATTGAAAGATGTTTGTTTAAACACACTCTCCCACAGTTGGCCACATGATTACCAAAACAGAAACTGAGCCAGGTGGGTTGACATTATTTATGAACAAGAAAGAACAGGGGTGGTGACATGTGACGTGACTAATGCTCCCATTTTTATTTTGTGAAGGTAATAGCCAAACTCTGCTTCTCAAAAACTAGAAGTCTGGCAGAGGCATAAAGAAGGCGGTAAATTCCTGATGGAACAAGAAGAGATTAAAAACAAACAAGGAGCGATCAAGGAGAGGGCAGGCCTCTGATCTTCCCAGGCTGGCAGTGGTGGGTGTGTTAAAAAATGATATGATACGAGGAAGTGCTCAAGGACAATGGCCATGAAACCAAGGGTTTTAAAGAGAAAACCAGACTCCCTCAAGTAGAAGCAATAAACAGAGAGGCCAGGATGAAGCAACTGAGATCGAAATGATGACATTTAAAGTACCACAGAGAGGTTTCTAGAGGAGTTTGTACCAAGAAGGAAATGAGGAAAAACAGAGAAAGATACAGCAAAAAGTAAAGAAACTGCATACAAAATTCTAGAGTGTGCTAGAAAGGTAAGGGAAAAAAGAGTAATGGTAAAATGAGGAGAGTGAATTGAATAGATTTTAGTGGCATGATTGAAATGGAAAATAAGGGGATCTTTATGAAATTGTTTCCAGGAGAAGAAAGGTACAGAAAGAAAAGGCAGTGGGCTTATTCCAGTATGTCAAGAATAATAAAGAAATGCATGAATCAGCAGCCAACAACGCATATCCAACAAGAACCATGTTCAAGCACTGCCTGGAGAGGCAGCCAGGCTCTGTGGCCTCCCTCAGACTCGGGCTCCTCTCTCTGACTCCTAAGGACTTGGGCTCCTCACCTGGACCTCCTTGAGCACCTGTTTTCAATGGCATGTGGGGAGAGGGTGAAAAGATGAATGAAAAGAAACTCATTTCTCCTTTGGTTCAGTCAAAATTTATAAAGAGATGTCTATATACTGCTTGATACAGAGAAACTACAAGAATAAATAAGAACCATGACTAGATATTGGGACATTTAAGATATAGAATTTGCTAGATAAGGTGGAGCAAAGTTGAAAGCCATGAAAATGAAAGACAGAGTGAAATGACAGAACTGAAGATGTAAAGGTAGACAAGAGACTGCTGTATAGTCTCTTTAAAGAGGAGAAAGACGGAAAAGAAAAAGTGATACGAAAAGGGGAAGTGATGTGGAGAGCCCTGCTCTAGAACCAGGCAAGCATGGGCTCTGACCTGAGTCCCAGCCCTTACCCAGCTAGCTCTGGTGTGACCTTAAGCAAGATCGCCTATGGACTCTAAGCCTCTGGTTGCTTGACTCTAAAAGAGACTAATTATGTCTAACTACAGAGTAACTTCTGGTGCTACCATGACAGAGTAAGGATATCGGGCTCACCCTCCCACCATAAACAAAAATAAAACTGGACAAAATATATGAAACAACTGTTTTCAGGTGCAAAACTACAGATGGTGGAGGGATGGGAACCTGGAGAGAAGAAAAACAGAAGAGGTGAAATCCACATTTACTCTGGCCTTCTGCCTGGGGGCTTTCCAAACCACAGCACAGGGAAGTAGAGCCCAAACCAAGGCAGGAGGAAAAGGAGACCAAGTGTTAGGGCTACAAAGGGGCTGAAATTAGCAAGGATGGTATTAGAGGAGGGAGCTTGCACAGAGAAGAAATCCTGAGTCTTTCACTGCAAACAAAGCTGCACATGTGCAGGGTGAAATGCCAGGGCCTAGGAGAGAATAGGTCCTGAACAGAGACTCCAGAGATCCCACGGTGGGGGAGACACTGATGTTCTCAGTGGCCATAAGGGAGAGAGTTTGATGAACAGAACACTTTGGACATTTAACTGAGATCCAGGAAAGGCCACTAGGAGTTGGGCCTCCTGGCCCTGGAGAGGGGCTGCACCGGACCCACCATAACAAAGCCAAAGGCTGACACTCAGCAGTATCAGGCTGAGCCACCAGTGAATCAGCTGCCACCAAAATAAAGTCAATACTCTTGAAAGGGTGATAATAAAACAGAAAGTTATGACACTTCACAAAGAGGAAAGAAAGCCGTCAGTAGAAGGAGTCCTGGAGGTGATACAGGTGGAATTAGCAGACAAGGACTTTAAAATGAATAGGATAAATATGTTCAAGAATTTCAAGGGAAAAAACAGACATAAGGAATGAATAGATGGATAATCTTATCAGAGAATAGAAGCTATGCAAAAGAACCGAATGGGAACTGTAAAATTCAAAAATATACAATAACTGCAACAGCTCACAGGATGGGCTTAACAGCAGATTGGATACTACAAAAAAAGATCAGTAAACTGGAAGACAGAATGATGGGACGTATCCAGTTTGAAGCACACAGAGAAAAAGGAACTGAAAAAAGAACAGAGCTTCAGTTATATGTGGGACAATGTTAATCAGTTTATATATACGTGTGTGTATACACACACACACACACGTACACACACACATGCACACGTGAAGTCTCAGAAGGAAAGCAAAGAAGAAATGAGGAATTGGGGCAGAATAAATATTTCACAAAAGGAATGACTTCCAAATGTGATGAAAAACACCAATCCGCAGATCCAAGAATCTCAATGTATCTTCAGTGAGACAAACTAAGAAAGCCACATCTAAGCATGTCATAGTCAAATTGCTGGAAAGCAAAGATAAAGGGAAAATCTTAAAAGCATCCTGGGTACAGAAAAAAAAAAACACCTTACTACAGGGGAACAATAATAAGAATTATTACCAACGTCTCATCAACATCAATGCAAGCCAGAAGACAGTGGGAGGATATCTTAAAGCTCTGAGAAGGTAAAAACTGTTAATCTGGAATTCTATATCCAGTGAAAATATCTTCCAAAAATGAAGGCAAAATAAAGACATGTTCAGATAAACAAAAACTAAAAGCATTTAACACCAGCAGAACTGCACAATAAAAAATGTTAAAGGGATGGGGCGTCCCTGGTGGCGCAGTGGTTGAGAGTCCGCCTGCCGATGCAGGGGACGCGGGTTCGTGCCCTGGTCCGGGAGGATCCCACATGCCGCGGAGCGGCTGGGCCCGTGAGCCATGGCCGCCTCACCTGCGCGTGCAGAGCCTGTGTTCCATGGCGGGAGAGGCCGCAGCAGTGAGAGGCCCGCGTACCGCAAAAAAAAAAAAAATGTTAAAGGGAGAAAATTCTCTGCTGGTCCAGTGGTTAAGACTTGGTGCTTTCACTGCTGTGGCCTGTCTCAATCCCTGGTCGGGGAACTAAGATCCCACAAGCCGTGCAAGCGAGGCCAAAACAAAAAAAGAACAAAAAAACAAACATTAAAAAAAAAAATGTTACAGGGAATCCTTTGGGCCAAAGAGAAATGATACCAGGTAGAAATGCACATCTACAATACACAATCTACAAAAAACACAATCTACAAAAAAAAGAGTGCTGAAAATGGCAAACACACAGGGTAGATATAGAATGCTTTTTTTTCTCCTTTTTTGATTTATTTAAAATACATTGACTGTTTAAAGCAAAAATAATGACAATGTGTTTCTGGGTCTATAATATATGTGGAAGTAAAAGGTATAATAACGATATCACAGAGGACAGGAGAGGGACAAATGGAAGCACACTGTTGGAAGGTTCTTGTATTTCACGTGGTCTCATGAATCCAAGTCAGACCACGACAAACTAACAAAGTCAACAAAACAGTCATAACTAAAAAGCCAATAGAGGCGATAAAACGGAATACTAACAAATACTTCATTAATCCAAAAGGAGACAGGAGAGAGGGGGAAAGGAACAAAAAATAGATGGATACAACCAACAACAAATGGCAACACGGTAGAATTAGACTGAACCTAATTTACAGATCTGTTGTGAAAATAAAATGGAAGCATGAAAGTGGAACTCAGCATCAAGCTGCCCTCATAACAAATATGAGGTTTCAACAGCGGGCTTTGGGATAGAGGGGAGGAGGGTAACAATAAAGGAAGTAGAAAAGTAGGCCTGGGGGATGTGAAAACTCTAAAAGAAGCAGCAGCAGGCTCTAAGTGGCCGTGCTACTTCTCACACTGATTTTTCTGGACACACACAGCCATGAACCACTCGCACGGATGGGGCACAGAGCTGGCTGATTGGGTGCCATTTTCATGGCTTTATGGGACAGTGCCATGAACTTGGCTTGGGATCTATCCCCGTGGGAGGGGAAGCTGAGCTGGTGTGCAGGGCCCTTGTTGGAGGGGTACAGAAAGCAGGAGACAAGGGTCTAAATCTACCTGCTCGAATGAACAGCTAGTGGGATGAGAGCGCCCTGCTGGAGAGAAAAGGAAAAGGCTCTGTCCACTGAAAAGATTGTGTGAAAAGATGGCAGAAGAGAACAAAGGCAGCAGATCTAGGGAGAAAAATGATAAGCAAACACATGACATAGGAAGCGTGTAGCTGTAAAATCAGAATTTGACACGGTGTTTAATAGGCAAAAGAGCAATTAAAACGCGGCTCACGTGTGGACAAACGGTGGGTTATTTAACTCATGAAGGCTCTAGAAATGGAGACACAACAACATCTCAACTAAATGTGTCATCTCAGTGCTTGTAGGTAATCAGCAAAGAGATGTGGCCAAGTGTGATTCAGCATAGTTCACGCATTTACTGAGGACTTTCCGACACCAGGCTGTTATGTGCCAGGAGCTGGGGGACAAAGATTACTAAGACCATGTCCCTGCCTTCAAGAAATACCCAGCTCTCAGGGGGGATAGACGCATAGAAACCAATCGAACGGTAGTGTGGCTCTGGTCCTTGTAACCCTCTGCCACTTAACAGCTGTGTGGCTGTGGCCAAATCACTTAACCTCAGTTTTCTCATCCATAAAATGGGGATAATAATAACTACCAGGCCAGACTGTTGTGAAGATCATTGTGTCCATGAGTTAGAAAGCGCCTAGCACACTGCCTGGCCTATAGTAATTCAACGACTCAACTTGAGAGCAGGACACATGTTAGAATGCGGGTGGCAAGGAAAGGTCTCATCCCCCTCAGTATCCTGATTCCCCCCAGGAGAAGATGTCCACCTATTCCTGAGAAGGAATGAGAAGGGTGCATGGGTAAAATAAACTTTGAGAATCACTGTGTAAGCATCTAATTCAATTCAATACTTAAAAAGCTCCTACTGTGTGCCAGGTTCATAAAAAACTAGTTAGCATAATTTCAACACAGTGATAGAGGGATGCATAAGATGCTAAGAGAGTACAAAGAGACAGCCCCCAGCCTGGGGTCGGGTAAGACCCACAGACCTTGGCTGTTAGCCAGGCAAACAAGGGTGAGAACTGAAACCCAGAAGCATGATTGTGTTGCAGGGAACTACAACCCAAGCTTTAATGGTCAGCAAATTGCATGTCTGGAGAGGTATACAAGGGCAAGTTCATGAAAGACATGCCGAGAAACTCACCTTATCCTGGGGAAGGTGAGCGCCATGGATGGTGTGAAAGGGAGGCCCAGGGTTCGAGCTGTGCTCCAGGAAAGCAGGTACCAAGCTGAATGTAATGAGAGCACAGCTAGCCTCAGAGAGCCTGGCTTCAAGAGAAATTCCTCAAGGGCAGGGTCATACCTCACTCAGCTTTGCTTCCCAGGCACCCACCAGAGTCTGACCCACAGAAGGCACTCAGCTGAACAGAATCAAAATTAATAAACTTCCTTATCCAGATCTTTTGCATTTTAAACCTTACCTCCAACTATGGGATTCACTCCATCACAGTTTTATTAAGCCCCCTGAGGGGTACACCCACAAGTGGGGAGGGAAGATATGAAAGCAAATAATTACAATACAGTGAAATAAAGGTTAAAATTCAAGTGTGTGCAAAGTACTTTAGGAGACAGAGAAAGGATCAATTCACTGTCAGGGGAAGCCAGGAAGTTTCCACTATGGAAGGAATATTTGAACTGGGCTTTGAGGGAAACACAGGAGTTCAGTAGTCAGTGACTTGCAAGAGTGTTCCAGCCTGAAGATGGGCAGAGGGAGGGAGATGTGAGAGAGAGCTAGAAGTGTTCTAGGATGGGTGATCAGTACTTCCACTCACTGGGGATTAGAACACAATGAGAGGAGAGCCTAGAACAACAGGTTTCCAACCTGGGCTGCTCATCAGAAACACCTGGGGAGCGTATAACCCTGCAGTGGCCTAACCACTTTCCAAACCAATTAAATCAAGATCTCGGGCTGGGAGCCCGTCATGGGGATTTTTTCAAAGCTCCCAACGTGATTCAACGTGCCGCCAAGTTTCAGAATCACTAGTCTAGAAAGAAGACAGAAAGATTTGCAGCATCCCTGGAGGTCAGGCCCTCCTGGTGCCCCCCACTGCCCAGCCCTGGCACATACCCTCCCCCCGGCCCCCGCAAAGAAAGACCAGCCAAACCCCAGCCACGGGCTTCCTCCTGCTACTCCCTTCCCCCCACCAGCTCTCTGCTCTGAAAAAGAGGTTCTCGAAGTGTGGTCCCCAGACCCGCATCAGCCTCCCAGGGGAGGCCGGTAAAAATGCCACGTTTCCGACTGCCCCTGAGACTGACTAAACCAGAAAGGGGGGCCCAGCAATCTGGCTTCATAAGCCCCCCAGGTGGTTCTGATGTGTGCTAAGTGCAAGAACCACTGCTCTGGAACACTGATTCTTCCAAAGCTGCAGCCAGGCAGCACCTAGGTGTGGCTCTGCAGGTGTCGGGGCTATGCCCCCAGAGCCTGGTGGGGTCTCTGCTTAATCAACAGGGATGCTGGGAGCTGACGTGGGCGCCATCACAGAGGCCTGGAGTCGTAGGAGCCGGAGGGCGGATAGCCAGTTGTTTTCTGCAGTACCAGGAAAAGGCTTTAGGGTAGGGAGGCATGGGGTTTTCCTTATTTTCTCCTTTTAATACAAAGTGGCCCCGTGTAAGCAAACTTTCAAGATATTTTAAATCAGGACTGGCAGGAAAACCCATGATGTCGATGGCCATGGATTTACCATATGCATTTTTCCTTTGGAGGAAGGCGGTAGGTTAAGGTGCTGGAAGGTCTTATGAGGCGGAGGGGTGGGAGGGAAGAAAGGACACGGCTGCTTCTCTGCTTCGTCTTTGCCCGCCTCCCAACCCCTAACCCGGCTGAGAATTCACAATTCCTGGGAGGAAAATAAAATAAAGGAAGCAGCAAAGGAAATGAGTTTTCCGTACAGAAATGGAAATTGCCTTTCCCCTTAAGGTCAGACAGTCAGACGTAAAGAAGTACACCTTGCAGAACAACCCCAGGCTTTCTTGCTGCTGGAGCCTTGAGAAGTCAGCCAGCTTCTCGTTTACTCAGTGAATTCAAAGAACACTAGTGGATTCTCTGCCACACAATTAAAGAGGGCAAGTGCTTTGGGGTTTTTACCATCTCCTTTCAGCTCCTCTGTCCCAAGCTGAAGTACTGGAACTACCTGTACTTTCTTTTTTCCTGCTTGGGTAAATCAAATTCCCCAGACTGGGGGAAAAAAAAAATTGTTAGGTTTGACAGCGAGTGTGTGGCGCCACCTGGTGACCACTACTTATCAAAACAGTTTTCTTCCTGGTTCTGTTGTTTCTATCAAAGGCTACAGCTTCCAGACAGGTATACATTCAGATCTCATGCCCGGCCTACTTTCCCGTGGGAATTTCAACCTTGGCTGAAAATCTCCTGTCTTTTCACAGACACAAAACAACATAAACAAGCAACAGAGTTTTCTCTCTCAAGTATTTTAAGTCTTCTAAGGTACAAATTAACTGATTGACAAAGCAAGCAAGAAATTTCTGGCCGTACCTATAAATCATGACAGGTTTTCAGGGATACTTTCTCCCTCATCATGATTCCTGGGGTCCCAGCAAAAAGGAAAGCTGAAGTACCCTTGACACTACACTATCCGGATTTCAAGTTTCTGAAACAATATATGTTTTTTTTTTTAATTGAGGTATAATTTACATATAACATTATACTAGTTTCAGGTGTACAACATAATGCTTCGGTATTTGTATACACAGCAAAATGATCACAATAAGTCTAGTTAACATCCGGCACCACATATAGTACGGTGTTTGGACCTGAAGTACTATTTGGGGCTGGGAGGGAAAGATGGTCTGCAGAGCTACTGTAGGTATTGGAACTTGCAGACAAATAGGCATCAGGAGAAATCAGTCCTAGTCTTGGCACTGCTGCTAATCCACTGTGTGACTTTGCACAGGGTACTTAATCTATTTGGAAACTTAGTGTCCCAGACTTGTTACCCTCCTCACTATTTCCCCATGATTTTAAAAGATGTTGCCTTCCAAAATGCACCTCTAAAAAAGTAACTAGTAGTGCGAGGGAGGGAGATGCAAGAGGGAAGAGATATGGGAACATATGTATATGTATAACTGATTCACTTTGTTATAAAGCAGAAACTAACACACCATTGTAAAGCAATTATACTGCAATAAAGATGTAAAAAAAAAGTAACTAGTAACTTTTCTATGTTTAATAATCAGATGTATAAATGTCGACAGGAGCTTCTGATCATCATAAAGCAACCAGAGTTACCGTAATAACTTTACATCTCAGACAGAAGTGAAGACACTAGATCCCTCCTTATCCTGATCCCTGGTACATGTATGATTTCTTTTAGGCTTTTAGAATATTGAAACTAACTCACAGACCTTAGTTATAACTTTCCCAGGCCCTAAAGGCTGGGGAAGCCCAATTTGGGAACCAACACTGGATAATCTTGAAGGTAACTTGAGTTCTTATGAACTATAACACAAGGGAAGAAGGGAAGGCTGTGGTGTGTGTGTACAGGTAGCATCCTGATTTAAGAAACATCATTACAAGGAGTTGACATTTAAGCAATACCAGCTCTGTGCCATTTTTCAATACAGAATGCCCACTGGTCCCCAAAATAACCTCTAAAGTAGCCCGGCAGATGAGGAAATAAGCACAGAGAAGTCAAACTGCCTGTACCATACAACTGGGATCAGAACTAGGTACGTATGATTTCAGAGCACACAACCTTTTGAAATAGCCAACTTTTAAAATAAAACATGGCAATTCTGAAGTACGAACCAACAGCCCCAACTTAAACCACTTTGTTGAATGGATACCCTATAGGTATTACTGTGTTTGCACAAGTTCCCATCTTCTTAAAATGGAACATTTCTGGTTTAGCATTTATTGACAAACCTCTTGAATATCTACACAACGTTAATTCTTTCTACTATACAATTGTTTATTGTAGTAAAGCCAGTTTCCTGACCTCCAGTCCATTTATCTGAAAACAAACTGTGAAGTACTTCCATTCTACATCCTGCTGATTTTTAGTTACTTGGGTTCATGTGTTATTTCAAGATATGAAAGCTCTGTTCTGGAATATTTTCTTCTATTATTCCTTTGATAATTTTTTGTACCGTTATCTCTGTTTTCTCTTTCTGAAATTCCTAACAGTTGAATATTGGACCACTTGAATAGATACTCTAGCTTTTTAACTTTTCTCTTTGTATTAGGGAATATGGTTCAGCTAGGAATAGAAGAATATCCAATTAAACGGTAACTTAAATTGCGTTTGTTTGGGTTTTCCCCAAACAAGAAGTCAAGAGGTAGCTGGATTGGTATTATTTCAGAGGCTCAAGAATGTCAGAGCAGCAAAGATCTCTGGAACTCTCTTGGCCTCTCACCCACGGCCACAAGATAACTGCTGCAGCTCCAGCCATCACATCCATATTTATAAGGAATAAGGAGGAAGCGGAAAGAAGCAGAAAGTGTTGCATCTGTAGCGAGGAACTAAAGGCTTTCCAGAAATCCATCCCCTGCAGACTTCAACTTTTGACTCACTGAGCAGAAATGTGTCAAAAGCCAAATCTAATTATAGGGCAGTCTAGAAAGGGAAGTTTAGTATCCCACCCCCAACAGTGAGAGTAGAAAAAAGAAAGGGGAGTTGTAAAGGAGAAATGTACCAACCTGGTATCCCATTTTCCAGTCTTTTCTTTTTTACTACTTTATACAAGAATTCCTCAATTTCATCTTCCATACTCTGTTAAATTTTTTATTTCTACTCTAATCATTTTAGTTTCCAGAAGCTCTTTCTTGTTTTCTGACATTCCTTTATTTTGTTTTGACGGCATCCATCCTCATTTCATGGCTGCAATATCGTCTCCTCTCTCTAAAGATACTTACACTTTTTCTTTAAATGCTTTTCCTCTTCCCTACGATATTTTCTTTCTCTTTAAACTGACAGTTTCCACCCGCACACACTTTGATCTCTGTCTTTTTTTTTGGTGTCTCTCCCAAGAGTCTGATGATCCTTGGCTATTGATTTATGCTCCAAAATCAGACACAAAGAAGTTGTTTGGAGAGCCTGTGTAATTAGTCAAAATTGTCACCTGGCAGCCTGCAGAGCGATCAGGTGTTGAGCCACTCTGTCATTAGGGGGACACACCCCCTCTTAATTGTCATTATGTATGAGTATTTCCCCTGAGGCAATAGAATTTTTCCATAGGACTTCACTCTGGTCTTCTCCAGTTTGATGGAGTTGGGGAACTGGGTTTGAGTAATAATAAGCCTGGCGCCATAGTCAGAGCAGGGAGGCTGATGGGGGCACACCAGCTAGCATGTCCCAGAGCCAGAGACTCTGGTCAGTTTCTCCTGAAAAGGAACTCTGTGTTCTACACCGATTAGGGAGAGGTTATCCCATACTGGTGTGGGTCAGAGGTATAAGAGGTCCTTAGAGAAACTTTAAAACCATCTCCCTCTCCTCAGCCCCATGACTAACCATTGCCCCCTCCACTGTCATCGTGTCTCCAATTCCTGAAGTTTTCAGGGGTTCTGGTGAACAAATTTGCTGTTCATAAGTCTTCCTTTCCACAGGCACTTGGGTTTTAGCCACCTCTGCTCGAAGTCAGCTACCATCCGTCAAAACACTTTTCATCTCTCAGATGTGATTACATCTCTTCCCTACTCTTATCTCCCCTCCAATTCTCTTTGTCCTTATGCATTTATTCCTTCACTGTAATTTTGGATGGGGTAAGGGGAGGGAAGGTAGAGCTCAGATATATGCACGTGTTTAATCTGCCATGCTTAACTGGAAGTCTGAATATATATATATTTTTTTAATTTCTCCAATTTCATGCACATTTTTAAAAAACGATATAACTATTTATTATGCCACATTCATGTTTATAGGTTTATACGAGACTGAAAAAGTTTGACCAACACTATTCTGAAAACTACATTTGGTTAGTAATCTCTCTGTATTCTCCGAAGTAAATAATTTGTTAAAGAGGAAGAAGAGTAGGGACTTCCCTGGTGGCACAGTGGTTAAGAATCCGCCTGCCAATTCACAGGTTCGAGCCCTGGTCCAGGAAGAACCCATATGCCACGGAGCAACTAAGCCCGTGCGCCACAACTACTGAGCCTGTGCTCTAGAGCCCACAAGCCACAACTACTGAGCCCATGTGCTGCAACTACTGAAGCCCGCATGCTCTAGGGCCCGTGTGCTGCAATAACTGAGCCCACGTGCTGCAACTACTGAAGCACGTGTGCCTAGAGTCCGTGCTCTGCAACAAGAGAAGCCACCACAACGAGAAGCCCACGTACCGCAATGAAGAGTAGCCCCCACTTGCCGCAACTAGAGAAAGCCCGCGCTCAGCAATGAAGACCCAACACAGCCAAAAATAAAATATAATAAAATAAATTTTTAAAAATTAGTCTAAAAAAAGGAAGAAAAGGAAACAAATCCAGATTGTGTTTCTGTTTTACAAGTCAAAGGTAGAGTGGGTTTTGAGAAGCAAACTCAGATCTTCCAATATTACAAGATCTGGAGGGTCAGGATAAAGTGAGCTAGGCTTGTACATCACAGAAATAGCCAAACACCTATTACAAATGTGATTTCCAAACTGTGAAAACAAACTGTGAAATTTTATGAACAACTTCAAGATAATTAAACAAAGAAAATGCATTTTCAGAAGCTAAGATACACGGAGGAAAAAAGAGCTAGGTGAACTATATGGAGAATATTAATGCACTTAGGGCTTACCTCCTAAGAATGGCTTGTGAAGCATACCTTTTGATCCAACAAATCTAATTCTGGGGATTTGTTTTACAGAGACGGTTGACCAAGTGTTCAATTATAGTCATTCAAGGATGTTTATTTTGGAGTATTTTAAATAATAACACAAAATGGAAACATCCTATAGATCCTTCAATAAGGCCCATAAGACCCAGAGGTCCAGTGGTCCCAGGAATGATACCTGAATCATGAGTATAAACCAAAGGACAATAAACCTGGGTGGCCAAGGGAGGGCCAGAGCTCAGCACCAGCAGGGTTTATGGTACAGCAATGAGTGAGGTCTCACTGGGCTGTGCAAGACCCACTGAACCAGCAGTGCTTCAGGACTGTGGGTGCTCAGTCTCTCCAACTCTCTGCCTGGTGTTTGGAAACCACACTGACCTCTTTGGACTGAATAAATCCCTGATACAGACCATGTGAGGAGCTGGGACTTCCTCCTGCACCTGGCAATAAGAGGAGCCTCTCCCTTCCCTGCTCATATCAGAGGAGGCCTAGTGAAGAGTCAGGAATTTCACCATTGCCCAAAGGTTATGAGACCACGTCCACCATGGTGTCTGTGGAGGCTACACAGAATGTCAAGGACCCGTGGGATGATAATAAAAGACCTAATATTCACGTCATTGGAGTCCCAGAAGGAGAGAAGAAAGAAGGCAGAGCTAAAATAGTATTATCACAGAAATAATGGTTGAAAACTTTCCAAATTTGCCAGAAGACATAAAGCTAGCTTTCAAAAAACGGAGTGAAACTCAAACAGAATAAATCCAAAGAAATTCACACCAAGATATAGCACAGTTAAATTTCCAAAAACTGAAGACAAAGAAAATCTTGAAATCGGTCAGAGAGAAACAGGAACAAAACGATTAGAATGGAGTAGATTTCTCATCAGAAACCATGGATGCTGAAAGGAAGTGGCAAAATATCTTTCAAGTGATGGAAGAAAAGTGCTGTCAACCCAGAATCTTATACCCGGAAAAAAATACTTCCAAAAATAAGGGGAAATCAAGATATTTTCAGATGAAGAAAAACTAAAAGAATCTGTTACCAGAAAACTAAGAGAATTTGTTAGCCTAAAAGAATGGCTAAAGGAAGTTCTCCAAATGGTAAGGAAATGATAAGAGAAAGAAACTTGGAATATCATGAAGCAAGGAAGAGCGTACACAGTAAGCAAAAATATGGGCAAATACAACAGACTTTCCTTCTCTTTTTGAGTTTTCAAAATTATGTTTGATGATTGAAGCAAAATTTATTTATAACACTTAACACTATCTGATGTAGTTCTCGATGTGCTTGAGGAAACATTTAAAACAATTATATTATAAATAGGGAAGATAAAGAGATGTAAAGGAGGGAAAGATTTCTATGCTTCACAAAAACTGATAAAATAATGATACCAGTTGACTATGATAAGTTACATATATATAATGTAATACCTAAAGCAACCACTAAAAAAGCTATACAAAGAGATACATTTAAAAACACTATAGAGGGGCTCCCCTGGTGGCGCAGTGGTTGAGAGTCCACCTGCCGATGCAGGGGACACAGGTTCGTGCCCCGGTCTGGGAAGATCCCACATGCCGCGGAGCGGCTGGGCCCGTGAGCCATGGCCGCTGAGCCTGCGCATCCAGAGCCTGTGCTCCGCAACAGGAGAGGCCACAACAGTGAGAGGCCCGCGTACTGCAAAAAAAACACTATAGGTAAATCCAATTGTAAAAATGTTTAACCCAAAGGAAGGCAGGAAAAAGTAAACAGAGAAACAAAAAGCAGGAGACAAACAGAAAACAAAACCAAAATGTCAAACCAAAATTGACAAACCTCTAGCAAAGCTAACAAAGAAAAAGAGGGAGAAGACACAAATTACCAATGAATGAGACAGAGGATATCACCACAGATCCTGCAGACATCAAGAAAAATGAAGGAATTCTACAAGCAACTCTACACCCATAAATTTGAAAACACTGATGAAATGGAACAAATCCTGTAAACAAACAAACAACTGCAATTCACCCAATATGAAATAGGTCATTTGAATAGCTTTATGACTATTAAGAAAATTAAATTCATAATTTTAAAACTCCCAAAGAAGAAATCTCCAGGCCCAAATGTTTTCACTAGACAATCTACCAAATGTTTAAAGAATTAATAATACCAATTCTACACAATCTCTTCTAGAACAAAGAGGAGGGAACACTTCCCAATTCATTTGATTTATACCAAACCAGACAAAGGCACAAAACTACAGAACAATATCCCTCTTGAGTACAGATAACAAAAATCCTTAACAAAGTATCAGCAAATAGAATTCAGCAATACACAAAAAGAATTATACACCATGACCAAGTAGGGTTTATTCCAGGGATGCAAGGCTGTTTCAATATTCAAAATCAATCAATTTAATCAGTCATATTAACAGGCTACAGAAGAAAAATCCCATGATCATATTAACTGATTGTATCAATGTTAATATCCTGGTAATGATACTGTACTACAGTTTTGCATGATGTTACCATAGAGGAAAACTGGATAAATGGTGTACGAGATCTCTTTTTATTATTTCTTACAAGTGTATGTGAATCTACAATTACCTCAAAATAAAAAGTTTAATTTTTAAAAACTCATGACATACCGAAAAAACCACAACACCTTGTTTTTCACAAATAAGTTCAGCTGACATAGGCCAGGTGGCTCTGTTGATCTTGGCTGGCCTCACTCATGTGCATGGGGTTCAAATGACCTAGGCTGGGTCCCTCTGAGTCAACTGGGGAACTTGGCTCTGATCCATGTAGCGCTCATCCTTAGAAGGCAGGCCTGGACAAGTTCTCCTGGCTACTGCAGAGGTGCACAAGAAAGCAAGCTCTAATGGATACACCTCTACGAAGCCTGGGCTTCAGTCACGGCTTTTGCATCATGACCGAAGCAAGTCCCACGACTGAGTCCAGACTCCAGGGACAGAGCAGATCATTCTACTACTCATGGGAGGGTGCTGCCGAGTTACAGGCATGGACACAGGGAGCAGTGAAAGGCCGGGGCTGTGATGGAGCAGTGAAAGGCCGGGGCTGTGATGGACTCGACCTCACCATCCTTGATCACCTCAAGGATTAAAAACACCTACTGCTACTCTTCCTTCTCAGAGGCAGGCTGTGGTTATTCTCCGCTGTTTCAAGGATCATACAACAGGATCTAAGTGTTCCTTTGCGAAATACGAGTCACAAGGGAAGAAATATATGATGTCTAACAATTTCCTACACTGAGCCAAGCTGCCTCTAGGCTGTGCTACTGCTCCTTATCACCACCTTCCCCAGACCTGACCTAATCTTTATTCCACTGCTGCCCCATCTCTGATTCTCTTCTCACCCCTTCAATCTTCTAGATTGAAGTTTCTTTCCTGGCACTCACCAGACTTTATTTTATTAGATCTCTGTCCAAAGTCACTGAGATCAGTTCTTTTGGTCTCCACGTTCTCATTTGTAAAGGGTGGATAATAGCAGTACCTACACTGCTCCATCACAGTGTCCACGTGAGGATGAGACAATTTAACTCACGTAATGAGTTTACACTGCCTGGTGCATAGTAATCCCTCAATAAATTATACTGTGTTGTTTTTTTTTTTTAATGGAGGTGGGAGGCACACTCAGTCTAACTGCAGACAGTTAAAGGAAACCAAGCATTCCAAGTTGGAACTCTGAGAATATTTTCCCATAGAAACACTGTTCTATACTGTGATGGTACTCTACACCACAATTATCACTCCTAAGGATTCCATGGTGCCAGCGCTTCAGCTTAATCCTATAAGTTAAATGGGCTCTCCTGGACTGGCCTGGCAAAACTAACCACCACGAAGAACATTACTGTAAGAGAAAAATGTGAGTTCTAAATAAGTCCCTTACAAATGAACTCTTGAAATAGAAACCACTCTTAAGTTTGGTGTTGTCTAGAATTGAATGCTGTGAAGGAAGATGCTTTAGAGACTGTAAATTTGTCAGGCTGATGAAGGGTAGACAGTCTGCTGACCTGATCTCTCTGAGCGCGATCCTTAGGAATGGGACCGGACGGCAGAGATGCTCAGGGCCAAGGGTGAGAAGCAAAACTGTGTTGTGAAGAAAACTAGGTAGACCCTGGGGATGCGGTCGGATAATGGGAGGTCACAATCTATACCTGGATATACAGAGGCTGTGGGGATGTCTTGGAAAGGAGCCTCAAAAACAGAAAACAGGGTCTTGAGAGCGATGCCAGAGGGGTAGGTATATACTTGTTGGTGGCAAGACTGTGAAAAAAGAAAGGCTTTAACCAGAAACTCATAGGAATATATTTAGGATCCAAACAGAAAAAGAATAGCTAAACCCATCATTTGAAAATGAAATGCAGGGAATTCCCTGGCAGTCCAGTTGTTAGGACTCTGTGCTTCCACTGCCAGGGGCCCAAGTTCTATCACTGGTTGGGGAACTAAGATCCTGCAAGCCACATGCAGCCAAAAGGGAAAAAAAAGAAAGAAAATGAAAATGAAATGGAACGGCCAGAACAAATATAAGAACTATAGCTCCAAGGCTATACATTACACAACCTTAATAACCAAGTCAAAGATCATTTCAGGATGGCCTAATATATGCAAAGCACCCCGTGTGCTAAGTGGGATCCTAAAGTGAATAAACATCTCCTTGTTCTTCAGGCAAACAGGGTGAAGACAGAGGCAGGGACAATGGACTCTAATACAAGAAGACTGATAAGTACGATAATCAATGCTCAAAACTTGCTATGGTGTAGCTAAGGGGAGAGAGGAGACTAATTCAATTTGGGGGGATCCGGAAAGGCTTCTAAGAAGAGGTGGGATTTGAGTTAGAGTCTGAAAGACTTCGACAGCAGAGGTGGGGAAGGAGGCAG
The DNA here is from genome assembly GCF_005190385.1 of Monodon monoceros. NCBI lineage: Eukaryota > Metazoa > Chordata > Mammalia > Artiodactyla > Monodontidae > Monodon > Monodon monoceros. The sequence continues at coordinate 8,714,304 of NW_021703783.1, forward strand.
GTGATGAGTGGACAGAGCATAGGATATGGACTTGAGGGGCCTGGTTCTTAACTTCCTATTTGACCTTGAGCATATTTAAAATGAGGGCACTGAACACACCCATCTCTGAAGTCCAGTAGTAGAGACCCAAAAGGGTATGAGTTTGAGCATTGCAGTTTAGGCAAGAGTCCAGAAGTGTCCTGAAGCCCCTCCTGTATCAAGGGAGTGGAACTTGTGTTTGGGGGAGGGGTGGGGGGACAGGAGGAGGGGAATTCATTCAATATTCTGCCCAGTGCACTGGCGCAGCACCCAGCACCATTGTGCTCACGTCACTGTGGGACACTGACAATGCCGCTCTCAGAATGGTGATGATGCCCCCGCCACTGCCACCGCCACCACCACCACCACCACCACCACTTCTTTGGCGATTTATGAGTCACACTTTTTTAGAATCACTTTTACGTATCTACATTGACATCCCACTGAATCCTCATAACAGCCCTAAGAGATAGGCACAAATTTTATTATTCCTATTTTACAGGTGAGAAAGCAGAGGCACAGAGAGGTCAGACAACTTACCCAAGTTCAGAGAGCTAGTCTTACGGCAGAGCTGGGATGTGAACTCTTGCACCCTGGCTTCCCGCTTCACTTATTCAGTAAAAACACAAGGGCAGAACTGACCCCAGCTCTGCAGGCTGTGTTCTGACTCCCTGGAATCCTTTGCTCTTGCAGCCGTCCTTAGAGGTCAGCTCTCAATGTTCCTATAAACCTCCAACAAGACAAATGTTCTTCTCTGTTCTGCAACTTTTTATCTCTATATGAATGGAAAAGTGTATATCTTTAAAGGTCAGAGCCTTGAGAACAGGGCTATTATGTATATTTCAGGCCCCAGGCAACATTCTTTTACAAGGGTGCAGAGCCAGCATGACTAAGCACGGGCAACAGAGCACAAGGGTTAGAACTAAAGGAATGGATCCAATATGGAGTCAGACCTGTTCTTCTGTTACAGTGGTGGTTCTGGGTCTCCCTACCCAGAACCCGAGATTTACTGAAAGCTGCTCAACACACGTCTGCTGTCTCTTTATCTAAAGCTCCAACTTCCCACTGTCACTTGCAGCTGAGACTGTTTTCCTCGGTACAGGAGAGAGGACTCAAATTGAATCAGCGTGGTTCTGTTTTCTTTCTGCCTCCTTTTGTTGTAACTGAATCTGAAAAATCCCTTCTTTTGTCATTTACATTTTCAAGAACCTCAGCTCAGTCTGACATTTACTCCAGACCTACTCTATTTTTGTGTATTTGCTTTTTGTCACAGTCCTTGACAAAGGCTCTCCTTGACCAAACTTTAGTCAGGCCCCTCTGAGCCCAGCTAGGTCATATTATCCAAGAGCCCAGTTTTAGCAAGAATCCTGCTAAGTTCGTTCCCACCCTGATGTCTGATCAAATTCTTCATCCCCAATAATTCCTCAGGTAATATCTGGTCACCTGGCTTGCCTTCAGCAAGAATCCTATCAGGCCAGTTTTGCAGGATCCCCGCTTACCCCTAAAGCTTCCTTAGTAATTTTCCATCCCCTCCCCTCCCCTGCTCCTTGGCTATGAATTCCCACTTTTCCTTATTGTATTCACAGCTAAGCCAAGTCTCTCTCCCCTACTGCGAAGCCCCACTGAAGTAGTCCCTATGCCTATCACAATAGTCCTGATCACAATAGTGCCTTAGCGTTTTAACAAGTGACAAAATAAGTTTTTCTTTTACACCTCCTCGGGACATCTTTTGTACATGTACTTTTAAGCCCAAGAACTTCCTTTTAGCCTCAAAATCAAGTGCTTTTATTGTTTCCTTCTTCAGATCACTCTCTCCTACCCTTCATTTAGTATGAGGCAGAATCAGTATTCAACTCCAAACTGCCTTTGGAGCCTAAGCCTTTAACTACTGTGCTATATTATACCTATATTATCTGCAAATGTGTTAATAACTAAGTCATTGATTAAAACACAACCACTGGGACTTCCCTGGTGGTGCAGTGGTTAAGAATCTGCCTGCCAATGCAGGGGACATGGGTTCGGGCCCTGGTCCGGGAAGATCCCACATGCCAAGGAACAACTAAGCCCGTGTGCCACAACTACTGAGCCTGCGCTCTAGAGCCCACGAGCCACAACTACTGAAGCCTGCACGCCTAGAGCCCATGCTCCGCAACAAGTGAAGCCCCCACAGTGAGAAGCCCACACAACTAGAGAAAGCCCACACAGAGCAACAAAGACCCAACAAAGCCAAAAATAAATAAATTTAAAAAATTAAATTTAAAAAACAAGAAAACACAACCACTAACAGAACCTTGAGATCTCTACCCACCTGTGTCTCAATTAAGCAGACAATCAAAGAGCCTGAAGGGAACATGAAGTCCAGAGATTTTAGGTAATTTAATCAGTGTTGAGAGATAATTTCTTTAAAGTCATGACTCTGTCAAAGATAAACAAAGCTAATTAAAGTAGTAAGGACAGATTTTTTTTTTTTTTTTTTTTTTTTTTGCGGTACACGGGCCTCTCACTGCTGTGGCCCCTCCCACTGTGGAGCACAGGCTCCGGGGAACCGCAGGCCCAGCGGCCACAGCTCATGGGCCCAGCCGCTCCGCGTCACACGGTATCAGTAATATACTACTGCAATAAAGAAAAGCATGAACTGAATTTGGATTTGTGCACTTTGCAGGGAGAATGAGGGAATAAGGAAGGAGTGACCGGGCACTCAGTAAAATCAGGGGAGGGATAAATTACAAAAAGCAGGAAGGGGAGGTTGGTCTGCCTGAAACCATCTGGGTTTGTTGTGTTTCTCTCCTCCTACAGAGACTGGGAACAGGGACCCTATATTCAGGTGTTGGCTGGAACAAACAGTAAATTACGTTGGCAGTCTTGAGTTTTTTCAGGCAGGCACTTTAAGGTGTATGTGTGGGGGCCGGGCGTTGGGTTGGGTCAGCCTAGGGAGGTAGCTGTGGGCTGTCAGTGTTTTGCTCAAGTCTTTAAAGGACAAGGTTGAGCCTAGTCACGAAAGGGCTCAGAGGAGCACAGCTAGAGTTTGATCAAGGAGAGAATCTTTGCCAACTGTCAGATAATAAAAAGGAACATGTGTCAAACATATTATCTAACTCATTAATTAATAGTAGAACCAGTATAATATTACAACTGCTCAAAGGAGAACTCAAACTACTGCACACTTATAGGCAGATAAAAAATGCTGAAATCATTTTACAAATACAGGCAAAACTGGAAAAACTAGTCCATACCCACAGGACAATAAACAGTTGCATTCACAAGAGACAATTTGCATTTTTATGAAAGGAATTATTTGCATTACTATCTGTTTCTTATAATCCAGTTTCTGCCTGTACAGACTTGTAAAAGAGCCCAATCAAAAGCTGACAAAGGTGCACATTTCTATAAAATCAAGTAATCCCAAGGGTTCCAGTATTTCACTGAAAGGATATCCAGTAATCCCTTTTGCCCATTTCCAAACATTCAGGTTTTTCCCATCAAGGTCAAATAGCTGTAAAAGTAGGCTCAGAAAATCAAAAGTTGTTACCAGATTAATACAGACTGTTATAAGATGTTTTATAAAATCTCATGGTAACCACAAATCAAAAACCTATAGTAGATACACAAAAGAGAAAGAGAAAGGAATCAGAGCATCCCACTACAGGAAACCATCAAATTACAATGGAAGAGACAAAGCGAGAAATAAATGAACAAAGAACTACAAAACAGAAAACAATGAACAAAATGGTAATAATAAGTCCATACCTATCAATAATGCTTTAAGTGGACTAAACGCTTGAATCAAAAGACACAGAGTGGCTGAATGGATTAAATAAACAAGACCTAACTATATTCTGCCTACAAGACTCACTTTAGCTTTAAGGGCACACACAGATTTCAAGTAAAGGAATAGGAAAAGATATTCCAAGCAAATAGAAACCAAAAGAAAGCAGGGGTAACTATACCTATATAAGACAAAATAGACTTTAAGCCAAAAAGTGTAGCTAGAGATAAAAAGGTCATTATATAATGATAAAGGGGTCAATTCATCAAGAGGATATAGCAATTGTGAATATTTATGAACCCAATATCGGAGGGCCTAATACATAAAGTGAATATTAACAGATCTGAAGGAAGAAATAGACAGCAATACAGTAATGGTAGAGGACTTCAATACCCCACTTTCAACAATGACTAGATTATCCTGAAAGAAGATCAGTAAGAAAACTTTGGACTTTGTAGTAGATCAGGTGAACTTAACAGACATATATATAACATTCCAACCAAAAGCAGCAAAATATACATTCTTCTCAAGAGCACATGGAACATTCTCCAGGATAGATCCTATATTAGGTCACAAAACAAGTCTTAATAAACTTAAGAAGACTGAAATCATATCCAGCATCTTTTTCCAACCACAATTACATGAAACTAGAAATCAATTACAAGAAGAAAACTGGAAAATTCACAAATACGTGGAGATTAAGCAACATGCTCCGGAACAACCAGTGAGTCAAAGAAGAAATCAAAAGGGAAATCAAAAAATGTCTTGTGTGGTTACAGATGGCCAACAGGCACATGAAAAGATGCTCAACATCGCTAATCATCAGAGAAATGCAAATCAAAACCACAATGAGGTACCACCTCACACCAGTCAGAATGGCCATTATTAGAAAGTCTACAAACAACACATGCTGGAGAGGGTGTGCAGAAAAGGGAACCCTCCTACACTGTTCGTGGGAATGTAAGTTGGTGCAGCCACTGTGGAAAACAGTACAAAGGTTCCTCAGAAAACTAAAAGTAGAATTACCATATGACCCAGCAATCCCACTCACTCCTGGGCATATACCCAGGCAAAACTATAATTCAAAAATTATATATGCACCCCTATGTTCATAGCAGCACTATTCACAATAGCCAAGACATGGAAATAACCTAAATGTCCACTGACAGATGAATTGATAAAGGAGATGAGGTACATATATACAGTGGAATACTACTCAGCCATAAAAAGAATGAAATAATACCATTTGCAGCAACATGGATGCAACTTGAGATTTAGTAAGTGAGGTAAGTCAGAAAGAGAAAGATAAATACCATATGATATCACTTATACGTGGAATCTAGAATATGACACAAATGAACCTATCTACGAAACAGAAACAGAATCACGGACATAGAGAACAGACTGGTGGTTGCCGAGGGGGAGGGGGTTGGGGGAGGGATGGAGTGGGAGGTTGGGGTTAGCAGATGTAAGCTTTTATATAGAATGGATAAACAACAAGGTCCTACTGTATAGCACACAGGGAGCTATATTCAGTATCCCATGATAAACCATAATGGAAAAGAATACAAAAAAAGAATGTATAAATATGTATAACTGAATCACTTTGCTGTAGAGAAGAAATTGACACAACATTGTAAATAAACTATACTTCAATAAAAAAATAAAAACTTGTGTGGAAACACAACATACCAAAATTTAAGAAATGCGGCAAAAGCAGTGCTTGGAAGGAATATTATGGTGATAAATGCCTATATTAAGAAATAAGAAAGACTTCAAATAAACAACCTAACTTTACACCTCAAGGTACTAGAAAAGGAACAAACTAAGCCCAAAGTTAGTAAAAGGAAGGAATAACAAAGTTCGAGCAGAAAGAAATGAAAGAGTCCAGAAGACAATAGAAAGGATCATAGGAACTAAGAGCTGGTTTTTTGAAAAGATAAAAACAAAACTGACAAAACTTTAACTAGACTAACTAAGGAAAAAAAATAGAGAAGACTCAAATAAATGAAAACAGAAATGAAAGAGGAGGCATTACAACTGAAAATGCAGAAATACTAAGAATCGTAAGAAACTACTATGAACAATTATACACCAACAGATTAGATAACCTAGAAGAAACAGATATATTCCTAGAGACATACAACCTGCCAAGGCTGGATCATGAAGAAACAGAAAACCTGAGTAGCATAATTACTAGTACAGAGATTGAATCAGTACTAGAAAACCTCCCAACAAACACAAGTCCAGGCAGGACTGGATGGCTTTACCGGTAAATTCTACCAAACATTTAAAGAAAAATTAATACCAACACTTCTCAAATTCTTCCCCAAAAATGAAGAGGAAGGAACATTTCCAAAATCATTTTACAAGGCTAGCACTACCCTGATATCAAAGCCAGATAAAGAACCTACAAGGAAAGAAAATTATAGGCCAATATTCCTGATGAACATAGATGTAAAGTACTCGAGAAAATACTAGAAAACTGAATTAAACAGTACATTAAAAGGATCATACCATGATCACATGAGATTTAGCCCTGGAATACAAGATGGTTCAACATACACAAGTCAATAAATGTGATATACCATAGTAACAAAATGAAGAGTAGAAATTGTATGATCATCTCAATAAATGCGTCTGAAGCATTCAACAAATTCAACATCCTTTTATGATAAAAACTCTCAACAAACTGGGTATTAAAAAACATGTATTATCTAAAGCCATATATGACAAGCCCACAGCTAACATACTCAACAGTAAAAAGCTAAACGATCAAGAGCAAGACAAGGATGCCCACTCTTGCCACTTTGATGCAACATAATACTCAAAGTCCTCGTCAGAGTGATTAGGTCAGAAAAAGAATTAACGTCATCTATTAGATAGATACATAGATAGACAGATAGGAATAGATATAGATATATAGAGAGAGAGAGAAAGGGAGAGAATAGAATATTTTCAGACTCAAAAATGAAAAAAAAGAGAAAATCTTGCCATTTGCGACAACATGGATGAAACTAAAGGGCATTGTATTAACTGAAATAAGCCAGACAAAGACAAATACTGCGTGGTATCACTTTTTATACTGCATGGTATCACTTTTTTTAAAAATAAATATTTTATTTATTTTTGGCTGCATTGGGCCTTCGTTGCTGCATGCGGGCTTTTCTCTAGTTGCGGTGCATGGGCTTCTCATTGCGGTGGCCTCTCTTGTTGGGAGCATGGGCTCTAGGCGTGCGGGCTTCAGTAGTTGTGGCACGCTGGCTCAGTAATTGTGGCTCGCAGGCTCTAGAGCGCAGTTGTGGCGCACTGGCTTAGTTGCTCCACAGCATGTGGGATCTTCCCGAACCAGGGCTCAAACCCGTGTCCCCTGCATTGGCAGGTGGATTCTTAACCACTGCACCAGCAAGGAAGCCCTGCATGGTATCACTTATATATGGAATCTAAAAAAACATTTTTTAAGTCAAACTCATAGAAACAGAGATTATAATGTTAGGGGTGGGAGAAGCAGGGAAAGGCTAGTAAAAGGGTACGAACTTTCAATTATAAGATGAATAAGTTCTGAGGCTCCAATGTATAACATGATAACTACAGATGATAATGCTGTGTTGTATAATCAGAATTTGCTGAGAGAGTAAGACTTGAGTGTTCTCACCCATAAGTAAATAAATAAATATTATAAATATAATATTATAAATAAATATTACAAATTATTTAAATAGTATAAATAAAAATTATTAACAAATATAAAATAAATAAGTGAGGTGATAAATGTGTTCATTAACTCAATGGTGGAAACCCTTTCATAATGCATACCTATATCAAATTATCATGTACACTTTAAGTATATTACAATTTTACTTGTCAATTTACCTCAATAAGGCTGAGGGGGGCACAATAAATTTGTAGAGAAGTGACAAGATAAAGGAAAAGAGCTTTAGGCTTTTGGGGTGACAAACTGTGGGAAGGTAAATATACGAGGGCAAGTGATGGAAGACCTGGATTGTTTTAGTAAGGTCTGTTGTATAGATTCCTCTAGTGGCAGCTCTAGGCTAAGCAGACTCTATATATAGAGTTGTCTCCAGTGGTAAAGAAGCAGAAGGCAGAGTTTTTCTTGTGTTGCTTCTTCTTTTTTTTTTTTTTTTTTTGCGGTACGCGGGCCTCTCACTGTTGTGGCCTCTCCCGCTGCGGAGCACAGGCTCCGGACGCGCAGGCCCAGCGGCCACGGCTCACGGGCCCAGCCGCTCCGCGGCATGTGGGATCCTCCGGACCGGGGCCCAAACCCGTGTCCCCTGCATCGGCAGGTGGACTCTCAACCACTACGCCACCAGGGAAGCTCCTATGCTTCTTCTTAATTGCCTTCAGCTCAAAATATCCCTATGCCCAAGTTGCATGTTTGGGAGTAGCATACTCTGAACCCCTTCACAGGTATACTTCCTACCAAATGGTGCTCCTTTTCTCAAGTGTTTCATTTAAACCAGCCTCATTCTTTTGTTGTGGGAGGTTTCCCCTTTCAGGTAGCTGATAATGAGTAGTAACAGCATGACCAGCTTGGAAATTCCCTTTTTCACTTTTACAAGATGACCCATCAGCAAACAAAATCAGGTCGGGATTAGTCAAAGGAGCGTCTCATAAATGGGGACGCAGCGCCACAAAATGGGACAGTAATGCCTCACAGTCGTGCGGCTCACCTGCGTCGGGCAGGGGTCGTGATGTGGCAGGATTGAGAATGTTGCAATCTGAGCAACATGGATGCAACTAGAGATTATCATACTAAGTGCAGAAAGAGAAAGACAAATACCATATGATATCACTTATGTGTGGAATCTAAAATACGACACAAATGAACTTATCTACAAAATAGGCTCACAGACATAAAGAACAGGCATGTGGTTGCCAAGGGGGAGAGGGGAGAGGGAGGGAAGGACTGGGAGTTTGGGGTTAGCAGATGCAAACTATTATATCTAGGATGGATAAAAAACAAGGGCCTACTGTAGAGCATCAGGAACTATATTCAATATTCTGTGATAAACCATAGTGGAAAAGAATGTATATATGTGTGTAAGTGAATCACTTTGCTGTACAGCAGAAATTAACACAACACTGTAAATCAACCACACTTCAATAAAATAAAATTTTAAATAAATAAAACATATATCACACACATAGAAACACTGCAATGTTTAAGATATAGATTAGGTGGTGAAAGCAGAAAGCTCTCTGCTTGCAGAGAAATGCTGAGTTAATTCAGAGTTAAGAAGACTTCAGACAGCGTGTGGAGCTTGTAGATGTTATTTCCTAGGGTTAGATCTGCTGAGGTTCTACTATCTTTGCCGCTGTGGCCATAGCCTTCCTGCAGCTGGGATAGGTATAAGCAACTGAAGCCATTTGCCTGCTGTAATAGGCAATAGGCCTGTGTTTATTGCTCTGTTCTTGTGTGAGCATTCCCAGGGCTTGTTTATCTTTTTCATGTACAAATAAGGTGAAAGTTTTTGAATCATTAGGTAGCCCTAGGGCAGGTGGCTCTTGTGGTGCTATTTTTAGTCTTATGCAGGTCTGTTCAAGTTTATCTTCCCAGGAAAAGGGCTGGGGAACTGAAATTTTAGTAAGTTCATAAATTAGAGATGCAAATAGAGAAAAATCAGGAACCCAAAGTCTGCATAACCAGCTAGGCTCAGAAATCCACGAAGCTCTTTCTTAGTTGTAGGCCTAGGAAATTCTTCAATTAACTTAATTCTTTCTGGAGATACCTGGATGTCTTCAGCGCTTAGGTTCTGACCTATGTCATGAACAGTGTCCAAAAATAATTGGAATTCTGTTTAGAGACTTTATGTCCTTTTTCAGCTAAGTGTTGCAGCAAATAAAGGGACTCTTTTACGGGTGCCTCTTTGGTAACTGAGCGCGGCAAGAGGTCACCCACATATCGTAAAAGGGTCAATTTCCCGGGGGAACTGGAGGGTGCTTAGACCTTGAGGGAGTACTTGGGAGAAATAAGAAGGGGCCACAGTGAACCTTTGGGGCATGACTGTCCAGGTATATTGTTGATTATTCCAAGTAAAGGTGAATAAATATTGACTGCAGGGTCTCCAAGGATGCTGACAAAGGCTGAACAGAAGTCTATAGCGCTGAACCATCTTAAATCTGGCAGAGCTTGTGTCAAAAGGGTTTGGAACAACTGGGAAACAGGGAATGACTGTCTTGTTACTAGCTCTTAAGTCTTTGATAAATCACCACGCCCTCCCATCAGGTTTCCGGACTGGCGAGACCAGTGCGTTACAGGGTACAGAGAAGGACTAATTCCTGGGCAATTAGGTCTTTTATTACTGATGTGAGGCCTTGTATGGCTTCAGGCTTTAATGGATATTGAGGCCATTTACGAAGAGGTTTAGTCACACCTATCTGAATTTTTATAGGCTCTGCATTTTTTATTTTCCCGGTGTCAGTATTAGAAGTAGCCTACTGATTTTCAGGCACCTCAGTTACATTAGGGGATCTTCGTTGGAATTCTTCTTCTATACCAAAGACAGATTGTAAAAAACGTCAGAGATCAGGTTCGGGTTGATCAGGAAATTCTAAGGTGAGCAAAGCATATTTAGCTCTTTTAATTTAGAAAGGAGATCTCTCTGCCTAATATATTCAGTGGGGCTGGGTCACATAGCAAAAAAGAATGCTTTTCAGTAAAAGGTCCCAGAGCCATTTGTACTGGTTGAGATAGAAATTCTTCCTGAACTTTATTAGATACCCCCTCTATGGAAACCTTTTTTTCATTCTAAGAGATTTCTGAGAGTGGGATTTAAAGTAGAAAGTATAGCCCTGGTATCTACCAGAATTTGGTAAGATTTCCCATTAATTTTCATTTTAATTTCCTCTTGGCTATTTAAGGGTAGCCGTTTACCTGAGGGTCCCTCAGAGCTGCATCAATCCTGGGAGTGGCCATATGGGGGCCCTCCCTTGGGGGCATTTGAGTGGATATTTAGGAATTTGCATAGCATCTTTTAGGACAATCTTTTTTCCAGTGCCCCAGTTGATTACAAAGGAAACATTAATCCTTGGGCCATGTTTTGATGGTGGACCGCTAGGAAGGTGCAGTGTGGGGAAACCAGGTATTATTTTAGGTCTCTGGCCTTGGAGCTATTGTAGCTGTAAGGCCATAGATTGAAGGACCTTTATGATGTTGGTCCAAAGTCCTTTCAAAGCGTTCAGCAGGAAAAGATGAGCTTTCACATTAACGAAGGACAGAGGGGAGAAGTGGGAGGCATGCATCAGTCTTAAGTTTTCTAATGAAGCTATTTTGGAATCTTGAAGCCTTTGGGGAGCTCTGCAGACCAATTAAAGCAAGTATCCTGTTCTGTTTAATTCAGAAAACAATAGCTTCAAGCACACTTCTTAAATGAAGGACCATGACTAATTGGAACATTCCCCAGACTGGCCATTGTAATCCTAGGTTGTTTTTAGTAAGATTTTGCCATTTTTGTAGATAGCTTCGGGGACCATAGTTTTTAAACATAAAATAAGCAGATGTGCCAGAAGGTGGCGTGCTTGACTCTCTAGAATTTAAGAATCCCCTACACTGAGCCTTTGGGTTTTTTAAACCTAAAGGGATGCACCGCTGGGTTGGGGATTGTGCGTGTTTTGCAGTGCACCTTGTTGCACGGAAGTTTTCTTGAGGTTGGCGGGTTACCTACTGTCGATCTAACCTGTTCCGTGGTCAACTTGTCTTTGATTTAGCTGCCGATCACTCTAACAGCCTTTATATGCTTAACCTGCAGCCACCAATTTTTGCAGCTTTTTGGCCTCTGAGATCCCTGCTAGCAATAGCCTTTATTTACACAAAATGAGACAAAGGTGCACTTTGACACACCAGCAGTGACCGAGAGATGCTACTGTGACCTGGCTAAGAGAAGGCCTGTGCATCCCAACAATTTCTGTGGAACCTTGGCCTGGGGAAAGGATTGGACCAACGGTGGGGACTCAACGAGTGCAGGCTGTGGCCTGGGGGTTCTAATATGAACAGAATTAAGGGCTGGGGTTTTGTTTCTGTTTTTGTTTTTTTGCGGTGCGCGGGCCTCTCACTGTTGTGGCCTCTCCCGCTGCGGAGCACAGGCTCCGGTCGCGCAGGCTCAGCGGCCATGGCTCACGGGGCCCAGCCGCTCCGCGGCATGTGGGATCCTCCCGGACCGGGGCACGAACCCGCGTCCCCTGCATCGGCAGGCGGACTCTCAACCACTGCGCCACCAGGGAAGCCCTAGGGCTGGGTTTTTTCTGTTTAAAACCTGGGAATTGTCTGAAAGGCTAAGGGCTTAGCTCAGTTAGCAGAACCATCTACCAGCATAAGCTGACCTGCCCTGTAAGCCAAATAGATCGGCAGCTCGATGCAAAGAAAGTTCAGAACCAAGAGCGAACTTATTACCCACAGCCCTTGGAAAGGGCACGAAAGACAGTGAATTCAAAAGGGGGCTCATGGGTACATCACCTGTGTTTTTCATTGTCCCCGAAGCCATCAGAAGTCTCCTTCAGTCCCTCTGCTGCCACCAAACCTGTTAAATAACAAAAACTCAACTGAGTAAATCTTAAAGATCTAATTGGCTTTATTGAATGAATCGGACAGCATCCCATCTAGCAAGTGAAGAGGAACTTTGTTGAGCTGCAGAAAAGGAAAGTGTTTTAAAGGCAGAGAGGGAGCAGAAAAAAAAGGAAATTATTAGCAAAGATGCATTGTTTTAGGCAAGGCCACCCTCCTGAAGGGAATGGAAGGGTCTGTCCACAGATTTCCCAGGACTGACCAGGAAATCCCAGGTTAGCTGGAATCACATTCCTGGGGAAGGTTGAAACTGTAATTAGCTTAGGCATGAAGTCTTGGTCTGCTGCCATGGGACCACAAGTGACTCCATCCGGGGCCTGTTGTTTCCTTTTTAACAAGGGGCAGAGGTCGTTTGGTCCACCTGACTGCAGGGGTGCATCCTGGTAGATGCATGATTGGGAACAGCGTGAAGAAAAAGGGCAGTGGACAGGGCAGACACCTGAAGGGTAGCAAGGTATTATTGTCATGGAAGGAAGGAAATACACCAAATTTTTAACAATATTTATCACTGGATGACTGGATCATGATGGTCTTTATTTTATGTATGCTATTTTATGTTGTGCAAATTTTCTAAAACACAATGTGTATTTTTATTTTTTTATTTATTTTTTGGCTGCACCACATGGTTTGTGGGATCTTAGGACTGAACCCATGCCCTTGACAGTGAAAACGCAGAGTCCCAACCACTGGACCGCCAGGGAGTTCCCACAATGTGTATTTTTAGGATCAGGAGAAAAGTGGGTTTTGTTTTGTCTTTTAATATATAACATGTATTGGGTCCTGTCTCTGTTATGTGCCAGCTTGTTGAGTGTGGGAGATGCAAAGCTGAATGATTAATGGACATTCTCTGTCTTCAGTGAGCCTGACTACTTGTGCCGACTGCCCCTTTCTTGTGTTTATATACTTACCTGCGAAGACCTCGAGAGATTCTAAATGGTTTCTGCCCCCAGTGTCATTAAGTTATGTAGCTCTGAACTCCAGTAACAACTGTAGTCCAAACTATTCGATTTAGTTGTGATTATATGTATTTGTTGGTTCTTAAATTGTTTCAAATGAATGTATCTCTTCTTCTGAAAAAAGACTGTAAGTTTTTTTTTGAAGACAAAACAGTCTTAATATTTCTTTAATATCCCTCAAGTTGACTAGACTGGTATTCGTTATGAGCAATAAATATGAGTTTGCTGGTTAAAATTCACTTCGCGTCACCAAAGAACTAACGGTCCCATAACTGCCATTATGTGTCTCTCATGGATCTGTTTACCTAATATTTAAATGGCCAGTTCTTCCCCCACTTTTATGAAATTAGCCTTAATTCCCCTTTCACCATGCACACTTCCTTCATCTTCACATTTTGACTAGCCAGCGCTCATGGTTTTATGAGCATAAGTGCCTGTTTCAGTTAAGAATCTGGATAGACCGCAAAATCATGTTTCTTCTTTCCTATACATAGGGAATTCTATCCCTAAAATTGTGACATATGGTCTTTAAATGAGTTTTTGTGGCTTTTACTATGGCTGGGGTTACATTCCGTTTTGAAAGCTTTTCCCATGGTTCCATCTGAATACAATCTTTGAATCTCATGGGAGAGGTAACACTGATATAGTGTGAAGCCAGAAAGACTAAGATTTGGATCTCAGCTCAACTGATGGGGGGACCACTTCCGCACCAATACCTTACCTCTCTGAGCCTCAGTTTCCTTGTATGGAAAATGGGAATCATAACACCTGCCCCTTGATGTGAAGATTAAACACGTGTGCCACGCCTGCCACAGAGGTGATCAGTAAACATTCGCTAAACCGATGAAAGGGAAAGAAAGTAAAGTACTATCAGGAAAACACCCTCATAATTGTGTCTGTCCCAAAGGGCAGTGAGAGTCCCCGGTAAAGGATGCAGAACTCCTTTTAGTGTCAAATTACTCGGGCAAAGGTCAGCCCCTCCTTCAGTTGAAAAGCTGGGGGCAGGGCTTAACAAGGAAGTGACTCCCTTCCCTAAGCCTCCTTCCAGCCTTAGTCCCAACCTGAAGAGGCTACACCCGGGTAGAGTCTTACATCACAAGAGCTTTCCAAAATGAGAAGCCAAGAAGACTTGGCCAAAGTTCCCTCTTAAGTTTCGTGGAGAGAGACTCAGGTATAGAAATATCCTTCCTGCCGCCTGACCCGAAGCAGGAGAAACTGCTGACAGCTTGGAGACCAGGTAATACTGGGAGACACCAGTCTTCACGTTCAGCCTTCCCAGCAGGACACAGGGGACTTCAGTCCTGGTTTTGCTAATGAGGCAATCTAACGGGGGGTTCGTAAACCTAACGTTTACGGCATTTATTTAAAAGTTCTGATCATGTAAGTCTCAGGAAGCAAAACTAAGAATCTAAAACTGAAAGCTAGCATCTGCCTTATTAGGGGTTTCCAGAAAAGGGAGAAGTATTTAGGTTTCCCTTTCATTTCTCCTTTGCTCCAGAAGGTTTGGGAGGGTTAAGAATACATAACTGGCCGAATCATTGTTAACATTATGCAGGTCTGTCTCATTGAGTGTGTAGCAAGGTATGTGATAGTGTGACAGAAACCCATTGAAATGCCAGCTACCTCCCCCAGAGCAGAAATGCGCTGAGGACAAGAGCCCCTGGCTTTGAGCCCTGAGTACCTGTGGGCACTTGGGCACCAGATCTAGTCCCAGCAGACCCCCTAGAGACTTCCTTGAGTACAGGGCGCAGGTGAAATGGAGAATACCCTCCCCCAGGAGGCTCCCTCCTGAGTTCCCTGCCTGCTCTGTTCTACAATCATCAGAGCCTGAGTCTTTGTGTTTAATTAATAAGACCTGAGGCTCTCTCTGTTTAGCTTCTATTGTAGGAATTTAACACGTTTTACCTCATTCCTCATTTTCACCCTTAGGATTAAAAACCACAGGGGAGGAGGGATGAAGACACCATAAGGTGAAGTTCAGGGAAGGAAGGGGAAGGGGTGGACCGCCTCTGAAGGGCGTAAGGGGGCAGAGGGTGCAGAAGGAGAGGCCCAAGGCAACCGGACAAAACTCAGCTCAAAATCTGGCCTGGGAACATCCCTCTGGGATGAGTGTTCTCACCCATGTCTTACACTCGGGCCTTGTCTGTGTGTCCAGAGTGATGGAAGTCAGCTCTCTGGCAGAGCCTGTTGCTAAGGGGTCCTCCACGCCCCTCCCCCCCGGGACAGGCCGGAGCAGAGTTCCGTCCAGGGCAGAGTTCCGTCCAGCTTCCTGGGGCCCTGGTGGCCACAGCCTCTGTGCATGCATGAGGGCTGTTTGCTCTGTGACCTGACACAGGAAGGGAAGGAAAATCTAACCTCGACCAATGAATCCAGAACTAGAAAAATCCCTAAAGTGTGTCCTGTGATCTTGGAGGTCAGATGCTGCTCTGCAGGCCAAGCAGCGCTGCTCTGTGGTGCTCCCAGGAAACTAGCCACCAGGGACTCTGAGGACTTTGGCCATTTAGCGGGTTGGGGGGAAGAAACCCTTCGAGAGGGAAGAGAGGCCAAAAAAGACACTGCGAAACCTTGCTTTCGGGGAGTAGGTCTGTGAGAGTTTGCTGTAGATATGCAAGAGGGTATGTAAATACTGGATCCAAAGGGTAGGGCTGTGTGCACTGAGTCACTGAATTACAATGAGTCTCACAGGGTTTATTCCGGAGCTAATTTTCCACTCCAGGCTCTGAACCTACATTCTGGGGCCTCACCCAGGGCTTCATTTCCATCAACATAAGCATAAAACTTACCTGTACGTTTCCATTAACCCAGAAGTTGGGCTGCTTCTACTTTGAACCCGAACAGCTGAGAGCAGAAGGGCTGCAGTGGTAATAAAGTAACCCACTGCTGCTTTAAAATAAGACGTCGTTATCAATTTAACAGCTCTCCCGTCATTCCCAGTGAGGATGAGTAGGAAAAGCACCCTACGCTTGTCAAGTGCCTTGAAAGTGTCTGAACTCATCCTTTGACGCAGCTGCAAGCGCTCGCCGGGGCTGGTCAAGATCCCCTCGGTCCCGGGGGCTGCCTGAGCACTGCCCTGCCCTCTGCTTCTCTCTCGCCCTTGGCCTTACCTCCTGGTTGGGCCCTCAGCTCCTTTCTAGCCTGGGAGACGGCAAAAATCTCTTCTTTCACGAAGTGGAAGTGCTGTGTGCTCCATCTTGACCTCTGCTTTCCCCCCTTTTCGAATGTTGCTCCTGAATCAGCAATGAGCAAACTCTCTCTTTTTTTCTCTTTTCTCTTTTTTTTTGCGGTACGCGGGCCTCTCACTGTTGTGGCCTCTCCCGTTGCGGAGCACAGGCTCCGGACGCGCAGGCTCAGCGGCCATGGCTCACGGGCCCAGCCGCTCCACGGCACGTGGGATCCTCCAGGACCGGGGCACGAACCCGCGTCCCCCGCATCGGCAGGCGGACTCTCAACCACTGCGCCACCAAGGAAGCCCAGCAAACTCGTTTCTTAAAGAAGTCGGACCCTTCCTCTCTCTCCAAGAGCAGCGCCCCCCGCCCCGCCCCCCCCACACCTATACACACAATTTTAAAGTCTTCACACTGCATTAAAAAGGTTTGGTTGGTTGGGTTGGCTTTAACCGACACGGTTTCTTCGGGGCGTAGTCCTGTGGCTGGGAGAGGGCTCCCCCGCTACCAATGCAACGGCTCCTGGAAGACCCGCGGGTACCTCATGCCTACGCGGCGCCCTGAGCTGCCCAACTCAAAAGGATGCTCGGAATTAAAACCCGCCTAAACGCCCTTCCGGCGCTGCTCTCGGCCTGGGCTCGGCCACTTCCGCGCCGCACCGGCGGCGCCCGAGTCCCGACCGCGTGTCCCGCTCTTTCTCTCGCGTGACTCAGGTCGCTCAGGCTCCACCCTCGGTCCACTTTCCTCGCCTCCAAGAACCCGAGGTCTCAGTTTTCCTAAGCGGCACCTTTTATTCACCGAGTTGCCAGGTATGCATAAAAATACAAGAGGCCCTGGCCCTGTTGGGTATGAATTTCAGATAAACAACAGATACTGTGTTTTAGTGTAAGCATATCCCATACAATACTTGGGACACACTTATACTAAAAAATTATTTATTTACCTGACATTCTAATTGACTAGCTCTCCCATATTTCATCTGACAGCTCTATATCATGTTTCTTTCATTCATCAAATATTTCCCGAGAGCTTATCAGGTGTCAGGCATTATATGAGGTGCTGGGAAAGCCAGCCAAGTCCCAGGCTTCATATCTTACAAGTATGTATACTTTATGCACACACACCCATACACACATACTCTCTCTCTCTCTCTCTCTCTCTCTATATATATATATATAGTTTCCTATAGTCATATATATATTTGACATATGTTTACTATAGTCATATATATATATGACTATAGTAAACTACAGGAAACAAGTGTGAATTTTGTGCTAAACCAAATATTTGCATGTCATTAGTTTTCTTAATTGCTGCTTTTGATGAATTTTCTTTTATAAACGTATTAAACCTTACAAGAAAGGCAACCTATTAAAATAGTTGGGGTCTTTTTGGCTGCGCCGCAGGATGGCATGCGGGATCTTAGTTCCCCAACCAGGGATCAACCCGCGCCCCCTGCAGTGGAGGCGCGGAGTATTAACCACTGGAATACCAGATTAAGTCCCCTATTTTTTTTTTTTTTTTTTTTTTGAGGTACGCGGGCCTCTCACTGTTGTGGCCTCTCCCGTTGCGGAGCACAGGCTCCAGACGCGCAGGCCCAGTGGCCATGGCTCACGGGACCAGCCGCTCCGCGGCATGTGGGATCTTCCCGGACCGGGGCATGAACCCGTGTTCCCTGCATCGGCAGGCGGACTCTCAACCACTGCGCCACCAGGGAAGCCCAGAAGTCCCCTATTTTAATGAATAAAGACGCTAATATTTATTGAGCATTTAACATCTACCATGCACTACTTTAAGTGATTTACACGTGCTAATTTTTTTTTTGCCCACATACCTATGTGATGGGGGGAGGGTTTTTTTTATGGGTTTTAAAAAAATTTTTTATTGAGGTATAGTTGATGTATAATATTACATAAGCTTCAGATGTATAACATAGTTATTCACAATTTTTAAAGGTTATACTCCAGTTATAGTTATTATAAAATAATGGCTATATTCCTTGTGCTGTACAATATATCCTTGTAGCTTATTTATTTTATACCTAATAGTTTGTACCTCTTAATCCCCTACCCCAATCTTGCCCTTTCCCCTTTTCCCCTCCCCACTGGTAAACACTAGTTTCTTCTCTATATTTGTGAGTCTGTTCCTTTTTTGTTATATTCATTAGTTTGTTGCATTTTTAAGATTCCACATATAAGTGGTATCATACACTATTTGTCTTTCTCTGTCTGACTTATTTCATTTAGTATAATATCCTCCATGCTGTTGCAAATGGCCAAATTTCATCCTTTTTTATGACTGAGTAGTATTCCATTGTGTGTGTGTGTGTGTGTGTGTGTGTGTGTGGTATGTGTAGTACACATACATTTACGTAGTACACATACATTTATCCATTCATCTGTAGATGGACGCTTAGTTTGCTTCCATATCTTGGCAACTGTAAATAATGCTGCTATGAACATTGTGGTGCATGTATCTTTTTGAATTAGTGTTTTTGGTTTTTTCAGACATATACCCAGCAAGGCAATTGCTGGGTCATATGGTAGATCTATTTTTAGTTTTTTGAGAAACCTCCATACTGTTTTCCACAGTGGCTGCACCAATTTACATTCACACCAACAGTGTATGAGAGTTCCCTTTTCTTGACATCGTCGCCAACTTATGTTATTTGTAGACTTTTTGAAGATAGCCACTCTGACAGGTAAGAGGTCATATCTCATTGTGGTTTTGATTTGCATTTCTCTGATGATAACGATGTTGAGCATCTTTTCCTGTGCCTGTTGGCCATCTGTATTTCTTCTTTGGAAAAATGTCTATTCAGGTCTTCTGTCCACTTTTTAATTGGGTTGTTTGTTTTTTTGATATTGAGTTGAAATGAGCTGTTAATTCTGTATGGGACTCTCTGCACTTCCTGGACTAGGATGTCTGTTTCCTTTCCCAGAGTAGGGAAGTTTTCAGCTATTATACCTTCAAATACTTTCTCAGCCGCTTTCTCTCTCTCTTCTCCATCTGGGACCCCTATAATGAAAATACTTGTGTGCTTGATGCTATCCCAGAGGTCTCTTAAACTGTCCTCATTTCTTTTCATTTTCTTTTCTTCTGTTCAGCATCAGTGATTTCCACTACTCTGTCTTCCAGCTCGCTGATCCATTCCTCTGTATCATCTAGTCTACTGCTGGTTCCTTCTAGTGTATTCTTCATTTCAGTTATTGTATTCTTCATCTCTGTTTGGGTCTTTATATTTTCTCTTTGTCAAAAACTTCTAACTTCTCACTCTCCATTCATTCTTCTCCCGAGTTCTTTAATCATCTTTATGATCACTACCCTGAACTCTTTCTTGGGTAGATTGCCTATCTCCACGTCACTTGGTTCTTCTGGGACTTTATCATTCCTTTGTTTGGAAAATGTTCCTCTGTTGCCTCAGTTTGCCTAACTTGCTGTTTTTATTTCTCTGTATCTGGTAGGTTGGTTACATTTCCTGATCTTGGAGAAGTGGCCTTGTGAAGGAGACGTCCTCCACATCCCATCAGTGCACTCCCTTTTCATCACTAGAGCTATATGCTCCAGGGGTGCCTCCTGTGTGGGTTGCATGGGCCCTTCTGTTGTGTGGGATGACTACTGTGGGTGGTCTTGTAGGCTTGGTTGGCCCCTGGTCCAGTTGGATGCCAGGCCCTACCTTGTGCGGAGGCTGCCAGCTGCTGGTTGGCAGGGCCAGGTCACAAGGTGGCTGACTGCAGAACCCCAGGGTGGGGAGGGGGCAGGGCTAAGGCTGAATTACTGGAGGATGGAGTCAGGGTCCAGGAGACCCTGGGGCTAGTGCCGGCCTACTGGTAGGCAGAGTCAAGTCCTAGGGTCTGGTTGTAGGGCCCAGGGGTCCTAGACCTGGTGGATGGGCCCAGTTCCTGACACAGTTGGCTGCAGGGTCCGGGGTGTCCCAAAGCTTGCATTGGCCTGTTAGTGGGTAGGGCCAGGGCCCAGCTAGTTCCAGGGCTGGTGCTGGCCTCCTAGTGGGTGGGCTGTGTCCACAGGCTGCAAGGCTGTGGTTGTGTTGTGGCTGGTGTCTGCCCACTGGCGGGTGAGGCTGGTCCTGAGGTTAGAGCAGGCTCACTGGAGGGTAGGGTCAGGGCCCAGGGGGTTGTGGGGTCTCTGGCTGGAAAGCCCTGGGGGTCCTGGGTCTAGTGCCTGCGCACTGGTGTATGGGGCGGGGTCCTGGGCCCTCTGGTGGGCGGGGCTGTGTCCAGGGGCAGCTGTGGACTCAGGGGGTCTTAAGGCAGCCTGTCTGCTGATGGATGGCACTGTGTGTATGCCCACTTAGTTGCTCTGCCTGAGGTGTCCCAGCCCTGGCGCCTACAGGGTGCTGGGCCGCTGCGAGGCTAATCCCCGAGGCTAATAAGCTAGAGAGAGGATTCCAGAATGGGGCGGGCCAGCACCAACATCCAGATAGTAGAAGGAACTCTAAGAACAGCTGCCACCAGTGTCCATGTCCCCAGGGTGAGCGGCAGACGCCTCCTGCCTCTCCAGGAGACTCTCCAAAGTCAGTAGGTACGTCTGACCCAGGCTCCTTTCCAATGACAGCTTCTGCTCTGGGTCCCAGAGCGTGTGAGGTTTTGTGCGTGCCCTTTAAGAGCAAAGTCTCTGTTTGCCCTAGCCGTCTGGCTCTCCCGAAAGTAAGCCCCTCTGGCCTTCAAAGCCAAATGCTCTGGGGACTCATCTTCTCAGCACAGGGCCCCCAGGCGGGAAGGCCCCAGACCTCTCACTCCTTTGGAGAGCCTCTGCAGCTGTAATTATTCTCCCATTTGTGGGCCACCCACCCAGGGCTATGGCACTTGACTCTATCGCAACTTCGCCCCTCCGGCTCGTTTTGCTGTGGTTCCTTCTTTCTATCTTTAGTTGTTGAAGATCTTTTCTGGTAGGTTCTGGTCTTTTTTATCGAGGGTTGTTTAGCAAATAGTTGTGATTTTGGTGTGCCCATGAGAGGAGGTGACCTCAGGGTCTTTGTACTCCACCATCTTGGCTGATCTCCTGCCAGGGTGGTTGTTTTGTTTTGTTTTGTTTTACCCCATTTTACAGATGAAAAAAATGAAGGCAGAAATAAATTAAGGTATGTAGCCTGTCACACAGCTAGTAAGCCGATGACCCAGGATTTGAACCACGTTATCCGTCTCAAGTTAGACGATATGAATCGCATCTTGTAAATGGAAAAACTACACCTCGTTGGAGGCTACATGACTTGCCTCAGCCCCCTTGCCAATAAGTATGAAAAGCAGCTCTTCAACCACCTTTTCACCCCACGTGCTACACTCTCCCCATTACGCCGCCCGAAAACCCCTTGCAACTTCTCTAGAACAGCGTGGCCGGCCGTAAGTGGGTTTCATAAATATTTTTTTAAATCAAATACTTGTTCAAACACTTAAATGCTATTCTAAATGCTTTACAAATATTAACTCATTTAATCTTTGTAACAGAAGGAAACGTACTACTCTCATCCCCATTTTATTATTTATTTTTTAAAGATTTTTTTTGATGTGGACCATTTTCAAAGTCTTTATTGAATTTGCTACAATATTGCTTCTGTTGTTTCTATGTTTTGGTTTTTTTGGCCACAAGTCATGTGGGATCTTAGCTCCCTGACCAGGGATCGAACCTGTACCCCCTGCATTGGAAGGCAAAATCTTAACCACTGGACTGCCAGGGAAGTCCCTTCGTCCCCATTTTAAACATGAGGAAACTAAAGCCTGGAGAGTATGTCACATAACTGCTAACGGCAGAGCCAGGATTGGAACCCAGACAGTCTGTCTCAGAATAGGAAAAAGTCCACAGTTCATCGCCAAGTGCCTTTCTGCCCCAGGCATTACTGTAGGAGCTGGGCACCCAGCAGAGGAAAAATAGCACATCAACATGCCTGTCCTCCTGGCACTTAAATTCCATTGTGGAAAAGAGAATGAAGTCTAGATAAATTGGAAGACCTGGGAAGGATCCTCATGGGTGTGACTGAAACTGGGCACCAAGAGGGGAAGAATGGTTGACCTGTGAGAATGGGGCGAGGAGGGGGGCGCAGGCAGAGCGAGGTGAGGGTGGAGATGCTGAAGTGATTCCAGACAGCAGAAAGTTCCCTGCAGTGCACAATGGGCGCGTGAAATCGGGAGTAGGTGAGGGAAGGAAGATAGTCCAAGCCCCAGAATAGGACAGGCGTGTGACGAAAGGGAGGGAGGAGGACCCAGTGGCAGTGACGCCCCTCAAGCACTGCTCACGCTTAGTCGCCCGAGGCAGGCCTGGGGGGCTTTGCAGTCGTGCAGATATATCTGTGTGTGCAGTAGGTGTCTCAGGTTTTGCAGCCCTGCCCTTGGCCACCCTGGCAGATCACTTCTGCCCCCTCCGTCTGTACCTGATGTTCTGGCACAACCCCTGAATCTCCCGCCTGGCATCACTTCCATCAGAACTGCTTTCTCGAGGCTTGGCCACAGAGCGCTTCCTGGATGAGCAGCTTCCTATCATCCAGTGTGAGGCTCTTCCAAAAGAAAATAGGAAACAACGATAGAAACAGGACGCATCATCGACAGGCCTGCAGGGGAGATGTCTCCGCCCTCACACCTCCTTCAAATAGTAATAGAATCAGAGGGGAAAGTCAGAGAGCATTTGCTGTGAAATCAGAGGACCAAAACAATTGAGAGATTGCCCAAGCACTTTGCAAGTTATAAACTGAGCCAACCCTGGACCATCGGCCTCCAGGCACACAAATTGATCTGAACCACGTCACAATGCCTCAAACCCCATCTGCGGTCACTGTCCCAATTCTTTTATTTTTTTTGAATTTTGCCTTTTTTTAAAAATTTTAATTATTTATTTTTGGCTGTGCTGGGTCTTCGTTTCTGTGCGTGGGCTTTTTCTAGTGTGGCGAGCAGGGGCCACTCCTCATCGCGGTGCGCGGGCCTCTCACTATCGCGGCCTCTCTTGTTGCGGAGCACAGGCTCCAGACGCGCAGGCTCAGTAGTTGTGGCTCACGGGCCTAGTTGCTCCGTGGCATGTGGGATCTTCCCAGACCAGGGCTCGAACCCGTGTCCCCTGCATTGGCAGGCAGATTCTCAACCACTGCGCCACCAGGGAAGCCCCCAATTCTTTATCAGTTGATCATGGTGTGAGAGGGGACAGTGGAAAGAAAAGGAGAGACATGCCAGCCGATCCCATCAATATCACTACAGCTCTTTATTATCACACCAGCTCACATGCCAAAAAACACTCTTAAAGTTGGACCATTAAGGGAAGGGTCCATGATTAAGAGCCACATCAAGGACCCAGTCAGAGGGCCTGGGGTGACAGTTGTACTAAAAAAAAAAAAATAGCTACCGTTTTTGAGCCAGGTTCTGTGTTGGGGTTTCTCATGCATTACATTGTACCCTCACAATACCCCTGCAAGATGACTATTATTATTTTCAATTTACCTGAAGGAAGCTCAGGTTCAGAGAAGTGAAGTAACTTGCCCCAGGTCACACAGCTAGTCGGTGGTATGGCCAGGATTTGAACTCAGGACTGTTAGACTGAGAAGCCCAAGCTGGTTTCCAGCACACGCACTGTCTGTGAAATTTTAATCCAATGACGGTTGGTAGATCTGGGCTCTCTGGCATCTGGGACAAAAAGGAAATCATAGTCCTTAAGATACAACCAAAGAAAGCAAAGTAGATCAGAAAGAAATGATTTCCTAGCAGACAACCATTTAAGGAATTATTTCATGAGCGCTTAAATTGAACACAATCAGTTAATTACATCTATCTGGTTATTCATATGGAAATAAAGATGAAACTTCCATCCCCGTCATTTTAGTGCTTGTATTGATCTTTCTAAAACATGTCTGTGGTCACATCACTCTCCCGCTCCAGACTTTGAAAAGCTCTCCATTGCTTCCATCAGTGTGCTTCAAACTTGTAAAAAAAAAAAAAAAAGGATTTTTTTCTTCAGATAAAATCTCACATGGAATGCTAAATATGGCAAGGAATAGAAGCAAACCTTTCCAAGCGAAATCAGTGAGTAAAGGAAGAATGGAGAGAGGCCTGGGAGGGCCAGGGACCCCAGACCGTTCCCTCCCCTGAGCTGGCCTCTCCCCTTGCCCAGCTACCCTCTCCCAAGAAGACTTTTTTTTTTTTTTTTTTTTGCGGTACGCGGGCCTCTCACTGTTGTGGCCTCTCCCGCTGTGGAGCACAGGCTCTGGACACGCAGGCTCAGCGGCCATGGCTCACAGGCCCAGCCGCTCCGCGGCATGTGGGATCTTCCCGGACCAGGGCACGAACCCGTGTCCCCTGCATCGGCAGGCGGACTCTCAACCACTGCGCCACCAGGGAAGCCCCCAAGAAGACTTTTAACTGCCCTCCACAGTCTAGGGCCCCCTCTGAAATGTACTGATCTACCGACATGAGAAAATGCAAAGCTTTCAGCCTGACCTTCCAAGGCCCTGATCGCCACTTCCCTGTGGTCCCTCCACATCCCTATAGCCCCAGCTCTCCACAAAGCACAGGCTTATGCGCCACCAGATCTCTTTCCACTCTTCAAACACATCCTAAATTCACCCAGAGCCTGCCCTCTGCCCAGCCTGTTCTAAGGCCCAGTAGCCAGCCACCCATCCAAACGCTTTCTTTCCTTCAAGGAGCCTGCACTCGCCCCCCGTTCACAGCTGTTTTTCCTCCCCACCTCCCGCGCTGGCTCCTGCATCTCTGTTCGAGCTCCTAGCTCGCCCTCTTTGTCTGGAGTTATCTATGTACAAGTCTCATCTCTGTAAGACTGAACTTTCATAACAAACCTTGGCTTTTCCAACTCTGATGACCCCCTGCCCCCCAGCACAAAGAGAATAAGTACTGAATAAATGCTTATTGAGTTTCACCCCATCTCTCCCGACCTACAAAGAGTAGGTGGCTCCCAGGTAGATGGACGCGTGTGGACTTTGTCGTTGCAGCCCTGCCATGTGCACCAGTAGTGCCTGCGACCTGGAGGAGATCCCCCTGGATGATGATGACCCAGACAGCATGGAATTCAAAATCCTGGAGTTCTACGTCAAACACCACGTCTTCAAGAACACCTCTTCTGTCTTCTCACGAAAGCTCCCGAGAACAAGAAGTTTGTCCCAGAAAGGACCAGAGAGTTGGCCGGCAAACAAAGCATGGACACAGGGACCGTGGACTTGCAGAAATTCCCAATCCACGGAGAAGGCCATAAACGTTGCCAAGAAAAAGTCGTCTTGGAGAACACTCTTTGGAGTAGCAGAGAAGGAGGGGGACTCTCAGAGCTCACCTCCGGAGATCCTTTTTGAGCTGCAAAGTCCGGTGGGACCTCAGAGTGGTCCTCACGGTCGGCAGTGGCCGAGGTCCCTCTCCAATGTGGAACAGCGCTTAGAGCGTGAAGGTAGGCTTTCGGGGATTCTTTCTCTCCCGCAGCCATGTGTTTCCCTTCTTTTTGCGCCTGGGGGTTCACCTCCTCCCAGCTGGTAATGGGGCCTTAGGCAAGGCACTCTTTGAACCTCAGCTTCCCAACCTATTAATACTCAATTCTAATTTCCCTGCTTTTCTCAAGACTGAAAAGAAAGGAAGAGGATAGCCGTGAAGGGTGACGGGACTGGTTTTCTGGCTCCACCGTCTATAAACTTGCTGCCCAAATCCCTAATCCTCAGTGCCAGAGACCAATATAAGAGAAATAGCCCCAGCCGGGCTCAGGCTGCTCTTCCTCCTGAGGGAAGTCAACTCCCGTCTCTGGGCCTCTGTGTTTCCATCTGTACAATGGCCTCTGAAGGTGGATGGAAAGATCAGATAGCTGTACACAAAAATATTTTTCAAAGTACAAGCCACTCAAAAAACAACCAAGAAGAATTTTGACAAAATCTTCCTTCAGTGGTACAAAACACGTTGTATTGAACAAAACATTTTCATGAAAGGCTTTATCAGAATCGCCCTTCATCCACAAACCCTGGCATAACCATCTTCTTCCCCTCCAACAATACCTTGTGCCCAATGCCCAGATTTTAAAAGAAACCCCCCTCCTGCTGGGCTGATTGGCCCGTGTAACTTGTCAATAATTAGTCAACAGGTGGCAGTAATGTCTCAATTTTTAAACATTGTGATGGCTGGCTTACTTGGAGAATCACCCCGCACAATGACAGCTTTAGATCATTCACTGTGATCAAGGAAACTTCCATTTCCTATCAGACTTATAGAATCTTAGGAGAGGGGAAGTTAGGGTCGGGATTACCTGGGGGAACTCCTCCTTCCCCCAGGGGTACAGCAGGCTTCTTCTACTGCGGGTGGTATCTGAGCTCTGGAGCAAACACAACAGTTTGGAGGCACCTCAATAGGCTTTTCTGCTTGTCCTGTTCTTTGGAGTTTGCCAGGAAACGGAAGATTTTACAGACTTTAACCTTCTGGCTTTCCTGAGAAAAATGACGTTCTGTATTTCAATACTACTGAAGTGTCATTTCACCTTTTTTATTTTCTAAAATTTCCATATCTCTGTGTAGATATATAGATATCCCTACAAAAGTAGAAACGGTTACCTCCTAAAGAGGCTTAGCTTTAAGGATTTAAGCACAGTTGTTCCTCCCTTCTCACCTTCCTCTCTCCTTGCTTTCTTGTTTAGTTAATTATGTGGGTAGTTAGTTGGTTTTATGTTGGGTGTCAACCCCAGAGGGACTCACATTCTATTTCTATTCTGCCACATGTAAATCAGAGCTCAGCAGCTGGCGTCCCCTGGGTTCTTTTAACTGAAGGTCGCAATTTAGCCTGTGCTACCATTTCCAGGACTCAGACACCAGGTTGGAGTGAGAACGATGAGGTTATGTCACAAGACCAAAGTCTCATAGTAAGAGACCTTGGAATGTAGAAAAATGAATGTCAATACCAATTTTAGTAACACCAACCCGGGTTTTTGTGTGAATCTTTTTTTCTCCACAGCTATTACTCGCTACTACTTCAATAACACAGAGATTATTTTTCTCTCCCATAGAAGAAAACCACAGTTTGGCAGCCCAGGCTTGATCTACCAGTTCCACAATCTTTAAGGATTCCTATTCTGGCCATCCCTCAGCTAGTTGCTTCCAACCTCAAAGTCACCTTAAAACCCAAGGTGGCTGTTGGGATTCCAGCCATCATGTCTACATTCCAAGCAGGAAGAAAGAGGAAGCAAGGGAAGGACAAAAGGGTATCTCCTTCCTAGATAATTCAGCTCCCTTTCAGAGAGCTTTCTTAAAACTGTACCCAACTTCTTACATCTCAGTGGCTACTCCTTACTGCAGACGAGGCTGGGAAATGTAGTGCTGTCAGCTTCCCCTGGCATCTCAGGGATCTGTTACTAAGGAAGAAAAAGGATACTGGGTAGGAAATAGCAGTCTTGACCATATGGAATTCTCTCACAAATGCCCTGCCTCTTCTAAAACAAATGCCTCAAGCCAAATGCCTTCCCCATCCCACTCTCCTGCTCTCCTTAATCCCACAATGAGCCCCCAGAATAAACTCAAAAGGATGGGCAGCCTTTCTGTTCTCTCTCCACACCCATCCAATGTTCCCTTGCCTATCAGATGGGACCAACTCTGATGAGAAGGGAATTTTTTTTTCCAGTTTTTTAAATTAAGGTATTAGAATGGGAATCTTAACTAGAGCTAATTCATCTGAGTGAAAATGAGGTTGCTTATAGTTTTTCCTGCACGTATTTCACCTGCATCCCTCCAGTCCGCAGAGACAGATACACATACACAGGTTAGTCAGCTTGGGTACCTCCACGTCTGCTGGGGGCCTTGTGATTGCCCTGCCACGTGGCGGGGGCTGGGGGCTGGGGAGCGACAACCTTGGGGGCCCTCATCTGCCTCCTTTCAGGGCAAGGTGGGCACAGTGTGACTTCCGTGGAAGAGAGCGTGTTAATCACCCTGCAGGCTGCACAAGGTTGCAGAGAGGAAAGCACATGGAAGCTTTCCTCTCCCGTCTCCTGCGGACACAAGGGAAGGCTCCCACCGGTTTTGGGATCCAGCCTCTTGCCACCTCCTTCCGTGGGTGGCCAGCATTCACAAGCAAGCCGGTTGGACTGCAGTAAGGTGATTTAAAAGTGGAAAGTACTTGTGGTTGGGTTATTAAAATGGGAAGGAAAAGCGTTGATCCTTCTCCTTGACCTCTCCAATTTTTCTCTCTCTAACCCACTCCTGATCTGTTTTTGAACCCTATGGATGGAGCATCATGAAAAATGTGGCTTTTTAAGGAAGCCATTATGCCTTTTTTTAAAGGAAGGCATTGTGGACAAAGTGTCAGTTCCCATGGCCTTTCAGTGAATGCCCTGGGGGGTGAAGGGAAAGCACCAGAGCTCCATGTGATGGGCGAATCCAGGGAGAGAGGTTCAGGAACCACCTTGGCAGCTCCTTAGGAGGTCAAACCCTGCCTTGCATGTGACACAATTCCTCCCCGGACCCAGGCCTTGCCTCTCTTATCTATCCTGATTGACAAGGTCCGGGTGTTCCCCTGGGCACACCAACCTTCTGGCCAAAACCCCACTCTGTTACTTTCGTCAAGTCTTATGAATTAAATACTGTTGTTCTTAAACACTGCATGATACGACCGCTCCGTATCAAAGGCAGAACTTGTGCAAGCTTCTAAAAGTTAAGAACTTAGTGATGGATTAACAATGTCAATTTTACTCCCAAATAACTCAGCAGTACTGCCTGCCCTCCCAATCCGACCCCATCCCCTACCAGGGGCAAAGTCGACTTGTCCTTCACAGGCTATGACATTCAGGGGGCCAGTGCCATTTAAACCTTCATGTCCCCAAATGCTTTACCCTCTAGTTGCGTGTGCAAATTCATGACATAAGGCTTTTCCTGGATTATAAACTCTTGAAGGTCGTGGGTTAGACTTTATGCATCCTTGTTTACCTATCAGCATTTTTCGCATGTTTCCCACTAGACGTGGAGGAGAGAGAAGACAAGTGACCATGCAAGCAAGGGGAGTTCAGTGTTCACTTGATAATGAGTCATGAATATGGCCTGAGAGCAGGGATATTTCTCTTTCCTCCGTGACAACCCCCAAAGGCTTGTCACACTGCTGAATGCCCTCCTATGTGCATAGGGGCCAGCTCTCCAAGATATAAAGGATGTCCAAAAAAAAAGAATAAAAATAAAAGCATAATGAGCATTCCCTCAAGCAAAGAACTAAGCACTCCCTTTTGTGTTTCCTCCCTTGCAAAGGGGCAAGGGGACCCTAATTTTGCAAGGCTTCAGAAAGAAGGTGCAGAGGGGCAATTGTTTCGAGGTGGCAATCACTCCTCCGTGAACTCCTCCTCCTTCCCAGCCTCTGCCAGGCAACTGCCAGTGATTTCTGAAGAATGGACTCCCCTCCACGCACACTCCCGGCCGCTTCCTTTTGCTCCAGGCTGGTGTTTTCATTTCGGGCAACTGTGCATACCAATCAGCTAGACGAAGTTCTGGGAAGGGCCTGTCAGCACCATTTTGTCTTGTTTCAGCCGTGGACCCCAAAGTTGTTTCCATTGCCAACCGAGTTGCTGAAATCGTTTATTCCTGGCCGCCGCCAGATGAGCTCCACAGCCAGGGAGGAAGCTTCAAGTCCAGAACGATTGTGGCACGCCAGGGTCTCCAGCACCAGGGCTTCCAGCCTACAGCTGCAGGTGGGAAGAGAGGTAAATCTCTTCTGAGTGTTTGCAGTGGGCTGCCTGTCTGCCATGCAGAGGTCTACAGCATTTATGTACTTATCAGGGCTCTGCAACTTAGGAATCTCTGCTAAGCTGGCCTCAGGGCACGACAGCAACATGCTGGAGGCACTGACCTTCTTTAGCTTGAGAGACCAGCCCAAGCCAAGGTGAGTGTGCCAGCAGCTGGAAGCAACAGGCCAAACTCACTGCTAAGTCCAAAGAAATGTCTCCTACTGAGGGGCAGGAGGAAGCACAAAGCGTGCACTCAACCTTGTCCACAGGGGGAAATACATGTTAGATTTCATCATGTTAGCCACGGCCAAGAACCAGTGTACTCGAGCAAGTGCACAGGGTATAGTTGGAGCATCGCCCGGGGATTTATGATATTGCCTTGGGCTCCTGTGAAAAAGCAGGGGGTTGTCAGGTACCAGGTCTGGGGCAAAACGTGAAGCAGAACTGAGAAGTAGTGATCAGACTGGGTCAGTTGTCACCAAACTATACCAATAGGTAGGACTGTGGATCACATCCGACTTGCAGGAATTCTAGAGTTGAGGGAAGCAGGACCAAGTGCCACAGGAAGAGAAGTTCAGTCTGGCCATTCCGTCATTAATGACTATCCTGCCCGTGGTTCTCTTTCCCAAACTCCAGTGGATGATGAGGGTCCTAGCTGGCCCCTGAGTTTGCAGTACGCTGAAACAGAAGGCAAAAGATGTATCTGCAAGGTGGTGGTGTCTCCCAAGCTCAGAAGCAAATTGCTGAGCTTGTCCACCCCGTGCTGGGCTGCTGGGACCACAAACTACCAAAGGGGCTTAGAGAGTGAGGCGCTGGGAAAGGAGGACCCTTCTGACAGCAAAAAACAGTGTTCCAACTTTATTGCTGTCTCATGTGTGCCTGGACCTCGTAAAGCAATACCCCTAAACCAAGCAAAAGCTCAGGCTCTCATCCTTTGCGCGCACGAGAAATTCAGGCTGCTGTTCTAGCAACTTTCCTGGAGAGAGGCGGCAGCGTCAGATTAAAAACTACACGTGGGCGGTGGAAGCATGCAGTCCTTCTTTTCCCAGGTGACTTGGGTCTCAGACTTCCTACCACCTTGCCCTTCACTCGACCTTGTGGGATGTATTTCCTGGCCTCTCCTCCCCTCTCCCTCTGGGACAAACATGAGGACTCCATGACATCAGAGACTGCGCCATAAGGAAAAAGGGCCGTCTCTGTTTGGATTCCGCTCTATAGCAACGACCGTTTTCCTAATGTTGCATGTTAGCACATTTTGAGACAAGAAAAATCAGACTCCACCTTCCCTGTTCCAACACAGACACCAACTGGAGCCACCTCTCTCTGTCTGCCATGTTAGCCTTTGGGGTGGGAGACCTTATTCATTTTATTTACTTATACTCCACCTTGTTGTAAAGACACAGCACACAAAGTACACATTTTAGTAAGATAAATCAAATTTGAAAGATACTGTAAAAAGAAAACAGTAGGAAAATAGGTGGGTTTAGGAATGAGTTTAATTCCCCAAATGCAGGAAGACTATACCCCCCCCCCCACCCTTAGGAGGCCACAGTTTGGCTCTACAGTTCCTAGCAGCTAACACAAAGGGGTAAGATGATCCAGTAGGGATTTATGGTGTCTATATGGAAAAAGCACCATATGCTCAGGACAAACCCAAAGACTGAGAGAAACTGCTCCTAAATATCTTTAGAGATAAGCTCATGTATCTTCAACAACATTTTTACAGTAAATAAAGTGATGAGTTTCATGGTGAGAACTGTGGGAGTGCTGGGGGAAGAAAGAGAGGAAAGGAGGGGACTGTGGGAAAGGGTGTCTGGAATGGTTTGGGCCTGATCAGAAGAGGCAAGGTAAGATTTACTTTGCTGAGAATTATGAAGGGCATGTCTTCCTCAATCCCTAACCAGGCTACAAGCATTGTCCCTGGAAACATTTAAGATTGTTTTCTCTTAAAAGAAATAACTGGAATTTTCCCCTGGCAGATGGAAAAGACCAGATAATAGCCAGAATCGTTGAGCTGCTGAAATATTCGGGGGATCAGTTGGAAAGAGAGGTAGGGAGCTTCTTGAACTAAAGAGTTTTCTTTCTGTGTCCGTGCGCTGGTACCCAAGAATGGAACTGTACTGCTGCTTGTACTCCTTTTCAAAGTTCTGGTTTCCACTTAGTCCTAAATTTTATTTCCCTTGGACTCAAAACTCTTCATGCTGGCAGCATCTCAAAAATGAATCACTTTGGAAAACATAAGTAAACCTTCTGGAGCCTCCTTGGAATTTTTGGAAATGAAAAAAGGAACTTTGTTTTTGCAGGAAAAAGACACCAATAAATTAAAATTTGCTAAATAGAATTATGAATCTAGTTCCCCATGTAACTGATCCTCAGGGAAGTTTAGACTCTTGCATTTGCCCTGCAGCCTGGATATCTGTGTCCCACAGCTGCTCCAAGTCTGGAGTCTTGTCTGAAATCTCCCCCTAGAAAGGCCGGACTGTTCTCTCTCAGCAATTCGGCCAGGGGGCAGGTTAGTGTTAACTCGGAGAACTTTGAGTTTCCTGCCATTTAGAAGTTGAGACCAGTCCTTCCCATCAGGAACGTGTAGGGGTTACCTTCAGGTAAAGAGGTAGTGAGCAGGCCCCCCTGTAGTCAGGGCTTCTCAAGGGATCTTGTCCGTGTCTGCCGCCCACTGACGGCTGCATGGTCTCCAGCATCTGTGCATCAGGGGCTGGCCTGTGGACCCATTCCTTCGTTTGGCCAGGATCCATGGGGAGGAGTCAGGTCTGTGGGGACTCTGCAGGAGGGGGAAACAGCACTCACTGGCTAGCCAGCCAGCCCAGTCTCAGCATGCTCTGTGGCTCCTCGACGCCTTTGTCACAGGTGTGCCCAGAGGATGGTGACCAGGACGGGGAAGGGCAGGTGAGGTGGTGCAGAATGAGAAACACTGAGGAAACACTGAGGACCAAAGAAAAGAGAAGGGGGTATGGGAGCTTCAGGGCCACAGTACGGGGTGGACAGGGGTGCAGAGGAAGCAGAAAACAGAAGTGGGCACATGGTTTTAAGGACACCCCTGTGTTTCTCCAGAACTAACATTGATAGGAGTTACAGGGCAATTGATTTCTCCCCAAAGAATGAACTTTCTAGCACTCAGTGCTGTCCATCGAAGCCAAGGGCTGCCTTGTGAAGAAATGATCTTCCTGTCTCTAGAAGAATTCCAAGTAGATGCCACTAACCAGCCCACAGTTCAGTACTTGAACTAGGAAGGATCTGACAGGTGTGCTCAAGGATTCCTTACAGCTCAAAGTTGCTGTGGCTCTCACTGCCGTCTCCTTCCCGGCCTCCCCCCGGGGCAGGGACTTGGCAGTAGGTCAGGGAGGCCAGGGACGGGGGCGTGGTATGAAGGTTGACCCTTCTGGTTATGAAGAGAGATGCTTTCCTTTTCACCCCACAAATTACCACTTTAAAAACCTCACTTTGCCTGATGCACTCTCTTGATGATTTGGGGGCAATCATTTACATTATTTATGTAGAAAACATGGTGGTGGTTCTCTTTATGTGGTTCCCCAGTAGAGGACTCTGGTGGGAACACACAGAAGCTCTACTCGTGCTCTGTGGGTGTTAAGTTCCCCACAGAATGGGACAGTGACAAGGAGGAGGGGACCTGCCATGTCTGCAGTGTCTGCAAAGCCACTCATCCCCGAGGGCACTTGCGGGCTCCTCCCACACCTCCCTGAGATGCCAGAAAGCCAGGTGCAACCCCAAGGGGCAGGGGGGCAGAGTGGGTACCTGTGGAAGGGGTTTCTTTCTGGCGTTTCATTCTTTTACTGTGCTGGCATGGTCCTGGATTCCAGCCGCCCGCTGGAGGTTTCGAGTCTACCTTCTTCCACTGGGTCATGACTAAGAGGAGTCCATTCTTGGTGTCAAGGATGTCCCTGCTTCAGATTTGTAATTCAAATAGGCCCCTGTGTCTCCTGGAAGTTGGGAGGAGGTGGGCTGGGCTTAGGTAAAGGACACGGCTCCATTAAAAATCTTTATGTCGCATCTGACTCATCCCCAGAATACCCCTTTTAGAAACCATCTTGGTTGAAAACCTGCTCAGCTTATCATTCCTCAAGGACAGAACTAGTTGATTTTCAAATAAACATATAGTCCCTGATCATTGAGAAATTTCTGTTTTCACATGACAACCATCACTTTACAGACATTGCAAGGAAGGCCTTAGATGACGATGATGTATGCTTTATGACACAAGCCCTGATTTTTCACAAGCAGAGGCAGGGACTTCCCTGGTGGTCCAGTGGTTAGGACTCTACATTTCCACTGCAGGGGGCACGGGTTCGATCCCGGTCGGGGAACCAAGATCCCGCATGCCTTGCGGCATGGCCAAAAAAAAGCATCTCGCATCTTGAAGCATCCTGGACAAATGCTAACACTTTGAGAGCACTTTCCGCCATGTTGTGCACAACATGTCTTACTCAATTACCCTGTAGTACAGGTACTGTCATCCCAGTATAGAGATGACAAAACTGAAACCGAGAGGTTAAGTTCTCCAAGATTGCACAGCTAGTAAGAGGTGTAGCAGGAGGGGTTGAGCCCGAAGACAGTGATTTCCAGGCTTCAGATTCTGCCCATTATACAATCTCTAACAGAGCACTTTGCACTGGTTCACAACCGTCAGTAGACTGTGAGCCCTTTGAGTGAGGGGCTGAGTCTTAATGGTCCACAGTACCACCTTTTGGGTACTCAGCACTCAGGAAACATCTGTTAAATGTCGAATGAATGGGCTGTTCAGTTTGTATTTGTCCCCATGAAAGAAATTCACAGAGAAGGTCCATGCCCAATCCGGTCCTGCAGGACATGGTACCACGATTGAGACCAGAATTGAGGGTTTTCCATTGGGTGTTTCAGTTGCCCAGTGTCGAGTGGGAGAGTTTGCCTGCCCGGGCCAGGCCGCTATACTGACTGCTTCTCCTCTTGCACACAGTTGAAGAGAGACAAGGCTTTGATGAACAGCTTCCAGGGCGGGCTGTCCTACTCTGTTTTCACGACCATCACAGACCAGTTCCTAAGGGGTGTGGACACCAGGGGAGAATCAGAGGTCAAAGCTCAGGGCTTTAAGGCTGCTCTTGCAATAGACGTCATGGCCAAGCTCACAGGCATCGACAGCCATCCCATGAACAGGGTGCTGGGCTTTGGAACCAAGTACCTGAGGGAGAACTTCTCGCCCTGGGTCCAGCAGCACGGTGGCTGGGTAAGTGCATCCTATTTAAAAATAAATCTTCCCAGAACTCAGAGGAGATGGGATGGAAAGGGGTTTTTTGGGTTTGTTTTTTTAAGTGAAGGGAACACATCTCTGAAGCGGTTCTCATGGGTTTCGGACACTTGAGTGGCAAGAGATTTATCCCATTGATGGGAACATATTTTTTTAGTGATTATCTTATCAATAAATATTTACTGAGCTCCCAAAGGGTATGTGGGGTATGTGTGTGGGGGGAGAGGGACTGGTCGGATATAACAGGAAATGAAGAGATGTTGATATAAAATGTTTAGATAGACATAATTTCTGTTTTCACAAATTTTGCAGGCAGCGGAAGTCTAGCAGTGAGAAAAGGACAGGCAGATGGTTCCTTATTCTCTCAGATGCTGATGGGGTGTGGGTGTAATTCTCACACAGAGGTTCAGGACTTATGACATTTTGCCATTGTTGCTTGGACCCAGCCATTTTGACAGGGACATTTTGATAACTGAAGCAGTTAAATTTTCATCTATTTTTAATTACCTGCTATCAGGCAAAACAGACCTCTCTACCCTGATTCCTCACCTCAACCCCTCTCCCATCCTTTTCCCTTGAGATTTCCTTAAAACTGCCATGTTCAAATGGCCTCATAACAGTAACCTTTTCAAAACGCTTTACCCCATCCAGAGCTCTAAATCTCAATACAGTTAAGTGCCCTACGTACGAACGAGTTCTGTTCTGAGTGTGTGTTCGTAAGTCCAACAAAGTTAGCCTAGGTACCCAGGTAACACAATCGGCTATATAGTACTGTACTGTAATAGGTTTATAACACTTTCCACACAAATAATACATGACACAAAAAATCAAGAAAGCATTTTGAATCTTACAGTACAGTACCTTGAAAAGTACAGTAACACAGTATAACAACTGGCATCCAGGGGCTGGCATCGAGTGAACAGACAAGAAGAGTTACTGACTGGAGGAGGGAGAGGAGGTAGAGCTGAAGGATCCTCAGCAATAGGAGACGGAGGGCAAGCTGCACTTTCACTCATGCCCAACATTGGTGGCACAGGTTCTGGTTCCTTGCTGGAACCAGATGCATGTTTGCATCTTTGAGAGTTCGCAACCTGAAGGTTCGTGTGTAGGGGACTTACTGTAGGCCTAGGGCATTTTTGTCTGTTCAAGCCCTTCTTAGGAGGACATACATTATCATTAGTCCTCTTTCCACTAGAGTGGTCCAGGGGCCAGGAGGTTTGAGTCTGCTCTGGACATGGCCCTGGGGCCTCCAAACAGGCTTAGTGTCTTGGCTGCCAGACGGAAAGTACAGCTGATCATGCCTAAG
Source organism: Monodon monoceros (assembly GCF_005190385.1). Classification (NCBI taxonomy): domain Eukaryota; kingdom Metazoa; phylum Chordata; class Mammalia; order Artiodactyla; family Monodontidae; genus Monodon; species Monodon monoceros. Next base: position 8,751,023 of record NW_021703783.1, read on the forward strand.
GGGCTGAAGTGCCCGCCATGGTCTCCAGTGGCTACCCATTAAGCAACCCAGACTTCTGTTCTTTCCTATTTTCCACTTTTGCACCAGATATGATAGCCCTTAAGTGGCTAATCTGAACAAGGCTCTTTCTAAATTCAAGCTGCCTTAACTCACGCTAAGAAGAGGACAGAATCCTCAACATCACTTCAGCTTTAACTGCTCTTCCTTCCAGGACCCCCTCAAGTCCCTCTTCTGCCCGAGAGCCCTTACGGACTACTCCGGCTCAAGACTCTTACCAGCCTCAGACCTTTTACAACACTTCACGTTTGCATTATGATTATATACAGGAAATTACCATCATTGTTGGTCTAGTTAATATATTTTTCCAGCGAGATTATAAGTATCAATTGGGCTTACAGGCCCATTCTCAAAAGTCTATTTAGTTAATTAATGTAGCTGAAACATCAAAAGTGTTCTATGAAAAACGGCATTGCTACACCAAAAGCAGAAGCGACAAAAGAAAAAATAAACTGGACTGCATCAAAATTAAAAATATTTCTGCTTCAAAGGATACCATCAAGAAGGTAAAGAGAAAACCCAGAGAATGGGAAAAAATATTTGCAAATTATATATCTGATAAGGGACTTGTATTCAGAATATGTAATAAATTCTTACAACTCAACAATAAAAGACAAAAAACCCCGCAATTTTTTTAAATGGGCAAAATCGATTTGAATAGACATTTCTTCAAAGAAGATATACAAATGGCCAATAAGCACATGAAAAGATCCTTGCTTGCCATCTTCATTTCTACATTAGGGAAATGCAAATCAAAACCACAATGAGATACCCACTAGCATGGCTAAAATAAAAAAGACAAGTGTCAGTGACGATGTGGAGAAATTTGAATCCTTATACATCGCTGGTTGCACTCTAAAATGGTCAAGCCCCTTTGGAAAACAATTTGGCAGCTCCCCAAAAGGTCTATACCCAAGAAAACTGAAAACAAGTGTTCACATAAAAACTTGTACGTGAATGTTCATAGCAGCATCATTAGTCATAATGGCCCCAAAGTGGAAACAACGAGAAGTTTATCCGTGATGAATAATGAATGGAAAAACCAAATGTGGAATATCCATACAGTAGAATAATATTTAGCCATAAAAAGGAATGAAGTATGGAAAGGTGGATGAACCTTGAAAACATCATGCACAGTGAAAGAAGTCAGACAGAAGGGCCATATATTGTATGATTCCATTTATATGAAATGTCCAGAATAGACAAATTCATAGAGACAGTGGTTTCCTAGGGCTTTGGGGAGAGAGAACGGGGTGTGACTGCTGACGGACACAGAGGTTCTTTTTGTGGTGATGAAAATGTTCTAAAATCAGATAGAAGTGATGGCTGCACAACTTCGTGAATATACTAAAAGCCACTGAATTATATACTTTAAGAGGTGAGTTTTAGGTATGTTTCAAAAAAATCTGTTATGAAAAACAGTGGTTCTGGGCTTCCCTGGTGGTGCAGTGGTTGAGAGTCCGCCTGCCGATGCAGGGGACGCGGGTTTGTGCCCCGGTCCGGGAGGCTTCCACATGCCGCGGAGCGGCTGGGCCCGTGAGCCATGGCCGCTGAGCCTGCGCGTCTGGAGCGTGCGCTCCGCAGCGGGAGAGGCCACAACAGTGAGAGGCCCGTGTACCGCAAAAAAAAAAAACAAAAACAAAAAACAGTGGTTCTAATTCTAGTAAGCAAATAAAAAGAGGAAAGAAAAAAGAATATAAAAAGTTTTATTAGTTCTTAATTTGGTTGCTAGTGCTAGAGAGAAAAACAGTTCCAATCAGAGAAAACAGATGGATTTTTTTTGGGTAGAAATAATAAAGGGAATTTTCAAAGGCTTTAGAATTTTGTGGCACTAGTTCTTTAGCACTTGTATTTTCAATTCAAAATGTATTAGTTTACTTTTCCAGGTCATCATAAATCTTAATCTTAAATCTTGGCCACAGTGAGGTTTAATTTGGAGCACGTAGCTAGAAATTAGGAGAGGGAAGAAAAAGAATAAGAGGGAAAGGACTAATTTTTTCCAAAGTTGCAGAGACAGAGTTGCAAAAAATAAAGGATGCTGCTGAAAGAATATTTACGAGTTGATACGAACTATGAAAGTGTGGAGGCGGGTGGCTCAGTCTCCCTGAACAGGAAAGAGATGAATCTGGGTGGCAAGCCTTCCATTGCCCCAGGGATGTTAGTGGCTCTCTGGAGTGTCCTTGTAGTGTGGTGCGGAAGGAGAACAACTATTCCTAGGCACACGTTTTCCAGGAGCTCAGGGTTCCTAATTATCTTAGTCGTCCACATTTCATAGAAGTGCATCTTATCTTCCCAACGGAACTGCAAATCTGTGAGGGCATAATTATGTATTTCATGCCCCTTTTTCTCTCTCATAGTTTCCATTACTTTTACATAAGTCATAGATGTTCAGCCAATATTTGTAGAATAATGAGTCGATCAAATGAATGAATAGCGACTCTATCCACAAAGCATGCCAAACAAGCCACCATTTGATTTTAATTTATTCCTTGGCCTTTTTGCTTCACTTGAAGCACCATTCACATCGTTACCCTGTGGTCCTGGCAACCTCACCCCTTCTACAGCACCTTGAAAGAAGAGGTTTGCAGCCTCCATAGTCATCAACCTTTCAGTATCTACTCTTTCGAATTTAACCATAGAATCAAAGACTTTTCCTATCTAGCCAGTTAGCCCTGGGTGTGTAACGTAAGTCCTTAGCTGATAAAGTTTTCCTTTCAGGCATACCAAGGATGCCAGTCACCTTTCCAAACCCTCCCCCAACCTTAACATGGTCTCCAGGCCTTGGGTCATGCCTGGGATAAGAAAGCAGAGTTAACAGGCAAACGTTTTCACTTCAACAGTGAATCAAACTTGGAATTTTAAGAATCTATTTCTCTTTTTCCCCCCCTCTAGGAAAAAGTACTTGGGATATCACATGAAGAAGTAGACTGAAACATCAGAGGATTTGTAATCTGGAATACTCATGGTCCAACTCTGGTCTTGTGTACATCAGTCTTAGCACAGACTATGGGAGAAAACAAAAATGGACAAGGCAGATGGACCATCAAAATCTGCAAAACCATTATTCCTGCAAATCAAGAGGCATCAGGAGAGGCCTTGAAATCTCCGGCTCATAGAATCTAGTAGCATGGCCCTCGGCATCCATGTTTTCAGGTCTCCATTGAGTGTGTAAGGAAGTCTCGAAAGACAAGTGGTAATTTTCCATTCAAATGCTTAGAACAGAAGCCATCACCCTGCCTCTGCCGGCCACTTTAGTGAAAGTGTGTGACAGATGTTTGTTGACCTCATGAAGGTGAAATGATAAACGGTGCATTTGCTTACTCTTTGGTTTCCAGTACTATTTATTTTTCAAACTTCACTTGAGATGGCCTGATAATGACATTGTTTCAAGCCTACCTTTAGGCCCATGTGGCTGTTCATGTTGGTAGACAGAGCTCAGAGACTCCTGAGTTTACTGCTGTATCCACTAGCCTGGGGAGGGACTGCCGTATCTGCTTTTTTTTTTTTTGCGGTACGTGGGCCTCTCACTGTTGTGGCCTCTCCCGTTGCGGAGCGCAGGCTCAGCGGCCATGGCTTACGGGCCGAGCTGCTCTGAGGCATGTGGGATCCTCCCAGACCGGGGCACGAACCCGTGTCCCCTGCATCGGCAGGCGGACTCTCAACCACTGTGCCACCAGGGAAGCCCCGTACCTGCTTTTTGACTCACTTCTCTTGGAGAATTCTTTGGCAGTTTGAAAAACTTCCATTTGGCAGAAAACGACTATTCCTATCACCCTCAACTATCTCAGTGACCCCACCTCTACTTCTCGAGGATTCTAGGCCTTTGTTATTTTTTGCGGTAATGATTAGTGGTTGGTAAAATAAATATGCGGAAAGGTAACTGTCAAAAGAGTATGTTTATGGTTAAAATAAACAGTAAGTAAGAGTATACGATTTCTGTGAGGATCATATAAGTTAATTTATATCAAGCGCGTAGAACGGGGCTTGGTGTTTAGTGCTGTATTCACTTATGTCCGCTATTGCGTGCTAAGCTGAAAACTTCCTTTGCTTTCAAAGCAGTCACTGATAGTTTTTCTGAAACTGATACTGTTCAGAATGAGGCTTTTTAGTAAGTAAAGTATGTTCCAGAGTGGGTGTTTAAGACACAAAACAATTTTTTAAAATACTACCAAATTAGAGTCTTACGAATTTCTGGCTCCCTAGCACCCAGCACGTAGCCTGATGTAAAGTAGGAGTTTAACAGACCTTTGATGAACAAATAAATGAATGAGTTTATCAGACATATTTTCAGCTTCAAGGGAAAATTGGAGCTATCTATTATCACATGCTTCACTACTCTACTCTGGATTAAAATGAGTTATTCTCTTTTACCTTCTTCCGCCTACATTGAAACTCACAAATTTTAGGGCTCAAGGAGTTTCCTTTTACAGATGGAGACACTAGAGACCACCTCTCTCCATTCCAAACTATTTGCAGTTCCCCAAATGTATTATGTAACCTTGTACCTCTGAGCCTCATAACATTTTCCCCACTTGGACTATTCTTATCTGTCGGTCCTCTTTCCCCCGTTTTCCCTAATCCAACTAATTCTAGCCCATTTTTGAAAATCCATTCCTTCATTTTCTCCAGGAAGCATTTGCTAACCCTCCCTGGGCCACCATGAGACTGTATTTGGATGCCTTTCCTCATAAGGATGTTCCATATCACCCTGTATAGAGACATTATACCTAATACATTGTATCATAAAAATGAGTCTTTTGCACTGGATTATAAATTATTTTGTAAACAACTGTAATGTCTAATTTAACTTTGTATACCTAATGCCTGGCATATTTTTAGTGCACATTTGCAGAATCACACCCTAGCCTCACTGCTATAACCTGTAAATCAGTAAGGTTGGAGCATGGCCCAAGGTATGTGTAGTTCTAACAAGCTCTACAAGTGTTCCAATATCGTCTGCAGCTTCTAGCCAAGATGAAGTACTAGTAACTGAATTTAAGCTCCTGCTACAAACAACTGAAAAACAGATGAAATATATATATAAAAAACCAGTTATCAACTGTGCATCAGGTAATGAAGGACTTGGTCCCTGAGAGATGAGAAAAAAAGTGAGCCCAATGATTGCCGTAGATTACTGCAGGCAGAGTTCCCAGGTCACGCTGCAAGGAAGGGAGCCCACACAGGGCTCAGCACTCTCCCTGAAGAGAGGAGATACAGCCTGGGAGTCCAGGAAGGCCAAGGCAGCTGAAGTTTGTAGGGCAAATGGAGAGAAGATGGCACATCAAGCTCCAGAGATCTGCAGACAGCTCCCCTCAAGTTTTCAGACGAATGCTCATCAACGTGTGCCTATCAAGAAGTTACCCAAGGCTTGGGAAAGAAACGCCTGAAAACATTAAGTGGCATATACTCTTCCAGGCTCACACAGGGCTGGGAGCAGTGCCTATTTCCACTAAGCAGAATGGAGAAACCTCAAAATCCACATGGCAATAGGCGGAATACACAGAAGAATTCTGCCTCCATAGTGGGAAAAAATTAGCCCTAGACTAAACATACTTCTGGTTCTCTCCAGCAAAAGCAAACAGCAAGTACCAAAAGGACTAAGCTGTTATCAAGTGATTTAGCTGTGTTCCAGAACAAAGCTCAAGAATCTTTAAAGGATCGCAAGACTACCCAACACCCAACAGGTAACATTCACAGTCAGCATCCAATAAAAAAAAATTACAAGGCGTGTAAAGAAGCAGGAAAATTAGACCCATCATGAGAAAATTAAAAAAACAAAACAAAACAGAGATGATACAGCTGATATACTTATTCTACAAGGACACTGAAACCATCTTTATTGTATTCCATATGTTCAATGAGCCAGAGGAAAGACTGAACGTGTGAAGTACACAGAACCTCACAAAGAAATTATAAATATGACTCAAATCAAACTCCTAGAGAAGAAATCTATAACTCTGAGATGAAAAATATACTGGATCGGATTAACAGCAGACTAGACATTGTAGAAGAATAGGTAAGTAAACCTGAAGACATACCAATAGATTCAAAATAAAACACAGAGAAATAAGACTGGGGGAAAAAACAACAGAGCAACAATGACTTGGGAAATGACTTCTACCAGCCTAATATATGTGTAATTGGAGTGAAAATTTTCCAAATTTGATGAAAACTATAAATCTACAGAACCAAGAAACTCAATGAATGCCAAACACAAAAACACGTAGAAAACTAAGGCACATAATAAATTGCTCAAAAGCAGTGATGATGAAAAAAAATCTTAAAAGTAGCCAGAGAAAAAGGCACATTACATACATAAAAACAAAAATAAAAATGACAGCAAACTTTTCTTGGGAAACAATACAAGACAGAAGAAGAGTATTAACTTTAAAGTATGAAAAGAAAAAAAACCTGTCAGCACAGAATTCTATACTCAACAAAAAGATGATTTTAAAAAGGAAGGTGAAATAAAGATTTTTTTGAGAAGTACAAAAAAAAAAAGAATTCCTCACTAGCAGAACTGAACTATAAAAAATGTTAAAGGAAGTCCTTTAGGCAGAAGGAAAATTATATCAAATAGACATTTATATCTACAGAAAAGAGTGAGCACTGGAAATGATAAGTACAATAAAATACTCTTATCCTTATTTGAATCTCTTTTAAAGATAATGGACCATTCAAAGGAAAAATAATTGTAGGGTTTATAATATGTAGAATAAAATGTGTGACAATAAGTACAGGGCTGGGAAGAGAGAGATGGAAGTATAATTGTAAGATTCCATACTATATGTGAAGTGTATAATTTCACTTGAAAGTAGACTGTGGTAATTTTAAAATACATACTATACAACTAAAAAAAATCACTAAAACATATACACACATATACACTTACACAAGACTCACAGCTAATAAGCTGACAAAGGTGATAATATGTAATCATAAAAAATAATCCAAAAATAAAGCAGAAAAGGAGGAAAAAGGGAACGAAGGACAAATAAGACAAAAAGAAAACAAATAGCAGGTGCTGGAATATTAAACCAAACCGTATCAATAATCACAATAAATGAAAATGGTCTAAACATCCCAATTAAAAGGCAGAGATTACTAGATTAGAAAAAAAATCCAGACCTAGCTATATGCAGCCTACATAAAACAGCTTTAAATACAAAGACATGATTATGTTAAAAGTAAAAGAAGGTAAAAAGAAATACCGCAATAACCCTAATCAAAAGAAAGATGGAATGACTATATTAATATCAGTCAAAGTAGATTTCAGAGCAAAGAATGTTAATATTAGTGTTAATTAGTATTAATGCAATTTAATAATAATAAAGGGGTCAATTCATCAAGAGGACCTAACAATTGTAATGTTTATACATCTTCTAGTGTGTGTGTTTTTTCCCCACACTACCAAGAATTCTCCAACACCAGCTGGGTATCCTACAATTCAACTCAATTCTGACACTATCTACCCATGTCAGATCCCACAGGTTAAGGGCTCAGCTCCAGGAGACTGGCTCCCCAACAACACACACTTCAGATGCAATCGCAAGTCCAGACTGTCACCTGGGCTTCTGACCAACAGGCTATAACCAGAAGTTTCTATGACCCCCTCCTTGGGTTCAATTAATTTGCTAGAACAGCTCACAGAGCTCTGAGAAACATTCTACTTACTAGATTACTAGTTTATTATATAAAAGGATATAACTCAGCATATAAGCCAGATGAAAAGATGCACAGGGCTAGGTACGGCTGCAGAGCTTCCATGCCCTCTCCAGGAGCACCACTCTCCCAGCACTTTCATATGTTCATCAACCAGAAGCTCTCTCAACCCTGTCCTTTTGGGTTTTTATGGAGGCTTCATTACAGAGTCACGATTGATTGAATCACTGGTCATTAGCAACTGATTCAACCTCCAGCACCCCTCCTCTTCCTGGAGGTCAAGGGTTGGAACTTTCAGTCCCACCCCTCTAAGCAGATAGATGGTTCCCCTGAAAACCAGCCCCCATCCAAGGTTACCTAGGGGCTTTCCAAAGTTAACCATATTATTAACAAAAAGATACCTTTATAGCTCTCACCACTAAGAAAATTCCAAAGATTTTAGAAGCTCTGTACCAGGAACAGGGACAAAGATCAAATATATATTTATTATAAATCACAATATCACAGCTTCAAATACACAAAGCAAATCACAGTATTAAACAACTTCAAAATACACAAAGCAAAAACTGATAGAATTCCAAGGAGCTATAGACAAATTCACAATTACAGTTGGGGATTTCAATCTCTCTCAACAGTTAATAGAACAAGTAAACAGAAAATAAGTAAGGATATGGTAGACTTCAACACTACCAACCCACTTGATCTAATTGACATCACAGGGCTTCCCTGGTGGCACAGTGGTTGAGAGTCCGCCTGCCAATGGAAGGGACACAGGTTCGAGCCCCGGTCCGGGAAGGTCCCACATGCCACGGAGCAACTAAGCCCATGCGCCACAACTACTGAGCCTGAGCCCTACAGCCTGTGAGCCACAACTACTGAAGCCCATTAGCCTAGAGCCCGTGCTCCTCAACAAAAGAAGCCATTGCAATGAGAAGCCCTCGCACCACAACTAAGAGTAGCCCCTGATAGCTGCAACTAGAGAAAGCCTGAGCACAGCAACGAAGACCCAACACAGCCATAAATAAATAAATAGATAGATATATAAATAATAGATAAATAGATAAATAAATAAATAAAATTTAACTGACATCACAGCCATCACACCCAGCAATGGTAGAAAGCACATTCTTTTCAGCTGCACATGTAACATTTACAAAGTAAAACTATATTCTGGGTCATAAAACAAATCTTAATACATTTAAAAGGATTCAGATCATACAAAATATGTTTGATGATCACAATGAAATTAAATTATAAATCAGTAACAGAAAGATATCTAGAAAACCCCTCAAATGTTTGGATACTAAATAAGCAATGTCTGAATCACCCATGGGTCAAAGAAGAAATCTAAACTTAAGAAAATAAAAGCACAACGTACCAGAATTTATGAGAGCCACTAATGTACTACTTAGGGGGAAATTTATAGCACTAAACACCTACATTCAAAGGAATGGTCATTAACTGATGACTTCAGCCTGTACCTTAAATTACAAAAAGCAAATGCAGAGTAGGCATAAGTGGGGAGGAGAATCAAACAGAAAACTAGTGGAAAATCTATGAAACCAAAAAGTGGTTTGTTGAGCAGTACAATAAAACCTCTAATCTGACTGATCAGGAGAAGAGGCACAAATTACCAATATCAGGAACAAGAGAGGTGACATCATTATAGGTTCTACAAATATTAAAAGGAAAATAAGAATATGATACAAAACTTTATGCCAAGAATCTGACAACTTACATGGAATGGACAACTTTCTTGAAAGACAGAAACTACCAAAGTTCACTCAAGAAAAACAGAATGTAAAATTTTACATTGCCAAAATGGAAAACATGTTGGCAGTCCCTTAAAAAGCTAAACAAACATCTATGAGATGACCCAACCATTTCAGTCTTAGGAATTTACTCAAAGCAAATGAATTTGGTCCAAAACTTGTACCAAATGAAGTAACTATTTGTGAAAGGTCTAAAGAGAAAACAACCCAAATGTTCATCAACAGATGAATGGATAAACAAATTGTGGTGTATCCATACAATGGAATACTATTCAATTAAAAACATAATGAACTATTGGTATATCCTGTAACACGGATGAATCTCTAAGTGAAAGACGTTAGACCAAAGCCAGGGGGTGGGGAGCCCACCACATAGTGTATATAGGTTTATTCATAAAAAATTCTACAAAATCCAAACTAATCTATTGTGACAGAAAGCAGATCACTGGTTGCTTGGAAACAGGGAGGGATGGAAAAAGGAATTACAAAGAGACGTGAGTGTTTGGGGGTGATGGAACTATTCATTACCTTGTCACTGTATACTTTAAATACATGCAGTTTATTGTATGCCAATTATACCTCAATAAAGCTGTTATAATTTTTTTAAATGAAGGCAAAATGAAAACATTTTCAATCAAAAGCAGGATTTGTTATGAGCAGACAAACAGTATAAGATATACCAAAGGAAATTCTTCAGCTTGCAGGAAAATTACACCAAACAGAAACTCAGACATATACAAAGGAATAAAGAGCACCAAAAAACAATAAGTATGTGGGTAAGTTAAAATATTTTTCTCATCTTTAAATTTTTTAAAAAGGTAACTGTTTAAAGCAAACAAACAAAGAAACAAGACAAAAAAACCTCGATGTATCATGACATAATATTCAGAAGCAAAATACGTGATAATAAAAACACAAAGGACTGGAAGGGGAGAAGGAAATAGACTGTTGTAAGGTTCTTATATGCAAAGTGGTGTATAATTTCAAGCTAGACTTAAGGTAAAGAGGCATACTGTAAATCATACAGCAATGACCATATATGAGCAAAGCTAACAAGTCAATAGTGGAAATAAAATGGAATACTAAAAGGTACTCAAGAGAAGAGAATAAAGAACAGTTGCAACAAAAAGAAAATAGGAAGATGGTAGAGGAACCAAATCACAGCAAAGATTACATTTATGGAAATAGCTAAACACTCCAAATCAAAGGCAAAAATAGAATCAATAAAAATGAAGACCCAACTGTACTGTTTTTTGTCTAAACATGAAAGAGAAGTTAAAAGAACAGAAAAATATATGCAAAACCAATACGAAAGCTGGAATGGGTATATTAATATCAGTCAATGTAGACTTCAGAACAAGGAATATAAGGACAAAGAGGGACATTATGTAATAATAAAATTATTTTTAATTTTTTAATTAAGATTAAGAAGATATAATAATCCTAAATTATACAGAACTCATAATAAAGTAAAAACTGACAAAACAATTATAGTTGTAGATTTCAACACTCTTCTCTTGGTAACTGAAATAGATAGAAAATCAGTAAAGACATAAAAGACTTGAACAACAATATAAACCAAACTGACCTAATTGACCTTTATAGAAAACTGCATCCAACAACTGAAGACTACTACTTAAGCATCCATAAAACATTCAATATTATAGATAATCTGGCCTACTGACTATGTCTCAATAAATTTAGAAGGATTAAAATCATACAGAGTATCTATGACCACTATGGAATTAAATCTAAAAAACAAAAATCTGGAAAATCCCCAAATATTTATAAATTAAACACACTTTTATGTAATCCGTGGTTCAAAGAAGAAATCACAAGCAAAACTGGAAAATGTTTTGAAGTGAATGATAATGAATGTATCAAAATTTGTGGGGTGCAGTTAATGCATGCTTAGAGGGAAATATATAGCATTAAATACTTGTATCAGAAAAGAAAGGTCTAAAATCAGTGATTTAGGTTTCCATCTTAAGCAGCTAGCAAGCTTCACCCAAGTAAGTAAAAGGAAGGAAATAATGAGTAAAAACAGTAAAATAGAAAATGGACATACAATAGAGAAAAATAAATTAGAACAAGAGCTGATTTTTTGAAATCTTCGCTTTGACCAAGATAGGATACAAGTATCAATGCCAGAAGTGAAAACAGACATTAAAAGGATAAGGGATGCACTTTATGCCGATAAATTGAAAACAATTAAAAAAGACAAATTCCAAAAAAAAAAAAAAAAGACAAATTCCTTTGGAAGACATAGTTTTATCACTGAACTACTGTTTACGCTATTATTAGTTTCCTGTTTGACTGCTTTTCCTTTGTTTCTGCATTCCTTCACTTCCTTAATTAGTTAACTAGTCGAGTCTGCTCTTTGGAACTCAGGGAAGCCCTAGGTGACCACAGCCTTTTTCTACAAATAAGAAACAGGGGACACAGAGGAGTTTTTGTAAATACCTGGGAAGGCCCCGCAGGGTCCTGCTTGGTTTCAACCCCGCCTTTTCTTTGATACTCCTTAATCCTGAGGAGAACAGGGGCAGGACGAGAACAGGGATAAAGTTTTGGATAGAGAGGTTAATCATAAACTCAGCAGGGGAACTCGGTTTTAGGGGAACTTGGTTTTAATCCCCAATCTTGTTCTAACTTTCCCCAAAGCTTTGAGAGAATGGTGTGATGACTCCGCTGGCTACTTCCTGATGAAACAGGGTTTGGTCCTGCCTCAATGTGGGGAACGGACAGCAAATTGGAAATATTCCCAAGTCCCAGGTTTTGGATTTCAATCTTGCATGATTAACGTCTTAGTCACTTGGTCCACCATTTTGGTGCAAGACACAATTAGAAGTAGGAGGAGGAGTAACAATTCAAATTTTAATAAACCTTGGAAAACAGACTGCATTCCCTGAAGAATTCAGGAGAATAACTCCAGAAACCAGTCTGGACCTGGCACTTTTGGGGAGACTTACAGCCAAGTAGCCAGTTGCCTAGTTTTATCTAAGTAAGTTTTAACTTCTGATTGGCATTTACACATCGCCTTTTTCTGCTAAGATCCAATCTAAAGCAATTTTATTGTCCAGTGCTATTCTGGCTAAAGAATCTAGTGCTTTCTGCTGGGAGGCTACAGCTTGAGCTGTCTCATTTGTTACTATTCCCAAAGTAAGAAAAATTTTATTATAAGAGGAGAACTTTTGAGACCATAAGGTTGCAAGTGGAAGCTTCCAGCAGACACTGTTTTGAGAATGGTTAGTGGCATCCCCAGTCTGACACAGTTCAGAAAATTCAAGTTCTCATCAATACAGGAACCTGTCTGCAATCACATCCAAAAGGGCCACCAGCTCTACCTTGGATGCCTGAACCACAGCCACACCATTTTGACTTTCAAATGAATTCCCCTTCTCAATGGCCAAAGCAGATACAATGCATGCTTGACAGGCCATAAAACAGGCCACTCTGGTCAGCACAAAGTTCAAGCTGAATCATGTATATGCCAGAATGACTTTCCCACACCTCAATATGTGAAGATTTCTTCCATCATTTCCCCTTTTGTTTGCAAATCTTTTGATATATCAAAATATTTGTCCCTCAGTGCCAGGGTGGTTGCTGCCTGCCCTGGGTTCATAATGTCCCTCAGGGCTAGGCCTCCTCTATAAATATATATACATACACACACACATACATACACACACACACACACACACACACACCTAGTTACCCATGTTGGGGGAAAATTAATCACACATAGTGAAATAGCAAAACATGGAAAAACATTCTATAGGCTATACTTTTTTTCAATTATAATGAATTATAACACAAACATTGTACATGTGCTTTTAGCAGACTTGCAGTGAAACAAGTCTTGAGTAGTTATACTCTGTGACAACTTCACTAGATAATTTTCTTACCATTCTAAACATTGAGGGCAACAGTATGGTTAGAAGTAAAACCATAACTTTCAATGTTGATAGAGAGACACACACCTGGTAAACAGTTCAATTAATCAGTGGAATTGGTCTCACAGGCCTGGTCCAGATTGTTGGGTCAGCTGCCTACCATTGCCATTGTCTTCTTCTCATCCTGGTGTGGGTCTGGGTTTTGGGGTCAGCAGTCCTGTCCAATGCAGAGGCCCTTCTTAAATGGGAAAAACATGAATTCAAGAGACATTCTCTTTAGTTTTGCTGTGCATGAGCTAGTTAAGAGTACCTGGTAATGAATGGTACCAGGTACTTTTACCTAGGAGACAGTCCTTTAAATGATGCCTTTTTCAGTATTTATAATCTCCTTGTTGCAGGTCATGGGGCATCTGATCTTCATCCAAAGATAGAATGTTGTGATAAGCTTCAGAAACAAAGTGTCCTTTAAATAATTCAGTCAAACTTTACAATTATGTAACATAACAACAAGAAACTATCTGGGAGGTGAGTCTTAGACAGTGAATACAGACCTCAATGAACAAAACCAGAATTTAATATCTACAGAAACATAATCTTTTTCTCACTAAAAAAAAAATGTGTCTGCAAAATAAGTCTGGTTTCTATAAACTTGGTCTGATTACTTACATAGCTATAATTGATCACACTGTTTTTTTTAAATTGGCTGTGCTGGAACTTTAAAAGGTCTCTCAAGGCCAGAAAACCTGTGCCAAGGGCTTGCCAGATTCCACCTATGATATCTATAGATTTGGGTGAATCCCTCTCTTCTTGAAGTTCCCAAAATATCTTGAGATTCCTGCATCAGTCAGGAGGTGGCCTTCCTTATCCATCTGATAAGGCTGCTTGGTAACTACAAGTTTCCAATTTCTGAAGGATTCAGGTAGAGAGAAAAGATAAAATCAGGTAGAAAAGAAAAGAAAAATGATAAATGTTTCAATCCTACTTTCAAAGGTATAATTTACCAAGTTATTACAAGCCATAATTAGTTTGAGGGGAAAGGTTTCCTTATATCTGGAAAACACAGATTAAAAGCCAGTAATATTTCAGACAAAACCCATAAAAATTAAAACCACGTTCACCAGATCATTCAGTCCTATGTAACTAATCCTTGTGTTAACAGTTTTATGAAGCCATCACATTTTCCATTAGAATTCTTTAATTTCTTACCCAGTTCAGCAGTATGACCTGAACATTATCAAAAACCTGTACTTGTCAAAAAGTCCTCTCTATGAATCTTCTTGAAGATGAAGCATTTTTTTTGGTAAAAGCATCAGAGTACAACGATAATTGTCTATAAATGACAAAAGACTTGAAAAGGCACAGTTAAACACATGATTACATTGCAATGGACAAAGAAATTCGTTACTGCTGTGACAGACATTTTAAGTTAACAACTAGAATTATGACTGACAACATTATACCAGAGCATACCAGATTTTTAAAAATTTTGTATAACTTCTAAAACCTTTATATTAAGGGCATTTACCCATAAACTATAAACTAAGAAAATTTATTACCAATCACTTGACAGTGTTTCCCAAGTAATTTAACATACCAAATAATCCTAATTATTTTAATATTGCTCTCTGAGATGCCTTAGGGTTTCTCTGAAGCATTCCAAAATTAGCTGGAGATCAAAAGTACTTTAATTAGAATTTGATATTAGAAAAGTTTGTCAAAAATATAAAAAAGTTTCAAAACACCTGGTCAAATAGGATCATAGGTCACTGTGAAACAATACTTCTTTACTTAACCAAAGTGACAATAAGAGATTTTAAGAGCAAATACAGAAAGTATAAATTACTTAAAAAGTTAAGAAACTTTACAATCTATTATCAAAAGCTGATCAATATTCCAATAAAACTTTTTTCTCTTAACAGAAAGAGAAAACCCAATTCAAGTTTTACACCGCTTTACCTTCAATCTTAAACTTTACTCAGTTAAATTCATTCTAATCTTAGTCCTGACCACACACAGAATTCCTTTTAAAGATTCTTTTTTGTTTTCATAAATCTATAACTTTCTATATCAATATTAGTTTATCCCTTATTTTCTTTCCCATTGGGAAATAATCAGCTTTAGGACAAAATTACTTTCTTTTCCCTTAAAAAAATGCATTTCAATTTCTCATACGTTCTTTTACTGAAAACACACCTCCTACTTTCCTTGCATACTGAAATGTTTTCCTTATTATTTTAGTACCTTTATATACATATATATTACAAATTTTAACCATCAAAAACCTTCATCTCTAGTGAAAACCAAGAAGTAGGCAACTGTGAACATACCAGAATTTCCTGACTGGCCAACTTATGAATATATTCTATAACCTCTAGAAATATACATCTCCTCATATTATAATTTCTTTCCTCACTGTGGTACAAGACATGTGTCTAATAAACCCAAACATCTTTAGTTTTTCTCTCACAAGAAGACAAAAGTAGGTAAACTTAGACTTGTTTAACAATTAACGTTCCAGTATTTTATCTTATTTGAAATGACCTAGATATTCCATAAATTTCCATCATTTAACTTAATTTAGCAAAACTCTATAAAGAGTTTTAAGTTACCAACACCTGGAGAGATGATTTTTAAGTAGACATTCGCAAAACATAATTATTCCCAAAGAGCTGATCCAAAAAAACTACTACCTCATTTACATTTCGTTTACTTAAAAAGTTTCATCATATCAAGTTTTCTTTCCTGACAAATTTTGTAACAGGAATAACAAAATCTTATTGACTCTCAGTAAACCTAGGTATAATAAAAGTATTCTACTTAACGCTGATGACTCAAAAGACATACCTATATTAAACCAATAAACTTTAATACCAAAAATTAATACTAAACATTTCCCAGATCATGTGAACCTAAAATTCATCAGGTTAGTTTCTAAGTCTGAAAATTTATGTAAGTGCTTACTTTCCTTTAAGCCAATTAAATAGAGATCATTTACAAATTAATTTTGGTAATATCATCCAGAGGTAAAAACGTATCATCTCTATAATGTACACAGACATACACACATCCATATAAACACAGACCTCATTGTTTCCTGCTTGAGTTAAAAATCCCTCTTTTTCCTTTTTTTTTTTTCTTTAGTCTCAGGAATTGGAGATGGTCAGATAAAAGTTTGAGAGCCCAATTAGAACATTTATATCTCAAAGGCACAGTGGGAGAAACGCAAGTTCCTCCTAGAAAGACTGCTTCCTCTCACAGGATATGAAAAAAAAAAAAAATTTAGAATGTCAAAAGAGCTCCATCCTCATCATTTTTCTCTGGAGTCTAAAGAACACCATGGCCACCCGAACTGAGGGTGGTCTAATTTTGTAGGATGCATCCTAAAGGGCTATTTTTAGGAAATGAACTTTTGTTTCTCATGTCCACCAGTCGAAACACTGTACCTTCTTTAACACAAATATACACTCATACACACCCCCTCAAAATATAAGCCAAACGAGTTCCAAAAGGCTCAAAGCCAAACCAATTCCAAAAGGCTTACTTTGATACAACAGTATAAAAAGGCTTTGCATAAGGAATTTCATACCATTTTCCTTTCCTTTTACAAAACAGTTCTACTTGAAAGATATGTTATAAATTAGAGAGCCATTAGGACCCATTGTTCTCCAGATCCTAAGAAGCAATGAGGCCAAGCAGTATTAAAATGAAACACTTTTTTCTTTCATGGATGCATAACTGAAGATCTCCCAGTTTTGCAAACCAGACCCTAAGGATCTACAAGATATAATAGAGTTCTGGTCACCCATCATAAATTATCCATGGCTGGTACTGTCAGACATTCCCCAGGCTGTGTGCCAAAAGAAACAAATCAATGCAATGGGGTCCCTTAAGGTCACACCTCCCTAACTTGAGAATGAGAAGCCTCCTCTTACTGTCCCAGATGGCAGTGTATGAGTCCTGGTCCGAATGGGAGATTCCCAGGTACAGCCCCAGGTGGTGCTAAATGGCCAGAGAGGCTCCTCAGTCCAAAAGGGAAAATCCAATTAAAGCAGCGCTCTGCTCAGACACTGGAGTCAAATGACCAAGTCCCAAACCCAAATGGAAACTTCCAGTCAAGGTAACACAATAGTGAAGAATACCCTGGTATCATCACACACAAGACTCCTCTACTTACCAGGTACCTCAACCTTCAAATGCCTTGTTTCCTTTACCACAAATATCAAAAGCGCTGTGCGTCAATGACACAGAGTCAGTGGCAAGCCTCAGGGCTGTCCTTGAGACAAATGTGCTAAGGCAGCTGCTGGACAGAATGAGAGCCGCCACAAGCCAGGTTTTGATGTGCCACAGGTGAGACACCCACATGGGATGATGAGTCCCTTTGTGGTCACCAAATCCAACTAGGATCTGCTGGTAAAGCCAATCTACTGACACGGGGTTGTGGTGAAGGAAAGTACAGCATTTATTTGAAGGGTATTGAGCAAGGAGAACAGGCAGTTCATGCTCAAAAGATCTAAACTCCCTGATGGCTTTCAGGGAAGGGTTACTAAAGGCAACATTTGTGATGAAAGATGCAAGGTGCATGATTTCTTCTAATTAGTTGATGGTGAGGTAAGAGTGGTGTTTCAGAAATCTTAATCATCAACCTTCTGATTCCAATCTTCTGAGGTCTACATACTTGTGGTCTGCATGCTGTCACCATCCTCCAGGCAGGGAAGGGTATCTTAGTTTTGCTGAACAACTCAAAGATACGTATCAGATTGTTATGTGTATCCTTTGAGGAAGAAATAGGGCTGTCTTTTATCACTGAACTACTGTTTAAACTATCATTACTTTTCTTGTTTGCTTTACCTTTGTTTCTGTATGCCCTCACTTCCCTAGTTAACTACTTGTGCCCACTTTTTGGAACTCAGGGAAGACCTAGGAGACTAAAGCTTTTTGCTACAAACAAGAAACAGAGAACACGGAGGGGCTTTGGTACCTGGGAAGGCCCTGCAGGGCTCTGCTCAGTTTCAATCCCGCCTCTTCTTTGACACTCCTCAATCCTGAGGAGAACAGGGGCAAGACAAGAAAGGGAATAACGTTTTAGATAGAGAGGTTAATCGAACTCGGCAGGGGAACTTGGTTTTATAATTACTGGACAAAATGCAAGCATCTTGAGGACCATACAATTAGGTAATCGTAGAGCGGAAGCTTTTGGTAGAATAATCAAATCAAAAAGCTCCCTTTGATTATCAAAAGATAATCACTTTTGTCTGCCATACAGCTTTTACGGTATGATAGGCCTTGTGTTGTCTCTCTTTTGAGAGCTATAAATTCCTTTGGAATGCAAAGCAAGACCAGAGAAGGGGCCAGGAGGAAGAAGGCATTAAACAGGGATCTACACAGAACAGGATGCTACATAGCTGTTTGGCCTCCCTATAATACTATTCATTGCCTAGAATGCTTTATGTACAAGTAGCTCTCTGGAACAGGTGGTAGAACTGGCTGATTGAAGAGTCAAGGTTCAGAAAACTATTAGAGACGAATACCAACAAATACAGAGAATAAATGACTTCAGACATGTCTTGGCAATTAATTAAAATGGAACAGAGATTACAGTCTAAATCTCAATTCAGTGTCCTTTTCCCTGCATCCACTGCCAATTGTCTCTGATCAAAATTTTACACTAGAATTTTCATACTTCAATTGGGCACTTCCTGTCAAGGTTGGTCATTAATCAGTGATTATTTTGTGTAAAAAAATGCGATACTTCCCACAGCACCTGGTGCACAGTAAATGCCGGTTAAATGTTAACAAATGTTATCCTTTATTTTTAGCCTCTTTATTGGGGAAGACTGGCTTTATATGGTAATTAAATCTGAATTTACAAATGCAAATCTCAGGCAGAAAATTTTCTGGGGTGGAAGATGGATTGTGCAGACTGCACGATGGTACAAATGAATAGATCCAGAGGTCTGAAACCAGTACAGGGGAGGAAAGATATCTTCTAAGTTTTCTACTGGGACCGCTGTAACAAAAGAGATTAAGAATAGAAAAGCATACAAATGTGTTTGTTTTACGTGACATGGGAGCCCTCATAAGGAAATGAAGATCCAAAAGATGGTTAAACCTGTTCTTTCACTGGGTTTGATGAAGAGTGGAAAGTCATGGAAAGATATGATAGGGCAGAGTATGAGATAAGCGTAGTAAACTGGGAGAACTCAGCAACGCCTGTTCAGATTCCTCAGTGTGTCTTTCTTCTGGGTAAAGGGAGGGCACCTTTCACATGATGGTTTATACCTGCTTCACAGGAAGGTCAGAGAGTCCTTCCTGAACATCCCATTTCTCAAATTCCTTCAGCTTAAAATATTCAACATGCCAAGGTGCCATATTTTGGGGTAGTGTGTCCTGAACACTGAGATTACTAATTCATCCTTTGATTTAAATTTACAGAAATAATGCAATCACATACAAGGCAAAGAATTAAAATTAAAAAGATTGTGGGCTTCCCTGGTGGCGCAGTGGATGAGAGTCCGCCTGCCGATGCAGAGGACACGGGTTCGTGTCCCGGTCCGGGAGGATCCCATGTGCTGCGGACCGGCTGGGCCCGTGAGCCGTGGCTGCTGGGCCGGCACGTCTGGAGCCTGTGCTCCGCGGTGGGAGGGGCCGTAAGAGTGAGAGGCCCACGTACCGCAAAAAAATAAAAAAATAAAAAATTCTAAAATCTTAGCTGAAAACCTATCTGGGGAAAGAAGAACCCAAAACAACTCACTGTATTCCCTATTCACTTTTTAATGGAAGTATAGTTGATTTACAATATTATATTAGTTTCAGGTGTACAACACAGTGATGAAATATTTTTAAAATTATAACCCATTTAAAGTTATTATAGAATATTGGCTATATTCCCTGTGCTATACAATATATCCTTGCAGCTTATTTGTTTTAAACATAGTGATTTGTACCCCTTAATCCCCTCCCCCTACCTTGCCCCTCCCCCTTTCCCTCTCCCTACTGGTAACCACTAGTTTGTTCTCTATATCTGTTAAGTCTGTTTCTTTTTTTTGTTATATTCATTTGTTTCATATTTTAGATTCCCACATATAAGTTATAGCATACATTATTTGTCACTATCTAAGCATAATACCTTCTCTCCAGGCCCATCCATATTGTTGCAAATTTCACTGTTTTTTATGGCTGAGTAATATTCCCTTGTGTGTGCCTGTCTGTGTGTGTATACACACACTACATCTTCTTCATCCATTCACTTGTTGGAAACTTATGCTGCTTCCATATCTTGGCTACTGTAAATGCTGCTGCTATGAACACTGGGCTGTATGTGTCTTTTTGAATTAGTCTTTTCACTGTTTTCCTTATTCTACAGCACACCTTTAAAATCAGGCAAACCAACCATAGTTCTGCCTTTCCTTTCTTTGACTCAACTGGCAACAGCACAACTTACATGATTTTTGTTTCCCCTCCAGAGAAAGAATGCAAGGGGTCAGCAAAGAAGCCAAGGTAAGCTCATTTTTTCAAAAGCATCTACTAAGGAAAGACTTTTACATTAAAACTGGGTTTCCACTAAAAGCAGAATTACCATATGATCCAGCAATCCCACTCCTGGGCATATATCCAGACAAAACTATAATTCAAAAAGATACATGCACCTCTATGTTCATAGTGGTACTATTCACAATAGCCAAGACATGGAAACAACCTAAATGTCCATCCACAGATGAATGGATAAAGAAGATGTGGTACATATACACAGTGGAATACTACTCAGCAATAAAAAAGAACAAAATAATGCCATTTGCAGCAACATGGGTGCAACTAAAGATTATCATACTAAGTAATGTAAGTCAGAGAGAGAAAGACAAATGCCATATGATATCACTTATATATGGAATCTAAAATATGACGCAAATGAACCTATCTATGAAACAGAAACAGAATCGTGGACATAGAGAACAGACTGGTGGTTGCCGGGGGGAGGGGGTTGGGGGAAGGATCAAGTGGGAGGTTGGGGTGAGCAGATGTAGGCTTTTATATACAGAATGGATAAACAACATGGTCCTGGGCTTCCCTGGTGGCACAGTGGTTAAGAATCTGCCTGCCAATGCAGGGGACATGGGTTTGATCCCTAGTCCGGGAAGATCCCACGTGCCGCGGAGCAACTAAGCCCGTGCGCACAACTACTGAGCCTGAGCTCTAGAGCCTGCTAGTCACAACTACTGAGCCCACGTGCCACAACTACTGAGCCTGCGCTCTAGAGCCAGCGAGCCACAACTACTGAAGCCCACGTGCCTAGAGTCCATGCTCCTCAGCAAGAGAAGCCACCGTAATGAGAAGCCCGCGCGCTGCCAACGAACAGTAGCCCCCGCTCGCCGAAACTAGAAAAAGCCTGTGCACAGCAACGAAGACCCAACACAGCCAAAAATAAAAAATAAATAAAATGAAAACAAACAAACAGAAAAAACAACAAGGTCCTACTGTATAGCACATAGAACTATATTCAATATCCTATGATAAACCATAATGGAAAAGAATACTAAAAAAAAAGAATATAATCACTTTGCTGTACAGCAGAAATTAACACAACCCTGTAAATCAACCATACTTCAATTTTAAAATATACTGATTAAGGAAAAAAAAAAAAACCACTTGGTTTCCATTTAACCACCTGATGTTTGAACTCAACTACTGCCTAATAAAAAAGCAGCTTCCTCTCTTCCTATCAAACAGTAAACTCAGACTAAAGCAGGGATCCAGTAGTTTTGCGCTCTCAATGGTTTTTCCATCCACCCTTCTGAGTTCTTAGATGAGACTCTTAAAATAAAAGACAGATTTATAAGGGGGGGAAAAAAAAACCCAGAAGTTTATTAACATGTATACCTTAGGTACACATAGGAGATACCCAGAGAAAAATGAGTAACTCCTTAAGGTGGTTTAGAATTCAGGCTTAAATACCATTTTAACAGGGAAAGGGGAAAGAGGACGTAGGCCTCTTAAGGGATTATTAGGAAAGATGAATAGGCCTTTAAGAAATACATAGGGGAGATGATAGTTTGTGACAAAGTTTGTTTGGCCAACGTGTCCACTTCTAGTCTCCTCTCCCATGACGTCAATCTTCCCTGGTTGATAAAACTCTCGGGGAAGGGATTTATGATTCATGACAATTGTGTTGCTTTCAGATGATCTGTCTTTAGGCAGATTAGGGGAATTCAGAGACAGCTTTTCTCTGCATATGCTAGTTTTTAAGTACCTACAGATCAAAATAATCAAGATGCCAAAGCCGCATATTTTGCAGTGGTATATTCTGCTACCCTTCAATATCATCATATCATATTGGGCTCTGCACCAGGAAAAGCAAGTTCATTTTTAAAGATAATTTAGAGGAGGAGAAGGGGGTGGCTCAGAGGCCACATCAGGACTCCTTCCAGGAGTTTATAAAAACAAGAGCAGGGCTTCCCTGGTGGTGCAGTGGTTGAGAGTCCACCTGCCGATGCAGGGGACACGGGTTCGTGCCCCGGTCCAGGAAGATCCCACATGCTGCGGAGCGGCTGGGCCCGTGAGCCATGGCCGCTGAGCCTGCGCGTCCGGAGCCTGTGCTCCGCAACGGGAGAGGTCACAACAGTGAGAGGCCCGCGTACCGCAAAAACAACAACAACAAAAAAAAGAGCAATCAGAAGCACAAATTGTGAAACTGAGCAGGACCCTGTGGGGCCCTCCTGAGCACAAAAGCCCTCCTGTCTCCTGTTTCTTTGTAGAAAAAGGCTTTAGTCTCCTAAGCCTTCCCAGAGTTCCTACTAATTAGGGAAGATAGGGCATTCAGAAACAAAGGAAAAGCAGTTAAGCAAGAAAAGCAATGATAATAGTTCAGTGGTAAAACAGAATCCTAGTTCCTTCTCAAGGGATATACCTAACAACCTGATGCATATCTTTGAGCTGTTCTGTAGAAACTAAGATTCCCAGCCCCCCAACCCAAGTAGAGAATGGTGACTGCATGCTAACCACAAGCATGTAGAACCCAGACTGGCTAGAACCACAAGGTTAATGATATAGATTCCTGAAACACCACTCTGTTACCTTACCACCAACCAATCAGAAGAAAGTCATGCACCTTGCAGCTCTTACCCCAAATGCTGCCTTTAAAAAAACTCTCTCCTGAAAGCTATCAGGGAGTTTGGGTCTTTTGAGCACGAACTGCCCATTCTTCTTGCTTGGCACCCTGCAAATAAATGCTATACTTTCCTTCACCACAACCCGGTATCAGTAGATTGGCTTTGCTGTGCAGTGGGTAAGGAGACCCAACTTTTCCTTATTCTGTTCCCAATCACAGGTATTGTCAGCATTGCACTAAGCAACAGCCGTTCTCAAACCTCTCTTCCAAAGTTGTATTTTATTTGAAATGCAAATAAAGGTGGGTTTTGTTGTGTCTGAAACACAACATTCATATATCATAGCAAAGCACAATCAACTGTTTCAATTTCTTGCTGAAGAAATGACACTTGCATTTTCCACTGTTTTATTATAAAAATCAACATTTCATTTGTTACAACTCAACTTATTGTAATAATCAAAAAGGGGATTTATACAAGGCATTTTTATACAGTTTAAAATTAAAGCACTTATTTTACAAAAAGGGGGAAGTGAATAGTGGACAAGGGCTGACCAAATGTTGGTCATTAAAATATAAATACATCCTTGCAAAGCACCATCGTACCAAAGTCCATGAACAAGAAACACCAGCTGACTTTAAGACAATGACGAAGATTAAAGCTTAAGAAAAAATTTAAAAACACAGAGGATAAAACATCTGAAAGCAGCACCAGATCCTTCACTTGCAAATAAGGCTAGTCCAGCTTAAGCATCTCAGTATCCTCTTTACTCTTATTATAATAAAATGTCCTCAACGAAGCCCAGATACTTAATTTCATATAATGTTAGGTTTAATCAGACTTTCTTTGCTTTATTTTCTTTTTAATATTCATATTTAGGCATTGATATTTAGAGAGACATATACATAGAGATCTCTCTATCTATATATATATATTTATCTATATCCCTGCCCTTATATTTGATTAAAAAAAATTTTTTAATAATTAAAAAAACTTCTTTCTTTTAAAAAAAGAATGGACAGTTAAGCAAAAGCACACTGTATAATTCTTTGGTGTTAACTACTGGGCAAACCCTAAGTAATGGGAAATCTAAAAGTTAGTTTTTGTTAGGGCTATATTCCACTTCTGAGTACAAGATATCATTTAGTTTATAATTCTACCTGTAAAGTCATGATGATTTTTTTCAGCAATAACTTAAGAATGGTTTAAGAATGCCTTATGAAAAAAAACACCAAAAACAAAAAACCAGTAAAGTTTACCTTGACTGAAGAAGGGTGAAGTCAGTAATTTCGTTCTAAATCATCTAGATTAACCGAAGAATCTACCTCCCTCTCCGCTCAGGTATAGGCTTAGTTTAACAAAAGGCAGAATCCAATCAAACAAATATCCTGAGTATATGGCTCACAATTAAAAAAATCTTTTAAAATTATAACAGTAAAATGCTATGCTTTAGGGTCCAAAGTCCTTTAAAAGTTTGAGAATTTCAAAAGCTAAATTTTGAGCCTATTGTGAAATGATGCAATCCCAGAAGTCAGAAACCAACCATATGCTACTAGTACTTTGTAAAATCATCTGTTATTTCTCTTGGTTCATTTTAGATTTGGGATAAGGAAAGGGGTACCAAATAATATTAAATTTCTTAAGTTTAAGAATTCTGAGCACATGTTTTAAACAATGCTTGATTATGAACTTCTTTAAGACTCAGTCCATGTCTACACTCAGTGTACAGTCTCATTTACTGATGCTCAAACATTTGTCAGCCATCTGATAATCACATACTCATACCCACACTCCAGACATACTATTCATGTCATTATTCAGAATGAAGTACTGCGCTTATTAAAAGTTTGACATACTTGGGGGGCGTGAAAAGGCCAAGATTTTTGTTTCTGAATCTTGTTAGATGTGTAATGGCAATAATCAACATGCTGCTTTTATGGCATGCAAATCAATGAAGTGGCAAGCTTCCCCCTGCAAGAGATAAAGCAATTTTAAAAACTACACTTTTGGGCTTCCCTGGTGGCACAGGGGTTGAGAGTCCGCCTGCCGATGCAGGGGACACGGGTTCGTGCCCCGGTCCAGGATGATCCCACGTGCCGCGGAGCGGCTAGGCCCATGAGCCATGGCCAGTGAGCCTGCGCGTCTGGAGCCTGTGCTCCGCAACTGGAGAGTCCACAACAGTGAGAGGCTCGCGTACCGCAAAAACAAAAAACAAAAAACAAAAACTACACTTTTAAGAATCTAGTCGAGGCACAGGACTTGACAGAGAAACAATAGCAGCAGACCTCTCACAGAGCCAGGTTTGCTTGCTTAAGGCAAGCCTTTCTTTTGTACCAAAAGTAAACAGTCTCTGTACTATGATTGCTGCTATCAGGTCACATAAATATACACAGTTCATTAACAGATTAAGTCACTGTTACTAACCCTACATGAAGTATTCTTCATTAATGAGCTTTTACAGCAGAACAAAAAAATTTTCTCTCTAAACTAACTGCTACCTAATAAGGATGGTGGCGATTTTTATACCTTAACAATGTCTTAATATCAAATGAGTTGGTTGTATACAAATGATTGACTTTGGAGTATTTTTAAATGATGAAAACATATAATCCTCAATCATCTTAAAATTTTACTGCTCAAAAGCCCCCACCCCCAATTACTGGCCTATATTAGATGAAAATGTACTGTAAAGACTTCATTTCTAAATACATATCAACCCTTTAGAATAGTTGTTCTCAAACTTATTGAAGGGTCAGATAAGCTCTTGGTGGCATATCACAAAGTATTTTTATATTAAAATTAAAATAATGATAATTTTCTGCTAAACATATAATATCTCATGATATGCTAGTTAGAAGAGTTATAGCAAGTGTCAGAGGCATCACAAAATTTCCTGAAAGAAAAATTAATATTGAGAAAATTCTATGCCTTAACTGTTTTTTACATTGTGAATATGCCATTATCTGATATAAGCAACAAAATCCTTTGGGCCACTGTTCAGAAAACCAGGGCTCTGCAGAAGCCAAGTTCAAGATTATAAAAGTTCAGAATTATAAAAGACCACTTCAGTGAAGAATAGCTTACTACAGGGCACAGAAAGCATGCTTTGCTGAAGTTCAACTGTCAGATAATTTTAATGACATCAGTAAGTGGGCGTACTTCACGTCATACAATCACAGTGAGTACTTTTGCATTTAAGGAATATAATGAAATTTTATTCATTGCCCCCCAGCGTGGATAATGAATCTAGCAATACTCCAAATTCAAAACACTTTTTCCCTTTTTCCCCTGATTTGTGCTCTCATATATTAATTTTTTATTTTCCAATTAAAGATGTTGTGTTTAATAATCAAGATAGTCTACTTTTAAGCTTAACTGTCCATATAATCTGAGGGTCAGTAAGTCTTTCCTGAATTTTGACAATCCTCTCGTTTGAAAGGTACTCCCCAAAATGTTAAGCACCCATCTCAAATACCAAGAAAGAGGATTCTGAGATTAAGGTGAACTGCCTTCAAATAATTTCAAACAAATTGGCACACAAATTAGTATTTTGCAAGAAGAGGCCATTGCCATCGCAGTACAAGCACTTGAACTGAGATATAACAAGGCAATATTCTTCTTAGTTCATTATAGTGCAAGTTTCCACATGGGAAGCCCACCAGATAAAGATGCACATTAAAAAATGTAAACATATAGAATTCTCAAATTCTAAGTGATACCCAGTTATTGCTAACCTTTCCATCTTCATTTGAGCATCAAGCACCCTTGTGTGTCACAGAACGCAACTTCAATGTCCATTTTGTTAGAACTTGAGCACTGTTCCATCAACAGGAAGAGTTAACACTCGTCTGACTGAAATGCAAGATACTAATGGATTACCATTTATTTATACGCAAAATCAAGTGCACCTGATTCATATAAGGTATCCCAATAATCTAAGCATTACTCTGAAACTGTGTTTTTTTCTCTTTAAAAAGATTACTTAGGTATATTTTTAAATTGCTTAAACAGTTAGTTCACCTCTACCAAAATTCTGAATCCCTTCTTCCACTGTTTTCTCTTCAGTCCTGAAATCCAGAGAGGCCTCAACAAAACAGAATTAAAAAAAAAAAAATCATTCGATAACAACTGACCAACATCTGTTAAGGTAAAAATACATTTAGTTTAAAAACACATTCAACTTTAGCAGAGAAATTCTGGAAACATGTAAAAAGCAGGAAACCAACTTCTGGCAAGGTGGCAGAGCAGTGCTAGAATCATTCCACAGGTCAGCCCTGATAGCTGAAGATGGAGCAGCCCCAGTACCACACAGGTCAGGCATATTACGTAAGAGCCTTCCAATATTCCCCTCCACCCAAGTTCTGACAGCTGAGAAGTTAATAGTTTGCCTTCTCATGTAATCCATATTGTTAAATTTGTTAAATCGTCTTAATCCATCATGGAATAAGAGAGAAGACACATAAAAAATATATGAGGTGATTATAAGAATAATTCATGGATAATTTGAAAACAATCTAACATTCACATTAGGTAACAGAAAGATATTAAACTCATGTCACACGTTAGAAGAGGTATGTATGTAGAGATCATTCTGAGAAAAATTGGCCTAAAGAACACGAAAACGTCACCAACAGTTAATAAAGGGAAAACCCAACGATAACAAAAAAAATTCTCTTTTTAAATAGATTGTCTCTAACCGGAACATATTTAAATGGTTTACTAGGAAAGATACATATAAAAATGATTTTATATTGTGATATTATATGCTGAAAGTACTGCAAGGATATATGACTAATTTACAACAAAAACTTAATGGTTAAATTTGTAACTCTTAAACATTTTCTATATGTGTTGTACAAAGACATTTTAATGAGCATTAAAACAATCTTGGAAGTAAAGAGGAGCAATAACATGTCTAATCTTTGATCATCATGCGAACGCAGCAGTCCAAATGAAGAGCTAAGCTGACTGGGGTATGGAGCTAGTAGAAATATTAAAATGAAACCTTAATTAGAAAATTCCATTTTATCAATCCTCAGATAAAAAACTGTGAATAAATTATGGTATTTTGGCAAAATACCCTACAATACTGCTAGGGGAGGAAGCAAGGTGAAAACACCCAGGGAAAAAAATTAATATATGACAGAGGAGTGAGTTTTAAGGTAGGGACAGAAGACTTGCACAACAAACGACCCCATAGCATCTTACCAGACAGCTGATCTCTCCCACAACAGCAGCACCCCAAATGGATTTTTATAAATATCTATTTTCCTCGATAAAATTGTTGGATTCCTAGAGAAAACAAAGCCCTTTATCCAAAGTTAGTATTAATTCTTTTTTTTTTTTTCCTTTCATTTCTTAAATCTGCTGGCCTTCAAATGTTAGTTAACATGAAGGCCATTTGGCTACTTCCAAGTATCTATAGTTTGCTGCTCTGAGATGGACTTTAATTTTTTTTCTTTTTTCTATTTTTTTTTTTTTTGGTATCAATAAAGCCCAGACATTCCTGGTCAGTGATGCCTTTATTATTCCTGTTTCCTTTGTACTCAGTCACTTCACTGGGTTTAAGGCATGCTTTGTGTATTTAGTTTGCAAAAATAAAACTTTTAGTACAAATTTATTTTTTATACAAATTTTTATGGCACAAGCAGCAAATGTGCTGTTTTAAGAAAATATATAAATATCTTTTCCTTCTGTACAAATATCTCCAGTATGCCCTAACCCATTTATAATTTTTATCTGTACATGGTCTGCCTCACCCTTCTCGAAGAGCTCCCCCCCCCCCTCCAGATCTCAACCGATTTCGTGTTTACACTTTCGTGTGGGAGGCAGTCAGAGGAGGAGGGCCCCTCCTCAGGAGGAGTCTGTACAGGGAGAGGGCGGCGGTGGGTAGAGGTGATGAGAGTAGCTCCTCTCTGTGTATGGAGAAGGTGGGCAGCTTTCATAGTTCTCTTCTGCCGACAAGTACTGGCTTCGGGGTGTGGGAGGCGGAGGCACAGGCTCTGAGTCATAGTTCAAGTCACTAGTGTAGCCCTTGGCTGTGGCCACTGAGGTCATTATTCTCCGGCTGGGAGCGTAGTCACTGTCACAAACATCTGTGCTGCAGGGTGTGGTGGGCGGTGCAAAGTGCCGGTAACTGTGCGGCCTGTAGCTGGCATAGGGAGAAAATCAGGAGAGGCCGAGTCAGGCTTCTGGAGAGGTGGTTTTCTCTATCAGAGTACAGAGGTATTAAACGCAAACCTCACCTGCAAGACGATAAGCTACTACAATTTAAAGCTGCACCAACCAAGAGGCAGTTTTCCATGGCAGATTGGAGGAGGAAGATAGCATGTGTTTCATATTTGTAGATAAAATGTGATTAGAGGCAATTAAAAGTGGATAGAATGGGAATGCAGAGGTGAACCCATTCTAGCCTCTGGGTGTGCGCTTGTATCTTTAAGTTACCCTGTATCATAGAATAAAAAAGAACTATTCAAAGTTGTATTTAATGGTCATCTTTGGAAAATCAGTTATACATTTTGGATTTAGTCTATAGAGTGGACCTCACCAATTTCTGCCTCTCCATGATCTGTGAGAAGAATGGGTCTTTATTATCTTACATTACTCAAACATGTCAGCATTCTCTCAATACTCCTTAAACGATCTATGATTTACCTGATGAATAATTTAATGATATCTGAAGACTTCACTCTCTCTTTACAACTCAAATACTGTACAAGCCAGGCTGAATTTTGGTAGACAGCCTAAGGAGCTTATCTATCCCATTATTATTACTATCAGCAAAGGGAAATTGCTGTGGTTTGGGGGAAGGAGTGTTGATTCCCTGTATGTAGACAAGCATATTGTCATAAGAGTGGCTCTAACTGAACATCAAAATGATAAATTCTAGGTATCCATACGGGACCAGTGAATTTTCTAACATGTATTTCAGAGTCCTAATTTATTTTTTACACCTTTTAAGCTACCTTTTCAAGTAATCTATAGCTGTTAAGTCAAGTTGGTAGCGTGGCTAACTAAAGAAAAAGGCGCTGGAAAGAGAGAAATGTACTAGTGAAAATAAGAGCTGACAAATTGCTGGCTTTTCTATCATTTCTACTTCTGTCTATGACTTCTTATACCATTCATAGTGTAAGTATAGTAAAGCTGATCTTATTTCATATTTATCTCAATCAAGATTTATTTATATGCTTTCCCATCAGACAAAATGACTGCAAGAGTATAGGGCAAGAGCAAGTATAAAACTGAAGGAATGATTTATAAAATACCTAGCGATACAGAGTGCCAGATAACACCTCAGGATAAAAGCCACGTGAGGCAAGCCCTCAGTGGTATGAAAAGAAATGGCTGCAAAAGGCCACAAGTTACAAGACCTGCCAAGCAGGTTCTCAAGCATTTTTATTACCAGTACTGACATGATGTCATAGTATTTTTTACGTCTTATCTTTCTGTCCAATCAGGTGGCAAGCCTTGGAGAAATTTCTTGGCTCTACATTTAAAAGGCCCAAATTCCATTTTCATGGGAGAAAAAAAAAAAAAGAGTAGAGAACGAAAGGAAACAGAATTAACAAAATTCTTTTCAGTTCCACAAACTTTAAGTTAGACAAAAATTTCAACAAATGATCAAAAGTTTCACTCTGAAGAAATAAATTGGGCTTGAGATGTGGGAAATGGTTAAATAAGAATTGTTTTTGATGCAATTACGTTTACTTGAACCAAACAGTGTTTTATTCAACTTAAGGAAATTAATTTTTTAAAAGTAAAATTTTAGGTCTTTCCTTTTGTTTTTTCAATTTTCAGGTTTCTGCCTTTCTATTTGGCTTTTTAGAACAAACCTGTGGTAGGGAAAGCAACATTTACAATAAAACATAAAAACAATCAGTTCAGAGCCAAGCCTATCTTATCCATAAACTGAATGAGAATTGTGAATGAGACACTATAAACAATTTCCACTTGCTTTCTACACATCTATAAAGTTATATATCAGGGCAATCTGACTGGAATGCTAGAAAACACCTCATCTCGAAGATAATAGGCACTTGAGGGATGCCAATAAACACTGGGCACTAAGTGAAGAGAGAGTATAAGTTTTTGACTTTCTGCTGGCCTCTCGAATAAGACGAAAGATGACACACGAGGACTTAACTTGCTCATCCCTATGCTCTACAGCCTCACGAATCAGCACAAAGGCATAATCCTCCCATTTCTGGCTTACAAATACATTTCAGTTATTTTAGTGAGTCATGATTTATTCCATGCAACTATATGAGAAACTTTTCATTCCAGATTGTAATAACATATGTAAGCAAGAGGTGAACTTAAGCTTCTCTCAACTCTTCTCAAATTCTGTTCCCTTAATACTCCTGCTGTTTTAGAGTTCTCGTAACGCTCCCAACCTTAGTTTTATCCCAATATTCCACTGAAGACTATCAATCAAACCTAACCTCAGCAGTAACCTTTTTGCAATCAACTCACTTTGGGGGGTAACTTCCTTAGAATACTGCCAAAGCCTGGGGGCTCTACCTTAATACTTTAAAAGACGGCATTTTTGACTCTCTTTAAAAAATGTATAGTGCCCTGGAGACCCAAACAGACATTTTTCCAAAGAGGAAATGCAGATGGCCAACAGGCACATGAAAAGATGCTTGAAACTGCTATCATCAGCAAAATGCAAATCAAAACCACAGTGAGGTATCACTTCACACCTGTGAGAAGGGCTATCATCAGAAAGAACACAAATAACAAATGCTGGCAGGATGTAGAGAAAAGGGAACCCTTGTACACTGTTAGTGGGAATGCGAATTGATGCAGCCACTGCGGAAAACAGTATGGAGGTTTCTCAAAAACTAAAATAGAACTATCACATGACCCAGCAGTTCCACTCCTGGGCATGTATCTGAAAAAATGGAAACACTAATTTGAAAAGATATGTGCACCCCAATGTTCCTAGCGGCATTATTACAATTGCCAAGATATGGAAGCAACCTAAGTGTCCATCAACACATGAATGGATAAAGAAGATGTGGTACACACACACACACACACACACACACACACACACACACACACAAAATGGAATACTATTCAGCCATAAAAAAGAAAGACATTTTGCCATTTGCAGTAACATGGATGGACTTGGAGGGTATTGAGTTAAGTGAAATAAGTCAGAGAAAGACAGATACTGTACGATATCAATTATATGTGGAATTTAAAAAATACAACAAACTAGTGAATATAACAAAAAAGAAGCAGGCCCACAGATACAGAGAACAAACTAGTGGTTACTACTGGGGAGACAGAAGTGGGGAGGGGCAATTTAGGGGCAGGGGAATAAGAGGTATAATATTTTAGGTATAAAATAAGCTACAAGGATATACTGTACAATACAGGGAATAGCCAATAGTTTATAATAACTATAAATGGAGTATAACCCCTAAAAACTGTGAATCACTATACTGTACACCTGTAACTTATATAGTATTGTACGTCATCTATACTTCAATTTTAAAAACGTATAATGCCCTGAAAGAAAAGGATTTCTGGTAGGGGCAATATCAGCATTGCCAAGATAAGATGCCTGTCCTCTCTTGGTGACCATCATCTATTCATTCAGGGCTACAGCAAACTCACAACTAGAATACTTGCTTCTAATAAATACTTCGATTTATGCTGGAAGAGGATGTGTATTACCTGTAGGACCTATGAGTGGAAGGACTGTTTGAAGAATAACCAAATTCCATAGTGTAATGTGATCGCTCTGTGGCCGGGGATGGCGGAGGGTTCAAAATCTAAAAGGAAAAATAATCAAATTATTGAAATAAGAATAGTCTATTCCAGACAAGAGACTATTAGCCTTTTTTCAACTTCTTTTCCTTCATCTCTGTTCATATTACTTTCCATTACACTAGTAGCACAATCCTGTTTCAAAGAATTGACCTAAAATAGTACTTCAGGACTGTGGCTCTCCACCCGCCAAGACACAATTTCATTACGGCTGAACAGCACAAGGTGATGAGAAGGAAATCTGTAATCTACAAGTCACTGGTTTAAGTGCAGCACAACTGGGTTCTGAGTTTTTAAAATTATAAATGTTTAGAGAAAAATTACTGACTTAGGAGAAATACCAGGTGTGCTTCTTCTCTTGGGAGGTCATGGAATGAAGGTCCTTAGCCTCTCAGGAGGTACTATTCAATAGTTCTACTTTTACCCAGTATATGAAATTAATGTCAGTGTTTTCAAATATGCTGGTTGCTACACAGTAAACTTAAAGAAAGACTTGTAAGTGCTCACGTGGTGGTAAATCCTTTGAGCCTTATATACCTAAATTCTACACTAAAAAACTTTTTATATTACCATCACTGAGTACCCACATTTAAATAAGTTAAAAATCTAAGATCCTGTTTATCTTAGTATTCAAAGTGAACAAAGGAAAACAGACTGCTTACTGCAGGGAAGTAAGTGCCTTTGGTGCTTGAAGAACTACTTGATGATGCTCCTGTGACATGAGCTCGGTCATAAGGGGGTCCACTGCTTCCCCCCATGATACTGAGGGAGCTTATCATTGATTTACCTCGAGACATTCCTAAAATGAAGGAGGATAATACTGAAGTTGAATAAGATCTATAAAAATGCATGAAATAATTTTATTCAGTACTAGAATTACAGATACCAATAGTCAAATAGTTTGGCTTTAAAACAATTTATGCCCTCTTTTCCCAATAATAATTGAAAACACTTAATGGAAAAGAGAAACAAATGTTCCCTAGAAGTGGACACTTCCACTGAGAGCTGGCCTAGAACAAGGCCAAGAATAGCTCCCAGCCCTTCCTCTTCCCCAGAATGGAAGCAGAGCTCTTCAAACTGAGAGGTTTTCAACCTCTTAGAGGATCTGAGAAAGAAAGAACTGTGGAGAGTGGAGGCTGCAAAGCAGGGCAGACTAAGTAACAGATCTGCTCAAAAGAAAACTAAACCCATTTTTAAGGGCATAAATTCACTGTATGGAAGATTATTGCTTTATCTACTGGATGCAAATGTTGTTGGAATCACAACTACAATGCTGAAGAAGAAATTCCGTTTTTTCAAAGTGACTTCCCAAATTCCACTAACAAAGTTAGGTATGGTAACAAGGAATCATTAACAGTTTTAAAAATCACACGTTTCCTTAGAGTTAACATCCAGAATAAGTTCTTATTTTCACAGGGCTCTTGGCCTGGTATCTCTTTCTCCATATTCATCACAAGAAAGGCTTCCTTTCACTGAGGGTACCAAAATACATTGAAAAGAAAGCTGGGGATTCCCTGGGGGTACAGTGGTTGAGAATCCGCCTGCCAATGCAGAGGACACGGGTTCGAGCCCTGGTCCGGGAGGATCCCACATGCCGCGGAGCAGATAGGCCTGTGCGTCACAGCTACTGAGCCTGTGCTCTGGAGTCCGCGAGCCACAACTACTGAAGCCCACGCGCCTAGAGCCCGTGCTCCACAGCGGGAGAGGCCACCGCAATGAGAAGCCCGCGCACAGGAACGAAGAGTGGCCCCCGCTCGCCACAACTAGAGAAAGCCCACTCACAGCAACAAAGACCCAACGAAGCCAAAAGTAAATAAATAAATTTATTTAAAAAAAAGAAAAGAAAAGAAAGCTGTACGTCCCTAGAGCAATATGGTCTCTCTCAAGTATAGAACATCTGGCAACTTGGCTATGTTTGAACAAAACCTACTCCCACTGTCATCACCTAAGTTAGGAGAAAACATAAGATGATATATACCTCCCTGCTATCACTCAGGTATTTCTAAATCTCTGTTTGCTGAAAAGGAATCTTCATCCATTTTTTGGCCTCCTTTAATTCCTGGGCTCAGTAGTACTGAGGTCTCTTGGTAGTGAACCTAAAGAATTGTGGCTTATGACTCTTTTCACCAAATGACCAGCTGATTCATTTTCAGTAGAGCACATCCAGAAACTCAGTATATGCAGTGAATGTATTATATATAAATGCTTGTATGTACAAATATTTGCTTTATATCCTTTGGCAATTTCTACCAAACCATACCTAAGGACTTCTGTGTAAAGAGAAGGTGCTAAAAGTAAAAGAGAACATTTGTTCTTATAATTGTTTAAACCCAAAGCGGTCTACGTTGACATAGACTACAGGCAGTATTCTGTTTCCATAATGGAAACGTGGCAATCTTGCCAGGACCCAAGACTTGATTCTCAATGGATCAGTCTCAGCTCACCTGGAAGGGATCCTGACAAAGAGCTTGGGTGTGGCACATAACCAAGGGGCACAGAAGCTGGTCCATGAACTACATAGTCATTAGTCATGGTTTCCCCATCGCCCTTCATACGTGGACACAACATCCTCTGGCAAATAAAGTATATGGTTCCAGACACAAAAATGGTAACAATTACTCCAATAACTGAACCAACTGTATTGGTGGCCTGTGGTGCCGGCTCCTCAGTTGGATCTAAAATGGGAATGCAGTACAATTATATAATGGAAAAACAACTGTAGGTTCAAAATAGTAATTAAAAAGAGGCTTGCAAGGAGAATGTGAGGCTAATGAAGACAACTCATAAACACTTTTCTCTTTTATGAATACATATACATCATGCCCCATGGATATATACATAAATGTCATTGTTAGGAATCAAAACAAATTATCCTTAAGTGAAAACAGACATAGAACAATACATTGGGAAGTATAATTGTAAATCAATAACAAAAATGTTAATTATAGATTTAAACACCATTAAGAAGCTTAAAACCACATATATAGATAAAATCTATCCTAGTTCATTCTGTATATCATAAAAATCAATGAGGTTACTTTGGAATTTCAGAGAAAATTTTAGGGTCAGAACGGATGGCCCCGGAAAAGTCATCAAATGTTTTACCTGGAATGGTAAAGAAGCCAAAATCAGCTCTGAGCTTGATTTTAGGTCTGAAAAGTGACATTCAGGCCTGGTGAAGAGAAAGTAGAAGCTACAGATGAGCATTAGCCCTCAGGCCCAATACACTGCTGCCTTAAGGGGGAGTCTAGTTGCCTGAGGGCAAGGAGTATAAGGTCTCTGATACATGAGTACCCGAGGACTCAGAAAGAAAAGCCAGAGCATGAGATGCCCATGGCATCTATATTCATGGAATCCCTGATCTATCTGATCTATCTGAGAAGCAGAGGGCATCAATATTAGAGGTAGAGGGAAACAGCAAAAGGGCTCATCAGATTCAGAGCATTACTCTTCTATTCAGATGGAAAATCCTTCCATTCTGAATAGTCAGACTATATTTCACAATTGCAGATCCTTTAAACACCTTCCTTCTGCTTCATCTTGCCTCAAAAGCACCCATCCACATAGCTAACTCACCCTATGATTAAATCCAAGAAATGAGAGAAAACAACATCACTAAGTTACATAATATGTAGGGGCTGCCAGTCCCATATTATCACCTATGGACTCTGAGGCAGACTCCTTAGTCCTTGCGAGCAACAGCCCATCTTTCTCATTCTTTTTCAGTGCACTGGCATTCCTTTCTAACGCCAACCTTCAAGAAACAACAGTTTATACTCATCATCTCCAATTCTTAGTCTCTGGGTCACATCTTAACTCACTGAAATTAGACTTCTGTCCTCACTACCACAATGAAACTGGTCTGCAAAGGTCAAAGTTCTCCTATTTGCCACAGTCAATAAACTCTTCTCACTGACATTTCTACACATTCGATATTGCTGACTCCTGTTTTCTTCTCAAAAATGCCTGATCCTTCCAAGATACCGCTCTCTCAGTTTTAAAATCTGATTATCTGTTCTGTTTCCTCTTGTTGGCTTCATTCTCTTCTGTCTGCCTCAAGTGCAGGTGCTTCCCCAGAGTTCTGTCTACCACCTGCTATTTTCCTCCGCTGCTTACTCTCCCTAGGAGATTTCATCTACTGCCTCAGCTGTAATTAACACTAATAAACTAAAAAGCCCATCTCTCTCTCTTGAGCTACAGACCTATACAGTTAACTTTCTGAATAGCTACAATAGGATACCCAATGGGCAACTTTAATGCAACATAATCCAAACTGAACTCATAGTCACCATCATTTGTCAATGTTTCCTAGACTCCAGGGGTAAGGTAGATCATAAATAAATGATGGCACCTGTAGCAAATTAAAGGAATTTAAATTAAATTTAAAAGAAAAATAAACTAATTAAAAATCTACATCAGCTAAACATGACATCCAGTCAAGATACAAAATGATACTTGGGTTCTTAGTCTCTGACATATATTCTGGTTTATGACTCCAGTCACTCAATGAGGTAACCTGCGAGTCAACCTAGACTTATCAACTCTAAGTGGTTACCAACCCCTTTTTATTCTATTTCTGGAATAACTTTGAAATCTATCCCCTCCCTCCTTTCCACCACCACTGCTCCCCTTGCTTTAGACCTCCACCGTCTTCTGCTGGAACTACAATAGCCTCCAAAGCATTTTAAAATTATAGGCTGCAAGTCATTAGATGGTAAAAACAACTTAGTGCGTTGAAACCAGCATTTTGAAGCAGAAAACTTCAGAATGCATTCCACACAATATAGGTAAATACTGTTGTATGACACTTTCATTTGTGTGTACTCACATCTTTGTATTCCTCTTGATGTGGTCAAAAAATTTTCAAATCTAAAACCAATCTAAAAAATTTCCCTGCCATAATCTTATCACCTCCAATGCATCTGCTTTACAGCTTTCACAATTATGTAGCCATGCCAGTCCTTCACTTGAGTTTTTCAATGGCTCTCCATTATTCTGGAATACTGTCTAGACTCTTTAGAGGAAAAGCAAAATCCTTCGTGATCTCACCTTTACATATGCTATCTCCAGCTGACACCCCTCAAGACAGGAGACTGTATTTTGGCAGTCCAATTTACATGTAACTTCTCAAAGGTGCTTGTTTCACTCTGGTTTTGAGCAGGACAGGACAGTCCCTCTGCCTGGAATGCAATCTCTCCACTTATCCGCATAAGTAACGCTATTCACTGACCAACACCCACCAACCTTATGCACCATTTTTCTAAGACGTTTTCCCTGAAACCCATCTTCATTCCTAAAGATCTGACTACTCTCTTCTTTGTGCTAATCCTTGTATAGATCTCTATTACAGCATATTTAATATCATTTATCACACTCCTTTATCAAGTACCTACTATGATCCAAGCTGTATGTTTTATATACATTAAATCATTTAATTTTCTCACAACAGCCATGCTAAATATTATCTTCATTTTAAAGATGGAGAAACTGAGGCCTAACAAGAGCAAATAATTGCTGGTAAGCGGTGAGGTTAGAATTCAAACCCATCTCTGCCTGGCTCTAAAATCCCTCTTCCTACTACTACCTCCAACCACAGAGGACTTTGAGAACCCTGGTACAGGTGCCATGCATCCTTAGCACACAGTAGGTATTCAGCACATGTTTGCTGAATAAATGAATAGTTTCCAAAAATTTTAGTGAGTCTCCCATTTGAATTCTGTAAAAATACCAGCTTAAAGTCTTTGTTAAGATTAAAGAGCTTTAAAATGAGTTCTGTCTAAACTCCACAAACAGGGTAGGTAGACCTGGCTTGTGTTGAATTCCACTCAGAAGTGTTTGTCAATTTGGGGTATATTTTATGTTAGGACATTAGTCAATAGTTATGAACCCTGAAGAAACACAGGTTATTTAGCCTAAGGTCTCTAGACCTAGGGGTGTAAGGTGGCTCAAGTATCCTCAGGCTGCATTTTAAGGAAGCTCTTAAAGTCACTGGTAGAAAATTACCCAGAAAAAAAATGGGAGATTTTAAACATGGACCAATGTTCAGAAACTCTTAAGTTTAGACCACTGATTGATTTCTACATATCTAAACTGAGAATTTCCTAACTTTAGTTTTGGCAAAACAATATTCTTTTCTGATGCTTTACTAAATGTTTCTGTGAAGATTTTTGTACATAAGAAAACTATTTTCTTTAAGAAATTATTAAATATAAAATGTAAGAAATCCCTGGTACAAATAACTAACTTAATAACTTGTTTCTTAATAAGGAAATATTGGTTGTAAGTGAACCTCACACAAAGAAAAGGAAAAGTACTTTAAAACTTCTCCCTTAAGAGTAATAAACAAGGTTTTAGTCATACTTACAACAATCCAGTTCATCTGATTTGTCGCTGCAATCTAAATTATGATCACATTTCTTGTGTTTTCCAATGCACTGACCGTTGGCGCAGCGGAATTGATCAATTAAACAAAGCACTGAGGAAAAAAATGCAAATAGTTTTCTTATTTTTGCTACCATGTAAAGGTAAACTATGGCAAAAGTCAAAAAGTGCTTTCTGGGGCTTCCCTGGTGGCGCAGTGGTTGAGAGCCCACCTGCCGATGCAGGGGACACGGGTTCGTGCCCCGGTCCGGGAAGATCCCACATGCCGCGGAGTGGCTGGGCCCGTGAGCCACGGCCGCTGGGCCTGCGCGTCCGGAGCCTGTGCTCCGCAACGGGAGAGGCCGCAACAGTGAGAGGCCCGCGCACGGCAAAAAAAAAAAAAAAAAAAAAAAGTGCTTTCTGGGCGCAAATGAAAAACAAATTAGACTTTTAGAGAAAACTTACAAATTATTCTCTAGGGATTTCAACTGGTTGAGAGAAAAGAGAAGACAAAGGAATCCAGCACAAAATTTCCTATTTTGTCCTTTATGCTAAATTGCATGTTTCACTAATAATTCTATCAAGAATTAAAGAATTCTACATGCATTTCTGGACACTAAAAATTTCCAGAGAATTTGTTTTTCTTGCTTTTGTTGTGGTTGTTTTTTACTGTGTTAAAGGTTAGCAGATAAAAGGAGAAAATATGAAATTATTTTACGTTGTAATAAATAAATCCACTAACTGAGAGCTCATTGGAAATTAGGACTAGTTTTACATACTGAAGGTCTAATGTTTTGGCCTCATTTCTCAACTTGCAAAGCTTATTAACGTGTATAAACCTTACGCATGTTAAGTGAATTAAAACAATTTAGAACATGCTACTATGTTCAGAAATAATAAAGTCAAATATGCTTGAAAAACCCCAAATCTACCACTGAATGAGCCAAAGCAATACTCTGAATTTCAAACAACTTAATTGAAAAAGGACTCCATAACCAGGCCTAGGAATTTCGGATACCTTCACAGTTCTTCTCATCTGACTTATCCTGGCAGTTGGCATCTCCATTGCATCTCAGGGCACCATCAATACACTGCCCACTGGCACACTGGAACTGGGACTCGGAGCACACAGGACAATTGAGCTCATCACTGTGATCTTCACATTCAGTAAACCCATCGCACCGCCAAGCCACAGGGATACAGTCAATTTCTCCCGTGAAACAAGTAAACTGCTGAGGAGAACATGTTGGGGGTTCTTCAAATGAACAAGGGGGAGGGGAGTGACAAAAACATAATCACAGTCACACAGAGGTACAAACATTTACACCTGAGTGAAGCCCATTTAATAATTAGCATGTACAAAACACTTTATAATAGATAAAATTTGTAAAGTGTCTCACTGAATCAGAGAAATATAATCTTTACAGTACTTCATTTAGATTCACTAACTTGCAAAACTATAAGGCAGAAGTTTTCTCATATACTATAATTCAAGTAGGATTACTGTATTTGCAATCCGTTATAATCTCACACATAACCTGGGAATCATCACTATAATCATCGACCTCCAAATATTTTAAAGTTACCTTAGAATTCATAACTTTTCTAGCCCTGAGGTTCTCAAGTAATGGTCCACAAACCCCTGGGGGTTCCTAACCTGCGACCTCTTTCAGGGAATTGACAGAAACTATTTTATAATAATATTAACATGTCACTTGCATTGGTGCCACAGAAGGAATGGTGGGTCAAACTCTTGGCACCTTAGCAGATTCGAGGCAATGGCACCAAACTGTACTAGTAGTCACTGCATTCTACATAGTCACATACATACGGGGTGGGGGGCAATGGGGAAGCCACTTTCATTTAAGAATGTTCTTGATGAATCAGTAAAAATATTAATTACATTAAAATCAATTCTTTGAGTACATGTCTCCTCAATACTGTCTGACAAAATGGGAAGCATGTATAAAGCTCGTGTTGCATACCTCAGCATGATGGTTTCTTAAGGGAAAGCATTCTGAGCTATAAACGCAACCTAAAATGGGACACCCTTCTGATGTGAAAGAACAACTGACAGATAAACTATCAATGTTTGCACTTGGGTATTTGGCAGGAAGTTTTAAAAAACATGAACCAGCGAGTCAATTATTTCAAGGAAAACAAGAGCAAATCGTAATAACACTGTACTTCTGTGGCAAATTACAACACTGGAACTTTCAATCAGAAATTATAATTTTGGAAGACCTATATCCAAAACTAAACTTGACAGACTCCTAGTACTTAAATATTTTTATGATGAGATTGGTGGTAACGTTATTTTTTTTGATACTGTATAATGAAACGCATCAAAATCTGAAGCTCTGGGAATTTCTGAGTGGAATTCTAATATTTCCAAATGACCAAGGTGTAAGGTTACAAAATAGTGCACGGGTAAAATATCCATTCTGAGCTCACGATAAACTAACAGATTTCAACACGAGACTATGAAAAGTGAGCTGATATGGTTTCAAATTCCACATTACAACTCAACCTATAGAAAATGACCACTTGTCAAGATTTGGTGTAGAATTCAACATAAATGTACATAATTATTTGAAAAGGCTATATTATAGTCCTCCATTTTCCTCATATCTGTCTGAGGCCAAATTTCTTCATGTACTTCAACAAAACTACGTACTACAACAGACTGAATGCAGAAGTAGACATCAGAATCTAGCCCAACATTAGAGATTTACAAAGAAGTAAAAATAATGCCATATTTCTCACTAAAAGTATTTTGCTTTAGAAAATACAGTTAATTTTCTTAACAGTTTTAATTTGAGGACATGTAAAGGTTTATTGTTATTTTTTAAAGTTCTTGGTTTCAAATCCTACTATGGTAAATACAGATAAATATAACCTAAGCAAACAAAAGCTCTCCTCAGCAGTTCTTTAAAATGTAAAAATATGCTGAGACCAGTTTGAGAACTGTCATTCAATCCGAATTTCTTCGTTTTGCAAATGAAGAAACTGAGGTTCAGAGAGGCTAAGTGATCACCAAGGTCAAAGAGCTTCCTATGAACAGAGTGATTAAAAAAAAAGGGGACTAGAAGGGCAGTCTCCTTACTTTTAGCCCATTGCCTTTGCCTTTACTACTGTATCACAGGCCCACTGACTCCTTTTAAAAACTTGTCTGTTAGTAAATTCTCTAGAGAACAGAACTTTATTATATGACTATGGATCAGAAAACCTTTTATCCTTAAAATAGAGAATATTAAATAGAGAACAGAGATTACAAGTGAACATTTTACATGGAGAATTTGAGGGACTTTTTAGAGGAAATTTGATCCTATTATGTATAGAGCACTGTAACAGATCATATGGAGAATAAAAACAGATAAAATATGGTCCATGTCCTTAAAGAGCTTTTAATTTGGTTGGGGCTAGGAACACACTAATGAATATAAAACAAATGATTATGTAACTCTGAGCTGCATGCTGCTAACAAGTGCTACAATTCAGAAGAAGGGACAACAGTAACAGCTACTGAAGGTTTCAGAGATCATGAGGAAGGCTCATCAGCCACACCTTGGAAACGAGAGACTGAGGATGTGCAGGCAAGAAAAGTACATCCCTGAAATACCACAAGAAAATCCACAGAAGCAAAACAAAACAGAACATGCCACAGTGATGTCGAACTCCAAACAGCCACACAAAAATAAAGTGAGCAGACTGGGCAGAAATACAAATGAGATGGGTTGGTAAAATAGGCTGAAATGAAAACACATCTTGAAGGTCAAGCAGAGGAATTAAGATTCTGTATTTCATTTACCTCCACTGTAAAATCAATGTTAAGTCACAAGAAAAATCTCACTGCAATTTCACTCTTAATAACAAAAACTGAAAACAATTAAAATGTCCCTCAACACAAGAATAATAAAACTGTGGCTTATTTATACAATGAAACATACTACTAGCAACAAAAAGATAAAAATGACTGACGCACTCCACTATAAGGATGAATCTCAAAAATATATTAAGCAAGAGAACCCAGACATACAGTACGTACATCATGATTCCTTATATAAAGTTCAAGAACAGGCAAAGCTAAACTATGAGGATGAGAATTAAAAAAA
Organism: Monodon monoceros; assembly: GCF_005190385.1. NCBI lineage: Eukaryota > Metazoa > Chordata > Mammalia > Artiodactyla > Monodontidae > Monodon > Monodon monoceros. The sequence goes on from NW_021703783.1 coordinate 8,794,762, forward strand.
TGGTTACTTCTGGAAGAGAACTGGCTGCTCGGACACAGGGAACTTAATGAAAACGCCGTATGTCTAGATTTGGGTGTTGGTAACACCATTGTACACATGTTAAAAACAATGCATTTAATAAAACTATGCATTTAATATACACATTAAAAACAATCACTAAACGTGAAGGAAAAAAACACTGGTCTTTTACAGGACATTTTCTAAATGAAAGGTGGTATCTTTGATTCAGTTTTACCTACGTTATCATTACATAAAGACATATTTTTCTAGGATTTGCCTTATTAGAGCAATAATCTGGCACCCTGACATGGAAACAGTTGCTTTTTTTTTTTTAATTGTGGTAAAATATATGTAACAAGTTTACCACTTTAGCCATTTTAAAATATACAGTTCAGTGGCATTAAATATATTCACATTGTTGTATAATGCCTGCTATTTTGGGGAGAGATACTTCAAGTACCAGAGCTTAACTTTTACTATGCACATATCTGATCTCCCCGACTAAACTGTATGCTCTGTGTCAAAGATCTGCAAATCTTCTGCAGTCCAGAGTGCCTCACAGCTGCTACTCAATACATGTTATTTATTTTTTTAAAAAAACTTAAAGGAAAGTTAGAAGAATAAAATAGACTTATAATACCATCTTATCAATAATTTTTATATTTTAAGTGTACCATCTTATCGATAATTTTTATATTTTGAGTGTAAGCCCTTTCAATTTTGTTCACAGAAATACGTTTCTTACGTAATTCTCATCACAGTAGAAAACGCAATTTTAATATCTTTTTTCCATTTGCACCAAATTTTGGCTACATTTTTACATCAGCTTATGCTCATAATGTTTAATAGCTATATAAACTCAGTTATTTTACTAACTTTCCTATCATCAGAAATTGTTTTTAAATTTCTGTCACTGTAGAGAGTAGACTTTTTCCTTCAGTTGAATTAACTTAGCATTATCCCCGAGAGGAGAATTTCTGAATTAAGGGAAAAAATATTATAATGGCATTTGAAGCTACCATACTTTGCTTTAACAAAGGAATATACCAGTCTGTTATGGTCCCATGAGTGACTGAACCAATTTCACTACAACATTATTACTACTCAGTGATATCTTTTAAAAAAAAAATTTTTTTTTTTTGGCTCCGTAAGTAAGAGAAACAACAGGGAACTGCTGATAGAACTGAACAAAAGAGTATTCTTTTCACTGGATACACTCCCATCAATGACATATAAACTGATAGAATCTAGGATTCAGTGGATGGAAACTATAGGAGGTAGAATTTCACCTTGTTACCCTTTGGGGTGGGAAAAGCTACTTTTTTATTAGGAAGTAGATTCATTCACAGTTATGAGTTTCCCCTTTTGCCTTAGTCCCAGGGTTAGGTTACACCTATCACTTGTCATGATGAATTCACTCTTAGAAGAATCCAAAAGCCTAGTATAGTGCAGAAAATGAAATATAAGTGAGCAATCAAGTTAGGAGAAAGCAATTTCACTGTCAAATCAAAGAATGCTAGACTAAGTTTTGGAACATGACTGGCATTTAGACTTTCAGAAAAAAATAATAACATATTTACCTCCACATAGTAGCTCATCTTGAAGCAGAACCAAGTGCATGGGGCAGGAGCACCTTGTAGTACCATCTCCCTTTACAAGACAAATATGTGAACAGCCACCATTATCCTGAGTACAAGGGTGCTGTCCTGCAAAGAGAAGAGAGAAGAGAAGAAGAGCACAGAAGAGGAGAGAAGAGAAAAAAGAAAGGAAAGAAAAAGAAAGAACGGAAAAAGAAAAGGAAGGGAGGGAGGAAGAAGGAAGAAGAGCCCAGCCAAAATCAATTATTTTTGAGTTACCAACAAAACCAAATGTAAAATCCCTTTGAATTTTATTTCCACACAGTATAATTTCTCACCCCATCCCTACACAATCTACAAGATAAGGAGGACAACAATTTAAAACACAAAATACTTATATCTAACCATTGTCTTTACATATTTATACATAAAATATTTTACAGTATTTAAAGTAAGGTAACAGTACAGCTCATGTTAATTTTTGTGAATAAGAAAAAGTGATTATTCAAACTAAAAAAAATGCTAGGGAGAATGCTGAAACTTGGATATTATTCTCCTTAAAATATAAAAACTCTTCTAAAGATTTTTAACTCCGAAATTCTACCTTTCTGAGAGATAAGATGATTTCACTCAAAAAGTATACTCCAATGAGGAACCTGCTGAAAATTAGACTTGTTAGAAGAAAAAACAAGTTCACATGAATCTAACCACCCAGAGACAATCAAAATTATTTGCTTGGTCAACTGCAAAAGAACTTGCAATGTTACAAATGTTTAATTTCCTCATATTTGGGTTAAGTTAAATAAATACACTGTCAGGCACAGTTCAAAGTCTGTCTCGTAAGTTGTATTTAATGAAATCATTGTTTTGACTTTTCTACTTAGTTCGTGTCAAAAGCAACTTGACAGCTGTCATCCCAGTAGCCACCCATTTATTATGACTCTTTTCTCAGTAACACATCAGTCCTGCTTCAGTGTGTGTGGATGAGATTGAGGGAGCCAGCTCTGTACAAATGAGCAGATGTGTGATACTACACATATGTGTATTATCACACAAAGCACACACCCCAGTCCTTGTATTAGGATGTACAACCTATAGAGCACTTTCTCAACCTTTTAATTCATGACACTTTTCATAAACAGCAATCCAATTTTCTTTAATGTTATTAGAAATTTGAAAAAAAAAGTTTTTCTAAATATAAAACCATATTTAAATGTTGAATTTTAAAGATATTCCCCCTGAAATTCTGAAAACCTTCGTTGAGATTCTTCTGCAATAAAATGTTCATATCAACTGAATAAATAACTTAGCCATTACATCATCTCTACCTTATTTCTGTTAAGTATTCAGCATGAATTATATGTTATAACATAGAATGACAACAATTCTAACTTTCTAAATCTCAGATACCTCCTAACTTAACTTCTAAGTTCATGAACAGTGACAACACAATGAAGACTTGAACAAGCTACGGTGCTCTCACTCCTCTTCCCTCCTTTCATACTCCAATTCATTTCTGAAGCATTGTGCCAACAAGTTAAGGAGTTTCGATACTTCTCTCAGTCCTCCATTTAACATCTGCATTTCTGACATACTGTATGAGACCTACAGTAGTGATTGCCAGGAAGGCACATTTGATAACAGACACATATTAACAAGAGTTAACAGTATTACATAAACACACGTTAACTAGGCCAAGATGACTAGTCATTTTCAAAAGTTTTCAGTAAGATAAAAAAATAATTTATGGCCACTTTTCTAAGCTAGAATTGAAAAACTTATCCAAGTGGGGAAAAAACAAGCTCTTATTAAACACAGTCTTCTCTAAGTTTACACACTAATTTTTAGTTTGTTTTGCTTTTGCTTAAGAATAGGTTTATTTCCATGATAACTATAGTCATCATTATATAAACGTAACTTTTGCTTTTGTTGAAACCATGGGGATATACATGGAACAAAAGAAACATATGCTGTATACGAATATTCTTAAAAGGGCTGAAGGAGGGAGAAAAAACATGACAAGCAGAGTCCTTGCTATACCTGGGGAAATTTTTGAAAATGAGCAATACCATTCCTTTCCCCCACTGCTGTTTCATGAGGAAAAGGTATTTCATATGAAAAAGCTCCCAGGTGAATATAGGCTTTAAAAACATGAAGAGTTTTTTTTTAAAAAAAGGCAAAACTAAAAGTATATGAAAGTCTTGAAGATAAAGAAATAAGAAGACACAAAACAACATCTTAGTTTTCTATCATTTCTTACCACGTGAATCTTGCGATTAGCAGTCCACCACCAACACTTACTATATTCCTGAAGATCCAGCTCCTTTACTGCATGAATGTCACTAAGCTGGGCGATTCGAGCCTGGACTTTGGTTCTACCCTCTCGACCTGTCATGTCCATTTTTTCAATCATTTGCTGCTGCTTGTCAATCCAATACAGCCAGCTTTCAAACACGGTTAGTCCCACGGGCTGCAGAATGTTGGAGTCTTCCAATACTACCCGGTTGGCACCTTGGAGAGGAGAACATTCAACAGAAATGATGCGTGTGGGTCAAGTCATACATTCAACAGCTATTTACTGAAAACCAGTCAGATTTTTAAAGTACTGAAAAGGAACATATGATAAGCTCTCTACCAGAAAACTTAAAAATCATTCTGAGAAGAAAAGATATATACATACCAGAAAACAGGTAACAGACTAGACATCCAAGCGCAATCAAGAGCAAATAAGCGTCCAGTACACAGTAGATACTAAGTTCATAGAAATGTAGAAAAGCACTTGAGTCGCTTTCAAAAATTTTTTAAAGCACAGTCCAGGGCTTCCCTGGTGGCGCAGTGGTTGAGAGTCCGCCTGCCGGTGCAGGGGACACGGGTTTGTGACCCGTTCCGGGAGGATCCCGCGTGCCACGGAGCGGCTGGGCCCGTGAGCCATGGCCGCTGAGCCTGCGCGTCCGGAGCCTCTGCTCTGCCACAGGAGAGGCCACAGCGGTGAGAGGCCCGCGTACCGCAAAAAAAAAAAAAAAAAAAAGCAAAGCACAGTCCATCTTTCAAATTAAGTCTTATGAAACTCTCTAACATGTATAACACACAAAAACAGTACTTCTCTGGATGAAGCAGTGGTGGTGGGCCGAGAGCTCTGTGTTCTCGGCTTCCCCCACCTGCCAAGCACACCCAAGGCGTCTGTGAAGACCACCACTCTCACCCACCGGGCCACTCAGAACACAGGAAAAAGGACTCAAAGGTTACCGGGTTCAAGCTTCACCTCAAAATAAGATTTCTACAACACCCCAGACACAGAGCCATCCAGAGTCTGAAGAGGCAGCCTATTCTACTGCCGAACTAGGAGAAAGTTCTTTCACATAGTGTGCTGAAATCTGTGTCCCCTGCCCACCCCCACAGCTTCTCCTTCATTCAAAAGGAATAAAATACATTAATTCCTTCTCTCTTCCTCCTAATCATCCTTCAAATATCTATAGAACTTTTCCCTGGTCCTTAAGTGTTTGATCAAAGAAAGACATTAGCTTAATACTTTGGAAATATCAGGGAAAGTTCCAGGAAAGAGGCAAACATAAAGCTAAGTTTTAATAAATGGAGAAAAGTGGGGAGGTATTACGGATGAGAAGGCACCGCCTAAGTCAACATTCAGATTCATGGTGGGTTAAACACAAGTCTACCTAAGCTCCCTCCTAAAAATCTACTAAAACGATGGTAAAAAATGAAGGCATAAACCCATAAGGACAAATGGGACAGAAGAGTAGAAAAGTGATATAAAATTTACAAGTTGGAGAACAGACAGACAACAGATCAAGAATTTTAGCCTCCTATGAATCTCCTTTCAATAAGCTAATAGAGGATGTGATCTATCACGAAAAAGGAATTAACGAAAGAAACGGAATCTGGGAAACAGCAGGTTCAGCACCAAGGAGACTGGCAAGTACATTCCCAGGATAACGGTGAAAGAAAGTTGACCTAGAAAGCAAGCAAATCCAGACAGGAGCAAGATGACAAAGAAATTCAGGAGGTACGTCTTCAGTTAAAAAGAAAAAAAGATGGATTGCTTGATACATCTGCATATGCTGAAACAATATTTACATTAGATAAGATTAATTTCAGAGAGAAATAAAGCTACAGAAGGAAATGTAGCTCATAGTAATATTTTCATAGCCATAAATAACAAACAATTATGAACTTAAAAATTATGATATAACTAAGCTGGGAGGATGGGAGAAGAGTTCATATAGGTATGTTAGGGATATATGGTTTAAGACAGCAAAATCATTATCTTCCATTAAAAGAAGTCAAATTGTGGTATCTAAAAATTAAAAATCATGAAGCAGCAGTTTTAAACAAATTATTTTAAACTATCAGAGATGCCTCTGAGAGTAGGAACTGAGAGGAGGAAGGAGTAGAGCAGTAGACTTGGTTTTTGTAGGCCAATTAGAACCATTTGATTTCTATATCTACATGTATTACTTTGATGAAAATTAAAATTAAATTTAAACTGTAACACTAAGAGTGATTAAAAAAAGATTAGTTGGTGGTAGTGGAAGGATGGCCTCAATTGGACAACTGGGGAAAATAAGAGGTCAACAGTGTTGCTGGAGGATCCCAGATCTACTGATTGACTCTCATGGCATTTATAAGACTCTGGAATCAGCAATGAAAAGACATATTTATTCAACAATCTAAGCATATACTAAACGCAGTCCAGTATAAAAGCTCTGTAGGAGGCTAAAAATACTAAGTAGAAAGATATCCCATGAAAAAAGTATATGATTATCTGTGAACATATAAGGAAGGGGGAAAAAAAACCTACCAACATTATACTAATCTTTTTCAGAAAACGTAAAAAAAGGAAACATTTCTTTTTATGAGGCCAATGTAACCTTGATGGCAAGATGCCAACAAGTACATTATAAGAAAGGAAAATTATGGGGTAATCTTTCTAATGAACACAGATGTAAACATCTTAAACAAAACATTAGCAAATCAAATCCAGCAATATATAAAAGGGATAATGTATCATATCAAGTTTGATTTATTCTAGCAAGCTAAGAACAGAAGAGAATTTCCTTAATCGGCTTTTTAAAAGTTATCTACAGAAAAACCTTAGCAAACATAAAACCTAATCAAGAAGTACTGAATGCTTCCCCCAAATCATGAAAAACAAAAACAAAATGAAACAAAAAAATCTTAAGGATTCTATTATTTTATTTAATATTGTACTGGGGGGTCCCAGTCAGTGTAATAAGGCAACAAAGAAAAAGGACTGGAAAAGAAAAAATAAAACTCTCCTCATCTGTAGACAAATGATTCTGTAACATAGAAAATTCTAATTTAGCAAGGTCCCTGGGAACAAGCACAATGTACCAGACTGGGGAAGAAGGGAAAAACTGTATTTCTATATTCCAGCCACAACCAGAAAATGAAATATTAAATATTTAGACTACTCTTTATTACCAGCATTCAAAAGCATTAAATACCAAGGAATAATTCCAATGAAACACAGGCAAGACCTCTACACAGAAAACTACAAAACACTGAGGGAAATTAAAGTTCTAAATAAATGAGGGATATACCATGTTCATGGTTTAGAATCTAGACTAATATTATAAAGATAACAATTCTCCCTAAATTGATCTATAAATTCAAAGCAAACCAGAAAGAGTTCTAGTAGGTTTTTGCTTTTTGGTGGAAGAGGCTGATCCTAAAATGTATATGGAAATGCAAAGTGTCAACACTAGCCACGGTAATCTTGAAGAAATACTAAGAAGAAATACTAAAGATGTACACTGCCAGATAAATTTGTTATAAAGTTTTATTAATTAAAACAATATAATACTATGTAAGACAAAGTGACCAAGGGACGATTAGAGTCCAGACACAAAGTTACACTAATATAATCACTTCATTTATAACAAAGGTGACAGGAGAGAACAGCAGGGAAAGGATGGTCTTCTCAAAAGAAACAGTGTTGAATCAAATAGTAATGTGGAAAATAAAATAAAACTTAACCCCTGTCTCACACCATACACAAAAATAAATTCCAAATGGATTAGAGATCTAAAATAAGAAAAGTTAAACAAAAACATTTTAGGAAAAAACACAAGTAAGTATCTTTGTGACTATGCAGAAGTCAAAGATTTCTTAAATATAACATAAAAGGCACTAATCATAAAGGGAAAAATTAATAAACTTTACTACAATAAAAATAACTTCTTTTTCATCTAAAGGCACCACTGGGAGAGTGAAAAGGTAAATCACAAACTGAAAGATTTATGTAATACATATCTTTCTCTATAGAGGAAAGTATGAAGGCATACCAAAAACTATTAAAGAAGACTTATAAATGGAAGGATACCCCACAGTCATGAATGAAAAGACTGAATTCCTTAAACATAACAACTCTCTGCCAATATGTATGTAACTTGATAATGGATTAACATCCTGAATAAAGAATTTCTAGAAATCAGCAATAGAAAAATGGGCAAAAACTACAAATTGCAAATCACAGATGAAATATGAATGACCAATAAATTAACCTCAAATTCCAATAGAGAAATGCATACTTTATTAATAATGAGATATACCTTTAAAACTATTGGATTGGTAAAAACTCAGAAGTCTAAAAGTACCAAGTACTGGAGGAGAAACTCATATACTTCTGGTGGGTATTCTAAACTGATATAATCACTTTGGAGAGCAATCTGAATAGATATATTCAAGTTGAATATATACATACCACATTACACAGCAATCCCACTACTAAGTTTAGGCCACAGAGAAATATTCAAATATGTACATAAGAATATACACTGCAGCACTGCTATTAATGGCAAAAAATTGGAAATAGCAGTTTAGATAGCAGAATACAGAAACTGTAGAATGATCATACAATGAAATACTATTTAGCACTGAAAATAACTGACATAGATTTGTGGATCAACAGGGATCATCTCAAAACCATGATATATCCGAAAAAAGCAAGCGACAAAAGAATACATGAGACTACTTATACTAATTTTAAAAAGTGAAAAAAAAGTTTAAATGTGTGAGTGTACATGGTAAAAAATACACAGAGAGAGGGAGAGAGAGTGAGCGAGAGAGAGAAAGCAAAACATGCATGGCAAAGAAACAAATCAAAAGTTACCTCTGAGGAAAGAGGAAGGAAAACAGAATTGGGGAGGGATACACAAGGGCTTCAAATTCTCCCTAATGTCTTTTTTTTTTTTTTTCACGAGAGAGAAGGAGGAAGGAAGGTTCAAAAGAAAATATGGCCAAACACTAAGATTTTTTTATTAACATCTTTATTGGAGTATAATTGCTTTACAATGGTGTGTTAGTTTCTGCTTTATAACAAAGTGAATCAGTTATACATATACATATGTCCCCATATCTCCTCCCTATTGCGTCTCCCTCCGTCCCACCCTCCCTATCCCACCCCTCTAGGTGGTCACAAAGCACTGAGCTGATCTCCCTGTGCTACGCGGCTGCTTCCCACTAGCTATCTATTTTACGTTTGGTAGTGTATATATGTCCATGTCACTCTCTCACTTTGTCCCAGCTTACCCTTCCCCCTCCCTCTATGCTCAAGTCCATTCTCTAGTAGGTCAGCATCTTTATTCCCATCTTGCCCCTAGGTTCTTCTGACCATTTTTTTTTTTTTTTTAGATTCCATATATATGTGTTAGCATACGGTATTTGTTTTTCTCTTTCTGACTTACTTCACTCTCTATGACCGTCTCTAGGTCCATCCACCTCACTACAAATAACTCAGTTTCGTTTCTTTTTATGGTTGAGTAATATTCCACTGTATATATGTGCCACATCTTCTTTATCCATTCATCTGTCGATGCACACTTAGGTTGCTTCCATGGCCTGGCTATTGTAAACAGACCTGGAATGAACGCTGTGGTGCATGACTCTTTTTGAATTATGGTTTTCTCAGGGTATATGCCCAGTAGTGGGATTGCAGGGTCGTATGGTAGTTCTATTTGTAGTTTCTAAAGGAACTTCCATACTGTTCTCCATAGTGTCTGTATCAATTTACATTCCCATCAACAGTGCAAGAGGGCTCCCTTTTCTCCACACCCTCTCCAGCATTTATTGTTTGTAGATTTTTTGATGATGGCCATTCTGATTGGTGTGAGATGGTATCTCATTTTGATTTTCATTTCCCTAATGATTAATGATGTTGAGCATTCTTTCATGTGTTTGTTGGCAATCTGTATATCTTCTTTGGAGAAATGTCTATTTAGGTCTTCTGCCCATTTTTGGACTGGGCTGTTTGTTCTTTTGTGATATTGAGCTGCATGAGGTGTTTGTATGTTTTGGACATTAATCATTTGTCAGCTGCTTTGCTTGCACATATTTTCTCCCATGCTGAGGGTTGTCTTTTTGTCTTGTTTATGGTTTCCTTTGCTGTGCAAAAGCTGTGAACTTTCATTAGGTCCCATTTGCTTATTTTTGTTTTTATTTCCATTTCCCTAGGAGGTGGGTCAAAACGGATCTTGCTGTGATTTATGTCATAGAGTGTTCTGCCTGTGTTTTCCTCTAAGAGTTTGATGGTGTCTGGTATACATATAGGTCTTTAATCCAGTTTGAGTTTATTTTTGTGTATGGTGTTAGGGAGTGTTCTAATTTCATTCTTTTACATGTAGCTGTCCAGTTTTCCCAGCAGCACTTATTGAAGAGACTGTCTTTTCTCCACTGGGTATTCTTGCCTCCTTTATCAAACATAAGGTGACAATATGTGTGTGGGTTTACCTCTGGGCTTTCTATCCTGTTCCACTGATCTGTATTTCTGTTTCTGTGCCAGTACCATACTGCCTTGATTACTGTAGCTATGTAATATAGTCTGAAGTCAGGGAGCCTGATTCCTCCAGCTCCGATTTTCTTTCTCAAGATTGCTTTGGCTATTCGGGGTCTTTTGTGTTCCCAAACAAATTGTGAAATTTTTTGTTCTACTTCTGTGAAAAATGCCACTGGTAGTTTGATAGGGATTGCACTGAATCTGTAGATTGCTTTGGGTAGTAGACTCATTTTCACAATGTTGATTCTTCCACTCCAAGAACATGGTATATCTCTCCATCTATTTGTATCGTCTTTAATTTCTTTCATCAGTGTCTTATAATTTTCTGCATACAGGTTTTTTCTCTCCTTAGGTAGGTTTATTCCTAGGTATTTTATTCTATTTGTTGCAGTGGTAAACGGGAGTGTTTTCTTAATTTCACCTTCAGATTTTTCATCATTAGTGTATAGGAATGCAAGAGATTCCTGTGTATTAATTTTGTATCCTGCTACTTTACCAAATTCATTGATTAGCTCTAGTAGCTTTCTGGTAGCATCTTTAGGATTCTCTATGTTTGGTATCATGTCATCTGCAAACACTGATAGCTTTACTTCTTCTTTTCCAATTTGGGTTCCTCTTATTTCTTTTTCTTCTCTGATTGCTGTGGCTAAAACTTCCAAAACTATGTTGAAAAATACTGGTTAGAGTGGGCAACCTTGTCTTGTTCCTGATCTTAGTGGAAATGGTTTCAGTTTTTCACCATTGAGGATGATGTTGGCTGTGGGTTTGTCATATATCGCCTTTATTATGTTGAGGAAAGTTCCCTCTATGCCTACTTTCTGCAGGATTTTTATCATAAATGGGTGTTGAATTTTGTCGAAAGCTTTCTCTGCATCTATCGAGATGATCATATGGTTTTTCCCCTTCAATTTGTTAATATGGTGTATCACGTTGATTGATTTGTGTATATTGAAGAATCCTTGCATTCCTGGGATAAACCCACTTGATCATAGTGCATGATCCTTTTAATGTGCTGTTGGATTCTGTTTGCTACTATTTTGTTAAGGATTTTTGCATCTATGTTCATCAGTGATATTGGCCTGTAGATTTCTTTCTTTGTGACATCTTTGTCTGGTTTTGGTAGCAGGGTGATGGTGGCCTCGTAGAATGAGTTTCTGAGTGTTCCTCCCTGTGCTATATTTTAGAAGAGTTTGAGAAGGATAGATAGGTGTTAGCTCTTCTCTAATGTTTGGTAGAATTTGCCTGTGAAGCCATCTGGTCCTGGGCTTTTGTTTGTTGGAAGATTTTTAATCACAGTTTCAATTTCAGTGCTTGTGATTGGTCTGTTCTTATTTGCTATTTCTTCCAGGTTCAGGCTCAGGTTGTTCACTTCTAAAAATTTATCCATTTCTTCCAGGTTGTCCATTTTATTGGCATAGAGTTGCTTGTAGTAATCTCTCATGATCCTTTGTATTTCTGCAGTGTCAGTTGTTACTTTTCATTTCTAATTCTATTGAGTCTTCTCCCTTTTTTTCTTGGTAAGTCTGGCTAATGGTTTATCAATTTTGTTTATCTTCTCAAAGAACCAGCTTTTAGTTTTACTGATCTTTGCTATCGTTTCCTTCATTTCTTTTTCATTTATTTCTGATCTGATTTTTTTTTTTTTTTTTTTTTTTTTTTT
>NW_021703783.1:8806910-9093349 GCF_005190385.1 Monodon monoceros
TTTTTTTTTTTTTTTTTTTTTTTTTTTTTGCTGTATGTGGGCCTCTCACTATTGTGGCCTCTCCCGTTGCGGAGCACAGGCTCCGGATGCGCAGGCTCAGCGGCCATGGCTCACGGGCCCAGCCGCCCCGTGGCACGTGGGATCTTCCCGGACCGGGGCACGAACCTGTGTCCCCTGCATCGGCAGGCGGACTCTCAACCACTGCGCCACCAGGGAAGCCCTCTGATCTGATTTCTTTCCTTCTGCTAACTTTGGGTTTTTTTCTTTCTCTAATTGCTTTAGGTGTAAGGTTAGGTTGTTTATTTGAGATGTTTCTTGTTTCTTTCTTTTTTTTAAAAAATTTATTTATTTACTTTTGGCTGTGTTGGGTCTTCGTTTCTGTGCAAGGGCTTTCTCCAGTTGCGGCGAGCGGGGGCCACTCTTCATCACGGTGCGCGGGCCTCTGTCACGGCCTCTCCCGTAGCGGGGCACAGGCTCCAGACGCGCAGGCTCAGTAGTTGTGGCTCACGGGCTTAGTTGCTCTGCGGCATGTGGGATCTTCCCAGACCAGGGCTCGAACCCGTATCCCCTGCATCAGCAGGCGGACTCTCAACCACTGCACCACCAGGGAAGCCCTCTTGTTTCTTAAGGTAGGATTGTATTGCCATAAACTTCCCTCTTAGGACTGCTTTTGCTGCATCCCATAGGTTTTGGGTCATTGTGTTTTCACTGTCATTTGTGTCTAGGTATATTTTGATTTCCTCTTTGATTTCTTCAGTGACCTCTTGGTTATTAAGTAGTGTGTTGTTTAGCTTCCAGGTGTTTGTATTTCTTACAGATTTTTTCCTGTTATTGATATCTAGCCTCATAGTGTTGTGGTTGGAAAAGATACTTGATATGATTTCAATTTTCTTAAATTTACCAAGTCTTGATCTGTGACCCAAGATACGATCTATCCTGGAGAATGTTCCATGAGCGCTTGAGAAGAATGTGTATTCTGTTGTTTTTGGATGGAATGTCCTATAAATATCAATTAAGTCTATCTTGTTTAATGTATCATTTAAAGCTTGTGTTTCCTTATTTATTTTCATTTTGGATGATCTGTCCATTGGTGAAAGTGGGGTGTTAAAGTCCCCTACTATGATTGTGTTATTGTCGAGTTCCCCTTTTACGGCTGTTAGTATTTGTTCTTATGTACTGAGGTGCTCCTATGTTGGGTGCATAAATATTTACAATTGTTATATCTTCTTTTTGGATTGATCCCTTGATCATTATGTAGTGTCCTTCTTTGTCTCTTGTAATAGTCTTTATTTTAAAGTCTATTTTGTCTGATATGAGAATTGCTACTCCAGCTTTCTTTTGATTTCCATTTGCATGGAATATCTTTTTCCATCCCCTCACTTTCAGTCTGTATGTGTCCCTCGGTCTTAAGTGGGTCTCTTGTAGACAGCATATATATGGTTCTTGTTTTTGTATCCATTCCGCCAGTCTGTGTCTTCTGGTTGGAGCATTTAATCCATTTACATTTAAGGTAATTATCGATATGTATGTTCCTACTACCATTTTCTTAATTGTTTTGGGTTTATTACTGTAGGTCTTTTCCTTCTCTTGTGTTTCATGCCTAGAGAAGTTCCTTTAGCATTTGTTGTAAAGCTGGTTTGGTGGTGCTGAATTCTCTTAGCTTTTGCTTGTCTGTAAAGCTTTTAATTTCTCTGTCAAATCTGAATGAGATCCTTGCTGGGTAGAGTAATCTTGGTTGTAGGTTTTTCTCCTTCATCACTTTAAGTATGTCCTGCCACTCCCTTCTGGCTTGCTGAGTTTCTGCTGAAAGATCAGCTGTTAACCTTATGGGGATTCCCTTATGTGTTATTTGTTGAAACACTAAGATTTGACAAAGATGGATGGCAGAAATTCTATACTTTCTGTATGCTGGAACCATTTCATAATTAAGGGTGGAAAAACAAACAATAAAATATGAATAGACAAAAAAAGAAGCATTAATAACGATAGTCTTTTGTTTACAAGCAGCTCATGCAGCTCAATATTAAAACAACAAACAACCCAATCCAAAACTGGGCAGAAGATCTAAACAGACATTTCTCTAAAGAAGATATACAGACAGCCAACAAACACATGAAAGAATGCTCAACATCACTAATCATTAGAGAAATGCAAATGAAAACTACAATGAGGTATCACCTCACACCAGTCAGAATGGCCATCATCAAAAAAATCTACAAACAATAAATACTGGAGAGGGTGTGGAGAAAAGGGAACCCTCTTGCACTGTCGGTGGGAATGTAAATTGATACAGCCACTATGGAGAACAGTATGGAGGTTCCTTAAGAAGCTAAAAATAGAACTACCATATGACCCAGCAATCCCACTACTGGGCATATACCCTGAGAAAACTATAAATCAAAAAGAGACATGTACCACAATGTTCACTGCAGCTCTATTTACAATAGCCAGGACATGGAATCAACCTAAGTGTCCACTGACAGATGAATGGATAAAGAAGATGTGGCACATATATACAATGGAATATTACTCAGCCATAAGAAGAAACGAAATTGAGTTATTTGTAGCGAGGTGGATGGACCTAAAGTCTGTCATACAGAGTGAAGTAAGTTAGAAAGAGAAAAACAAATATTGTATGGTAACACATATATATGGAATCTAAAAAAAAAAAAAAAGTTATGAAGAACCTAGGGGTAGGACAGGAATAATGACACAGATGTAGAGAATGGACCTGAGGACATGGGGAGGGGGAAGAGTAAACTGGGACGAAGTGAGAGAGTGGCATGGACTAATACATACTACCAAATGTAAAATAGGTAGCTAGTGGGAAGCAGCTGCATAGCACAGGGAGATCAGCTCGGTGCTTTGTGACCACCTAGAGGGGTGGGATAGGGAGGGTGAGAGTGAGACACAAGAGGGAGGAGATATGGGGATATATGTATAGCTGATGCACTTTGTTATAAAGCAGAAACTAAGACACCATTGTAAAGCAATTATACTCCAATAAAGATGTTTTAAAAATAAATAATGATAGTGTTTTGGATTTTCTTTATTTGCTAAACTGTCTTTAATAAACATGTGCCGTTTCTATAACAAAAAATAAACATCATAAACGAAGAGAAAACGAGAAAAGGAAAGAAGGGGGAAAACCCACCTTAAATACTAGAAAAAGTTATAACACTGATATAATAAATAACGAGAGGGGATATAAGAGGTACAGGTGATCAGGTAAGGGAAAGAACATACTATGCAAGGTGGGTGCATACACACGCAAAGTGAGTGCATGACTGTTTAGAATCAAAGAAGGCATAATGGAAGGGAGGCATTTGAACCTGAAAAGACAGAATTTCTTAAAATTTTAAACAAGTTACACATATATGCAAAAATATAAAACTTAAATGATACAGAAATAAGTCCTCTTAACATATTAGTATGCTAACCTTACATACCTTTCTCAAGGTTTATGTGTTTGCATATTTCTCAAGGAATATACAAAAATACCTATATTTTTGTTTATAGTATACATATTGTCTGTGTGTATATGTGTGTGTGTGTGTGTGTGTGTGTGTGTGTGTGTGTGTGGTACATACATTTTTGGAGGCAATTTGCCAATATATATAGTATATAGTTTGTGTGCGTATGTGTATTTATATGTGTGTGTGTGTAAAATATAGTTTTAAATTTTAAATAAAACTAAATCTTAATAAACATTGCTATACAACTTAATTTTAAAAATCATCCTTCTATGTCAGTACACACATATCTACTGAATGACTGTAATAATTACTGAATGATTGTAATATTTCATACCCCTGATATACTAGAATGTATTTCTCTGTGATAGACTATTACAAATAATGCTCAGCAAACACCGTTGTACAACAGGGTCAGTGTTTCTGTAAGACAGCTATATGAAAGAGAAATTTACCAGCAAATGGCCCTCCAAAAAGGTTCTACCAATTTCCACTTCTACAAAAGTGTACGAGAGCATGCCATTTTCTACCATTCTGGCCAATGTTGGGAATAATCAACACCATATTTTATGACTCTGATAGATATAAATAGTGTATTACTTTAATTTCATTTTCCTGATCGCTAGTGAG
This sequence comes from Monodon monoceros, assembly GCF_005190385.1. NCBI lineage: Eukaryota > Metazoa > Chordata > Mammalia > Artiodactyla > Monodontidae > Monodon > Monodon monoceros. The sequence goes on from NW_021703783.1 coordinate 8,811,014, forward strand.
ACCACACAGAGTATCTGGACTTCAGAAATTGGGGGTAGGGGAATAAACATGATTGTAAAGAGAGGACCACAGAGAAATGAGAAAGTAAAAAGTATATTTGAAGACAAACAAATTATTTAATTTCATTAAAACACACCAGGAATCTTAAGATCATTTGAGTTTGAGGATGAGTTTGTGAAAGGAAAATACCAACTTAAGCATGCAACCAGACTTTTTTTCTTCAGGTTCTAAGAGTACCCTGAAGGGTTTTTTTAGTATAGTTAGTGACATGATTAGAAACCATGCTTCAGAAAATTAATTTAGGAACAGTGTGTAAACTTTCAGGGGGGAAAAATCAGCAGGCAGGAGACTAATCATAGGCTAGAATTCAGGCCAGAGATAAGACAAAGTAGAGCAGAAGAATTAGAAAAGGAGAAGAGATGCATTAGAAACATATTATTTATGGAGCCCAAATCAAGAAAATTCGCAAGTTATTACATAAAAATGGAGTAATCATGTTGATGGTTAAAGAAAAAGTGCTTCCCAACCAACGTGATGCTGACTATTCTTAGTGAATAAAACTGTAAAGAAATGTGTACAAAAATAATACAATAGAAGGAAAATACAAATGCTATTGGTGAATCATCTCAATAACTCAAATCAAAATAAGGAAACACATTTCTTGGGTACCTGAGAGATCACTGCTTTCAATTCGCCGGAGATCTGAATCAGCCCAAAAGAGTTTGCCCAATCTGCTATCAAGAGCTAAAGCAATTGGTTTACTTAAGCCACTGAAAAAGAGGACCTCCCGTTCTGTTCCATCTAAAGCAGCTCGTTCAATTTTGGGAGACCTTTCCTGAAGATTGGTAAAATACATATACCTGAAGAGAAAGGAGGAAACTATAAGTTTACCAAAGTAAGAAATCACACAAAGTGAGAATATTGCTGTTGATTAAGACAAAAGGAAGTAAAATAATATTTTTAAATCTTATTTTAAATGTTTTAAAACATTTTTTTTGAAGGTCATGGGATATATGAATTTCAATAATAGTAACACAGGGTACACAGAAGTTCTTAGGGAGCTAACTTTAAGGAATTAATAAAACAAAGTGTTAGATACAGGCAGCCTTATGCTTTTGGAATAATACAATACAATAAATAAAAGAAAATAGCAGTAATCAGAGAGATTTGGACACAAAATTTTAACTTTCTTCTCTATTAGTCTATTTCATAACTGAAAATAAGTCATATATGAATCTTTTATTTAACTTCTATAGTTCATCTCTTTCCTGTAACTCCTTTGAAGTAAGCCACTTTCCCTGCTGAATTCCTTATCATTCATTCAGATTCAAGTAAGTATAATTTATTAAATGCAAAGCTCTATATTAAATGAAAGGCATATTAGTTCTTATCATAAAAGAACCTAAAATCTAGTAGAAAACATAAGACTGAAAAACAATTAAGTATAAGGTAAATTGGTAAGGACTAAGTATAACTAGAGAGGTACAGACATAGAGCGGTGGGTATTTGAGAGAGGAGAATGTCACATCTAGCTGGGGGTGGGGCAAATCAAGGGAAACTTCACGGAGGATGTTACAGTTCAAACAGTCCTAGAGGTATGGGTAGAAATTAGAATTAAAGCAGTAGTGACTAAGGAAGGAAATTCTAGACAGTAAAATCAGAGAAAGCAAGAATATACATGGGCTGAAAAGGAAGGCTGATGAGGGTTTCAGATGCCACCTTAGTAACATACCCTTTTTCTGGGTTTACCACAATGGCTCGAGGTCTGTCTTGCTCGCCTTTTAACACCACTCCAATCGATCTCCCATCTAATCTTGTTACATTAATGACATTGGTGGCCTCGCAAGTCCAATAGATGTAGCGGCTATAAATATCAATGCTGAGGTCATAGGGCTGTATTTCTAGGTTCTGATTCGGAACTGAGCTCACAACCACTGTAAAGCCCTAAGGGAGAAAAAAGAAACACACACAGAAAATTGGATTCCAAGCCAGATAGCTCCGAGGAGACCACTCACAATACTTATACTTATGTGGTCACACACCTGAGAAGGAACTCTCAAGTCTCAAGCGACATTTCTTAGTGAACATTTCAAATGTTCCCTTTGGTTGTTACAACATAAAGCCGTAGAGCGAGCTGAGGCCACACTGGTCGCTCTAAGAAGCTGATAGTGCACTGATCAGAAATGAGAGTGAGAAGGTGGCAGCTGTCCCTGTAAACCAGAGACAACTGCTGCTAGAACCACACTCTAGAAATAACTCTAAAGCAGTGGTGCTCAACCGGGGCGATTCTGCATTTGCAAACGCCTCCACCAGGGGTACTGGCCAATGTCTGGAGACTTTTTTTTTTTTTTTTTTTGCTGTACGCGGGCCTCTCACTGTTGTGGCCTCTCCCGCTGCGGAGCACAGGCTCCAGACGCGCAGGCTCAGCAGCCATGGCTCACGGGCCCAACCGCTCCGCGGCATGCGGGATCCTCCCCTGACTGGGGCAGGAACCGCACCCCCTGCATCGTCAGGCGGACCCTCAACCACTGCGCCACCAGGGAAGCCCTGGAGCCATTTTTGATTGTCACGCCTATGAGATTGTAACTGGCTTCTAGTGGGGAGAGGCCAGGGATGCTGCTAAATATCCTATGACGTACACGTCAGACCTCCACACAGAGAATTATCCAGCCAAAAACGTCAACAGTGTGGAAGTTGAGAAACTCTGCTCTAGAGACAATAGCAATTAGTCAGGGCTACAAACCACATCTATCAGTCATGTCCTTCTCTAATCCTCAAATCTAACCCCCCCCCCAATTTTTTTTTAAACAAAGCCAAGCAAAAAGAGAGGCTCTGTTAATCTGTTTTATCTGAATAAACTATATTTTATTTACTCGGCATCCCTGAGGTAACACTCCTTAATAAGGCTCTCATTTATTTGCTATGTCCTCAGCTGTATAACAGCTATAATTTCTATCAACTAGTTATCAGCCTATTGGTCCTGGCCTACACCGTGTAAAGTGCACCTGTAGTATACCACTACAACTATACCCCTAAATGATCCTCGGCAGCCCTAAATACACTATCTCCTTGCTCTTGTCAGATAAGACATGAAAAATAAGTAATCTAATCTCCCTAAATTTTAATGCATTAAAAATGCAACTTAACATTACTGTTAAAAGGAAAACGACAAATAATTATTTATAGTAATCCCGGTCTAATACTGCTTGGACACAGAAAGAAAGCAAAGAATTATGGACAGTGGTATGTAAATCATGACTAGAATGTAAGCACAGATAAGACATGTTGATAATATTTTCATTCCTATCCCATAGTCACCAAATAATAGTTACCAAAACAAAAACAAAAAAAGATTAGACTAATGATAACACATCCTAGATGTAATTTTACTGAGACTGTGTTTTATGTTTCCCATCCTCTGAACCTTTTAAATAATAGTTAACTAGTAATAGAACTATTATTTACTGAGTGCCCACTATGTGGTAATGGGCTATGTGCTTTTACATTCCTTTCAGCTAAAAAGTTCATAAGAATCCTAGTGAGTGACAAAGCTGAGATCAGAACCAAGTGTGTATTTGATTTCAAAGTTTCCAACACTCCATGTAAATGGAATTTTAAAAAAAAAAACTATATAAATGATACAGGTGGCACTGACAGTCATACTAATATATGAGCATAAGTTATTTTAATACAACACAATCTTCATTCTAATAGAATTATCAAACAATTGTTTACTCAAATATCATTAGGAGGGAAAAAAGCTGCTAGGTTCAGAATTTCAGTTTTACACACACACACAAGCGGAGTCAAGACTTAAGTAAAATAGGATGGTTGGCTGGTCCAATTACTAGGCAGAAGAACTGGATTTTGAATGCAGCCCTGAATTACCTGGCTGCCATCTTCTTGTGCTTTTCGGATCATGTTTTGTCGTGAGTCAATCCAATAGAGTTGCTTGTCCAGTGGGTCATAGTCAATGGCCCGGACATTCCGAAGGCTGTGGATAGGAAGGATGATGTCAGGGCTCTGCTGTTCATCAATCACCATGCGGTTGATGGCGCTCTTTTGACTGAAGAGCAGGAAAGTAGTTGGAGCTTAAAGAAAGAAAAAAGCAGATAGGAAACATAGTTACCCTAAGTCTTGTATCACTCAAAGATTTGATCAGCCTGTTGTCTGTATCTCATACAAAACAGACATGTATGTTGAAAAGGTAAGGTTGAGATAAAACCCTTTGGAATGCCTCCAGAAACTCTCTTAGAGGTAACACTGATCGGCACTCTGGTTACCAAACCAGTTATGAATTTACCCCATGATAACAGCCAACTAGGCACTTTTTCTCTGTCTTGTCCACAGCGGTATCATAGGACACTTGATTTTAATGAAGCATTTAATAGAGATAGACAAAATTCTCCTGTCTGCCAAGTAAATAATCCTAACTCCTCCATAACCAATTCTTGTAGGTGGAAGGAAGCCTGGGTATCCATAGGTCAAAGAAGAAACTTCAAGATTGGTTTTAGTCTCACTTCTCACACTGTTTAGTCACTTGACCTTAACTAAGGCCCTAAACCTCTCTGGGTCAAAATCTACTCAACTCTAAAATAAGGTCATAGCTATGTTGTCCTGCTCATTGAGTTGCTATAAAAATTTTACAACATATGTGTAAATACTTTAAAAACTGTAAGGCATTATGGCAATCATACCTCAACAAAAAATTGTAAGGCATTATGTAAATGTCAAGTAAAAATAACTACTGTTTATTATTATCAGTAGTAGCAGTAATAAACTTGGTATTAGTAGGATTCAAACCAACCCTCACTGGTTGCAGATATAGGCTCAATATTTTGCATAGTGGGTTGCAAGGAGAGGGAGCCAGTAAAAAAAATAAAAAACACACTTAAGTTGATGCCCTAAATTTATGAAATGGGAAAATGCAACAGAGACAATATTTCCCTTTCCCAGGGACTAGGCCTCTGCATCTCTAATCTAGAAAAGGATAGCATCTGGCACTGCTACCAAAAACTTCAAAGTCTAATAGCATTTTTTAAATCTTCATTTAAAATATATGTAAAAATTCTGTAATTACACGTTGCTCAGTCACCACCTAAATCCAGGAGAATTTTGTCCTTCTCAGGGATATAAACATAAATGGCCAAGACAGAACTCCCTGCTTTATTGCCCCTTAAACCCCATTCTTCACAGCTCCATTACTTGTGGTTCCCTGGTTGACTTTACATTTACACCCAAATGTATACTGGCTTAAATCCCAAAGAAATTCACTGGTTCTCACAAAGAAACTTGGTATTCACAACACTGAAATTCGGCTTTGAGTTCCTCACTGGCTAAAAGTCCATACCTAGCTTGGAAGATTTAGAAAGTATTCCAATGATCCCACTGGAACTCTCCATTACCTGGAGTCCATAACATATTGATTTAACAACTTTCAGCAGTTTTAGTAGAAGCCATGCCTTAAGCAGTAAGAATACAGGTCACAACAGAGTAGTTAACAAGTTTCCCATTTTTTTTTTTTTTAAAGAATTATTTTTTTGGCAGTACTACATTCTTGTAAATCAAGACAATAGAAAAAAAAAGTTCTGAATTCTAAATTTCCAACAAAATAAGCATCGCTTATACTAAGACATACAATGAAACTTAGAAGAAAGACCCCACAGTTTTAGGTGTCAACTTTTCCTGCCTGGGAAATAATCAAATATATATTTGGCTCCAAGTATGTTTCATTGGGTACTTTTTTTTTTTTGAGTCAAGTTTTAACCTTTAATAAGATTCCACGATTAGGTTTTCTAGAAATGTAGATTAAGACAAAGCCAAATATGGCTCCAAATAAATGCTTGTTTCAAAGTCTATGGATGACATTAATGATTACAACTGGCTCAATATTTCTAAGAGGAAGCTGATGTTTTGACTTATTTACAAAAGTGACAAAGAATATGCAATTCTGTAAGCCTAAATCCATCCTAATTTATGTAACCTCTAACCACCACTCCCTCATCTCCTGCAGAATGCTTTCAAAACTGTCCTATGAGGTTGTCTCTGTTTTGCATTCCCACAAGGAAGACAGCCAGCCACACGCAGAAGTTGGAGGATGATGTAGGAGGAAGCTCTTCAGCTCTCCTCTGAAGACACAAGTGTTCACCCAAAGCTTAAAGAAAGGTATTACTCTGGTATAAGAACAGCATAAATGACAAGGCCAAGCCCACCATGTCTGACTGTGCCATTTGTGCATTGTGCCAAAGGCACCAAGTAGGGACTGAAGTCCAGTCCACACTTCATTAGCCAAGTCAAGCACCTATGCAGCTGCATCTGCCCAGAGGAAACATCTTTTCCCAATTTGCACAGAGGTTCCATAGAGGCCAACCACTTCAGTACTGAACAAGGGATTACACAATTTGGCCTCCTGTTTCCTCTCTGACTTAATTTCTATTCACTGTGTTCCAGAGACACTGGCCTCCTAGGTGTTCCTCTAATATGCCGGACATGCTTCCCCCTAGGGCCTCTGCATTTGCTATTCCCTTTTGCTTGACAGGTCTTCTCCCAGATATCCAGCATAGCTCATTTCCTCACCTCCTTCAGTTCCGGACATAGTGTCACTTTTACAGTCAGGACTTCTCTCATGACCCTATTTAACACTGTGATCCTCTTACCCACCCTTTCTTGCTCTTAATTTTCTCCATAACACTCATCTCCATCTAACTCATGACAGAGTTTACTTATTTAGTTCATTATCTGTCCCACTGAAATGTAAGCTCCATGAGGGCAGGGATTAATGTCTATTTTATTCAGTGCTACATTCTTCACTGGCTCAAATGATGCCCAGTGTGGATCAGGTGTTCAGTAAATATTCATTGAAAGAATAAATGAGTAAACAAATGAAGAAACAAGCATGAGATGATGATAACTAAGGACAGCCCTGTAGCCATGATTTTGAAAGTAAGGAAATAAAATTATTTCAGAAAACTGGGAAAGAAAAGAAACAAGCATTTATTTAGGAACTCCAAGATGTCACACATCATACCAGATGTCATCCAATCCCCCAAATTACTCCATTTTATAGGTGAGCAAACTCAGAACGGTTAAGTAATTTCTAAAGAAAGGCTCAGAAAGGTTAAGTAATTTTTCCCAGGTCACAAAGCTGCTGCTGAATGGAAGAGCACATGTTTTTCCAAATCCTGTCCTGCTTCTTCATTCTTCTATTTAACAATGATTTCTTGAATGACTACTATTTACCGAACACTGTTTTAGGCACCTAAGATACATCAGTGGAAAAACAGGAAAAAAATGCTGCTTCATGGAGCTTATATCCCAGTAAACAGATAACAAGTAATAAGCATAATAAAGAGGCTATAGTATATACATAATAGAGTGTATAAATTATACAGTATATCAGAGAGTGCTTAAGTGTCACAGGAAAAAGAAAAATGGCAGGTAAGGGGCACTGGCAATGTTAGATAGGGTGGAAGGATGACTTGCAATTTTAAATTGGGCAGGGCAGGTCTCACTGTGGAGGTCACAATTAAGCAGTGACTTGGAGGTGAAGTATATCCATGCCAATATCTGAAGGAAGAACATTCCAAGTAGAGGAAATAAGCAGTATAACAGTCCTGAAGTAGGAGTAACTGGCATATTTGAAAACAGCAATGAGGCTGGTGTGGCTGCCATGGAGAGAGCAAGAGAGAGAATGGTAAAAGCTGAGGTTAGAGAAGCAAAGCGGGGGGGGGGGGGTGTGTGTGCAAAATGTGGGGTACAGATCATGCAGGAACTTGTAGGCCATTATAAGAACTAGGTTTTCACTCTGTGTGAAATGGGAGGTTTTGAGCAGAGTAACAACATGATCTGATTTAGCTTTTGAAACACAGGTCTAGGAGTAAATTACACAATGTTAGAAAACTTTCTGAGGGCAAGTACTTTGTGTTAAACTTCTCTTGTAATCTGCTTTGGAATCTAATACATCTGTGCACAAATATTAAATAGTACTCATTATAAAAAGAACACGCAACAGGAAGCCTCTTGAAACACTGCCAATCATCTCAGAAAGAGCCAAAGACAGACATTAGAGACACTCAGCACTGATTTCTCAAGACCTTCACTCACCAACTAGCACACACTGGTAAAATCAGCCCAAACAATAATGACCTCAAAAGGTCTTTCCCTATTCTTCTGTCTCCATCACTTATTACCCCCATTTTCTCCTTCCAAAGTTAAACTTCTTAAAAAAGATGTCTACATAACACATACACTACCAGCCCTTCCTTTTCTCCATTCACTTGTTGATCTATTCCCATCTTTCACCATTACCTCCCTGAAATTACTTTTTTCAGGGTTACTAATAACCACCTCATCCAAATATCCAATGGATACTATTTTAGGCCTCACCTTACTCAACCTGTCAACAGCATTAACACAGTTCTATTTTCAAACAATCTTCTCTCTTGTCTTCTGTGTCACTATCTTCTGGTTCTCCTCTGGCCCTTCTCGCTGCTGCTTTTCTGTGTCCACTGCGAGCTTTCTCTCCTCAACCAGAGTTCCTGAGGTTACCAGACCCCTTCTTTTCACCACACTAGAGTTTGCAAACTATGGCCCACAAGGTAAATCTGGCCTGCTGCCTGTTTTTATAATAAAGTTTATCAGAATTGAGCCACATTTAAAAAATGTAACATCTATGGCCGCTATCACACTGAAATGTTCAGAGCTGAATAGGTGTGAGAGAGACTATAGGATTCACAAAGCCTAAATATTTACTCTCTGGCTCTTTAAAGAAAAAGTTTGCTGACCCCAGGTCTATACCTTCTCCCTAAGTACCTATTTTAAATACATGCTGGCATTTCTAAAATTAATACCTCTAACATCTCCCTGAGCTATGGATTCTTCTATACAATTTCTTTCTTTCTTTCTTTCTTTTCCTTCCTTCCTTTCTTTCCTTTCCTTTCCTTTCTTTTCTTTCCTCCCTCCCTCCCTCCCTCCCTCCTTTCTTTCTTCCTATCTTCCTATCTATCGATCTAACTATGGCTGCATTGGGTCTCTGTTGATCGACTGATCTATCTATCTCTGGCTGCGTTGGGTCTCTGTTGATCTATCTATCTATCTATCTATCTATCTATCTATCTATCTAAGACTGCGTTGGGTCTCCGTTGCTGCACACGGGCTTTCTCTAGTTGCAGTGAGTGAGGGCTACTGTTCGTTGCAGTGCGCAGGCTTCTCATTGCGGTGGCCTATCTTGTTGCAGAGCACGGGCTTTAGGCACGCGGGCTCTAGAGCACAGGCTCAGTAGTTGTGGCACGCGGGCTCTAGAGCGCAGGCTCAGTAGTTGTGGCTCACGGGCTTAGTTGCTCCGCGGCATGTGGGATCTTCCCGGACCAGGGCTCGAACCCATGTCCCCTGCATTGGCGGTGGATTCTTAACCACTGCACCACCAGGGAAGTCCCTACAATTACCTATTTAATAGTTCTACTTTCCATAGGAAAATCAATACAAACCTAAAATTATTTTTTAATTCTTTTTGAAAACGAATCCTCCCCATTTACTATCTACTTAACTGCTCACACCAAAAATCTATGAGTCATCCTTGCTTCCTCCCTCTTATTCTTCCTCATATACAACTCATTAACAAGTTCTGTTCATTCTAGTTTCAAAATATACCTTGAACCCATCAACGTCTCTCCATCACGACGGCCACCAGCCCCATCTAAGTCGACCTGCATTATCACAAGAGTCTGACTGCCCTGCAACCACTTAATTTTCCTCCTCAAATCCATTCTCCACAGCAATCAAATCATGTTATTATATCTTATTCAATTTTCATAGCAACCCTACAAGTTAATTACTATTATTATTCCCATTGTACAAATGAGAAAAAATAAGGCTTAAAAAATGTATGAGACTTGCTTTGGTAAAACACAAAACTTACATGTGACAGAGATGCCAAATCATTAAACTATAAACTGATGTTCTTTCTTTTTCAGAGCTGAAGTCTTGTGTCAGAACAGACTAGATCCTTTCCTATGTGACCTCCTATATTTTCAGGCACAGAATAAGGTAATTTCAATAGTTCACTATATCCAATATCCTACAGCAATTTTGTTACCTTCTAACTTAGTGAACCATACCCTACTTCTCTCCCACGAATCTACTTTTTCTGATCTATTTATCATATCTACCAATTTGTTCTTGTCTATCCACCAAGACATGGGCGTTCACGCACACCTGAATCATAAATCAGGACTCCCCAAGCCAACAATCTTCTGTGGCACACTGTGTTTTGGTGTTCTTAGCACTGTATGTGTGTGTGTCTCTGTGTGCATGTGAATCTGAGAAGAGCTGGTAACATCAGCTAGAAGTAAGTAGCGACCACTCACTATGTTCAGAGCATGTGCTCTCTAGTTTTCCTTCCCCATCTATTTACTGTTTCATACTGAGCTAAATTTACTTATAGCATTTTCTGCCTGGCCTCTTACACACTTAAATTCTTCATCTTTAGCCTATTCTATGAACTTCAAAGGACAAGGAGACTGTATTTTGTAGATTCTCTTTGTTGTACTGTTTGTACTGTTCTTCCCTTCCTTTATCATGAATAAGTATGTATAGCACACATATGTGCTGTCTGCTGTCTCTCAAAGAAGCTATGCACATTTTTCAATACATATTTAATCCCCAAGGATAAAAGACTTACTTTTTCTATAGTATCAATTTTTCCATAACATCTAGTTAGCACCAAACAAATAAAAGTAACAAAAACTTGCATTTTTCCACATTTAGTCCTTCCCTTTTATTAAACAAATGATCAACTCTGGACCTCTACAACTTTTTACTCTAGAAAGAACATGAACTACAGTGTTTTCAAAATCCTGCTTTCTCCTCTAATTCTAGATTGCTTTGGGGGGGGAAATGCAGCTTACCACTACAAGTCCTGTTGTCAGCATTAAGAGAGTAGTGGGCAGGGCATCCACAAACAAAACCTCCAACTGGCACTGCCAAGCAGAGGTGGGAGCAGTGCCCATTGCTGGAAGCACACTCATTCCACCCTGCCTGCCGAGAGGAGTGAAACACGAGGATGTCCATCACATAATCCAAATGGCCCTGAATGATGGTGCGGTTTTGGCCACTGGTTTTGTTGGCACGCTCGATGCTGCGTCGGCTCCAGTCCGTCCAGTAGATGTAATCTTGGTACTGAGTTAAGCCAAAAGGATGAGGCAAGTCATCTGCTATAACCTCACGGTTGAGTCCTGTTTTCAGAAAGGCAGTAGAAAGGGGAGAAGCAGAGAGATGAAATATGTGAGAATGTAAGAGTCTTGTTGGCAAAAATAAAATAAAATGTTAACATATAAAACATTACTTTTGTAAGCAATTTAAAACAGAAGAATTCCTTTAAAAGCAATTCTTAAACCAGACTGGTCCTCTGAAATCAACCCACCTGCAGTCTGACCCCATGCCTCAAACTAATATTCTTGCTACAAATCACTGAGTTTTTTTAAGCTCCTGTAAATGGTCTATTTTGATTGTGGTCTTATTTTCCCTCCATAAAGGTCTATAGTTCAACTATTTTTCCTTCCAAAAAAGGATGAAAATACATATATTGTATTTTACTGGTACAAAAAGTCACTTCAGGAATACCCAGGGTGTTATAAATTCCATTATAAGCCCAACAGTAATGAAATTTCCACATATTAAAGAGATATGAATCCAAGTACCTGGGCCACTATTAATAAATAGGATACAGTGTGAGACAGAGGAAGAACCTAGACATTCATATGAAGTTTTATTAATAGTATCTAACCTATGGTAAACAGCAGCCACTGACTTCTGCACAGAAAGGATTATATACTATCTGTCTGAACAAAAAGGAGTACAGCTTACCAAGCATATTTGAAGATTCTATTAAGTTGGTGTCCAGGTCTGTCCAATAAAGCCTCCTTTTAGCATAATCAATAGTTAGGCCATTTGCTCGCCCCACATTTGGAACTAATGTAGTACGTTCACTTCCATCCATGGCAGCTCTGTCTATCTTAGGCTTTCCACCCCATTCAGTCCAATACATAAATCTAAATTCAAAACAGTGGATACTTAACATTACACTTTTGACTATTTGGGAGAAAGGATCATATTCATGCACAGTAACTAAATGAATTTAAAGAAAATATACATTAAGTCAAGGAAATTGGTAAAGCAAAATCATAGCTATAATTTTTTTCAAGAATACTGGCAGCCTCAACTAAATATTTTTTCTCATATCCTAAAAAGGAAGTGAGTCAGCTTTCCTTAGTCTTTCCAATGAATTTGTTCCATCCAAAACCTAGGAACTGGAAACAAACCAATGATTTCCTTATTGCAGCACTGCATTTATAAAACTAATATTCAAGAAGTTAGCAAAGAATTAAAGCTCTGGTCTCAGAACCTGATTCACTTCAGAACAAAATATATGTATTTCTGAATACAAGTAATTCGAATTTTTAAACTTTTCAATTTGTGTCATCAACTCTCCCCCAAACTAAGTTCCAGCAGTACATCAAGGGTAAAAATTAATAGCCTTTAATTAAAAAATTTAAAAAAAACACTGAAATTTAAAAGCAAAGTTTGAAAATGTATTTGGTCACATGGTCCAAGGTAACACACTGCGACGTGTAAGAGCAACGAACCACCCCTTAATGTGTCAGCTGGTCAGTGAACACTATTACTACAACCCCTGTGAAATTTTAGAACACTCTTTTGCTTTTGTTGTACTCTTTTGAGTTCTTCACCTTAACCTTAGAGCAGCTCAACAGTATAGGTGTTTTACATATGAGGAGGCCAAGGCACTAAAAGTGTGACTGATTTGTCTAATGTCTTCAAGCCAGTCATATGGCAGCGCTAAAACTAGAAGCTAATCCTTAGCCAAATGCCCTTTCAGCTGAACTAGTAGTGCTAGTTTCAAGACACTCTGAATACTGGGAGTAGGAATGTTCTCCACATGCCAGGTCTCATCAAATACCCATGGGAGATATTCACTCATCAGCCTGTTAGCTGATGGTTGATTTGGTAGCAATGTATGAACATGGTTTTCTGAAAACTGAAGTTGTCTCGGTCTTTGTTTGCATTTGTACTTGTCAGCTGACAGGCACGTGCACACCCCGAGAGCCCAAGAGAAAACAACTGTGGGAGAAATTTCACAGTTGCCAGCAGCCACATAAACTAGAGTACTTCGTCCCAACTACTAAATATGTCTGGTAACTAATGTTTAGAATAAAAATCACCATAACCCAATCACAACACGTCAGCACAGAGTGGGTGCTTTCAGTATGACCTTCTTAACTACATGGCTAACAAGCTAACCATGGAACTGACTGATTCAGGGAAACTATTTTTCATTACGGCTATAGTAAATATGTTGGTATGTTCACACTGTTAACTTCTGCTTTTTAAAATGGAGTTATTCTTCACATTTCAGATTTCTTAGATGCCGGCTTTTTAAAACTTGCTAAATCATGTAAGAAGGATCATTTACCATTGAAAAACATGTCACGTTGTAAAAAAAATTGTTTATCAGAAAGTTCACTGTTTAATATCAAAGTTTCCCCAAGTTTATAATAATAATCAAACTAATTGTCCATTTTTGAATTAACAAACATTCTAGAATGGAGCTTGTAAAATGCAGTTATTTCCTAGCACACATTATTTCAGTGGGTTTACTTTCATAGGTTTGGAATCTGGTGTAACTTGGGAGAGAGTGCAAGCAAATACAGACTTGATGACACCTTTAAAAAGGCTGTCTACTTAGTATATAAGTATATCATTAATATTTAATTATTAATCCAGTTCACTTTTTTTTTTTTTTGCGGTACGCGGGCCTCTCACTGTTGTGGCCTCTCCCATTGCGGAGCACAGGCTCCGGACGCACAGCCTCAGCAGCCATGGCTCACAGGCCCAGCCGCTCCGCGGCATGTGGGATCTTCCCGGACCAGGGCACGAACCCGCGCCCCCTGCATCGGCAGGCAGACTCCCAACCACTGCGCCACCAGGGAAGCCCTCACTAATCTTTTTCACCCAATGTTAATGATGACAAAAGTCAAATTTAGCTAGTAATTATTAATTCTAAATCAGTGAAATCTCAACTAATGGTTTTAAGATAAAGCCTGTCTATGGTTGACTTGTCAAATTCCTAATAAGCATTATTTAAGACATCAAGAATATAATCCATAACTTGGCCATGAACAATGCAGTTGCAAAGAATGCATACAAAAAGCTGTTTACCCTTCAGCGGGGTCCAATGCAAGAGCTCTGGGACTATCTAGGTCTTTCCACACCAAAACTTGTCGGTGCTGCCCGTCCAACTTTGATACCTCAATTCGATTTGTTCCTGTGTCTGCCCAGTACAAGTTCTTCCCAAGCCAGTCTACTGCCATGCCTTCTGGATAATCTAAGCCAAATTCTACCACATGTTCCAGTGCACTGCCATTCATAAAGGCTCTGCTGATGGTCTGCAAAAATAAGATTAACAAAAAAGTCACAGGGCTTAAGTACAAAACACCATCCAGAAGGAATGTATGGTTTGGTTTTCGTTGGGTGGGAGGATCCAGAAGAGCCAGAGGCATAGTTTCTCAATACAATTCACATATTTTATGAGCAAAGAAAAAAAATGATGTCAATCTCTAATAAATGCAACTGTGACCTCAAGTTTTATTGCCAATTCAGGGAGAAAGTTTTGAAATTTTTAAGGACCAGAAATTTATTCTAGTAGAACAGTGGAATGACTATTCTTGTAAAATTTATTAGTAATCAAGTGAAAAAGACGTGACCAGAATGTTGTAGACTTTTAACTGGTAGTCAGCTTCCTGAGGGTGCTTGAGAGTAGGCCATGTCACCGTGTCAACTGAAGATCTCAACAACCTTATATTGATACCTTACAGAAGTGCATGTGACTATTATCATACCATTACCACTGTAGCTTTGAATCCCCTAAAAATTAAAACCGTCATAATTCAAGCTATTAATAATAGCTGCTACTTCATGGCAAGTACCATTCTAAGTACTTTGTGTACATATATTTTCTGATTTAATCCTTACAACAGCCCTGCAAGATAGACATTATTGCTATTTTCAAGATGAGGAAACTTACAAGCCCACACAATAAAAGCCAAGATAAAGCATTTATTCACTCATTTAACAGATTTTACTGAACACCATTAGAATCCAACTCTGGCTCTAACATTCCATGATTTTTGCACATGAGACAAAATTTTACACAAGTTATCTAAAACAAGTCCAAAACAATCTGGAAGAAGGAAAGCTTATTCTCCAGATTTTCCGGTTAAGAGCTCCTCCTTATTGACTCAATGTGCTTTTCAATATTTACTCTAGGGGGGAAAAAAAAGGTATGCTATAACTCATAATTGCCATTTTCTACCTCAGTCAGGCGCCCCAAAATTTTTTTTAATAAATTTAGAGTCAAGTCTCTATAAGCCATTTATATGAAGCATACAATTGCTTACTCTCTAACTGAAGAAAATGTCACTCATTAAATTCAAACAGAACAAAGTAGAGGAAGATTATGTCTTGCAGATTTAGAACGCTCAAGCAAAGTATCTTGCACTAAAACATACTTAATAAAAAATACTGAATGGGCCTTTCCCTCGACTTCCTTTAAAAAGTTAAGTGTTTTTGTAGAACTCTGCCTATTAAGTAATGAGGAAAGTTGATAATAGCACGAAGAGTCAGAAACCCTAGACGCTCTCCCTTTTAGCCCCCAGTTTTAATATTCCAGTTCTTTTGCTAACCTTGAGTGATATGTCAGTCCAGTAAATTCGGTTGTCTGTCACATCAAAATCCAAAGCAGAAGCTTCTTTGACACCAGTGAGCGGGATGGCCACGTTATTATTGTTAGTTTCCAAAGAAATTCTCCTGATATCTGCTCTCCGTGAAAACAAAAGGAAAGCCTCTGGGACAATGCAGGTCTTCATGTCACTGATGAGTTCAAAGCCAATGGGGCAGGCACAGCGAAGGCCCTGAGGTCTATAGAGGCAGAGATGGCTACATCCCCCATTCTCCTCAGCGCAGGGGTTGGAACCTAAAATTATAAAAGGGCACAGAAGGACACACGCATTGATACAATCAACACATTTTCAATTTAAAGTGACTAAGCATTTGTTTCACAAAGACCAAGGATTATGTTTGCTCCCAAATCTAGAGTTTCAGTTGTAATCTCATAGACATGCACTGTGAGGGTTAACAGGGAATAAAAGGCCAGGCACAGTTGTGCAGGCCTATAGTCCCAGCTACTCGGAAGCAGGATGGCTTGAGCCCAAGAGTTTGGATCGGTAATGCTCTATGCTGATTGGGTATCCGATTAAGTTGGCATCAGTATGGTGACCTCCCAGGAGTGGGCACTACCAGGCTGCCTAAGGAGTGCTGAACTGGCCCAGGTTGAAAACGGAGCAGGTCAAAACTCTTGTGCTGATCAACTGGGAATAGAGGTATGACAAAAATACTTTCCTTTGTACCCACAGTAAACTTTAAGTAAACTGCATTATTCATACAGTAGAAATTCTTTTCATGAAGGGGTGTGTGTGTGTGTTAAGTTTAGCCCTTCGATTCAAACTATGTAGGCAGAGTACTAAGCCAACATTTAAAAGGTTATTCCTGCCAATCAACCTGATAACTTAAAGCTCTCATTTGTTTCCAGATAAACAACTTTAAAGAAAGTTCTTGATTCCAAAATTATTCAGGGACCATCTACATGGTGCCCAGCACTAGGTCATCCCCAAATATCACTGAACTTGGTGATATGCTGAAAATATGTTTGGAGGTTTCAGGAACCAAAAGAAGAAAGTGATTTGGAGTATTTTCCCTGGGACATTTATCTAATTTCTCTGGTTCTTACATTTAGGGTTTGACAGTAGGGAGGTGGAAGGAAATGGAATGATAGTCCCTGAGAAAGAAGATAATTGTCTAAAAGCTGTTTACTGTCTTCCTTAGCCACTATAAGACACCATGGCATATGATGTAAAAGGTATCAGACTTTGAGAAAAAAGTACTTGTACCACAAAGAATTTATGTATATCCCCTCAAAACATCAACAATTTACACTGCTGACTTTACAAGCTGCTGACTGTCTCTATCTTTTCTCATTCCTCGTTCAATCTCTAAGAGAACTGTGGAATTACTTACCAATGATTCGATGAACATTTGTGGCCTTCAGGCCCATGAGGTCAGGGAGCTGGTCTATGATGATTTCCCGCTCTGCACTTCGTTTGTGTACTCTTTCGATGCTACGCCTCTGCCAGTCGGTCCAGTAAACATAGTCACCCAACAAAGTAAACCCAAATATGTGGGGAATTTTGTCTTCCACTAGCACTCGTCTCCCAGTCCCATCGGTATTCATAACCTTCAAGTTTAAGTTTAAAGAGAAGGAAGAGGAAAAGATGTGTACTTATTCTTCAAACGTATGTAAAAATGACAAAGCCAACTATGCCTACATCAAAACCCAAGTGTCATCTTAGTTACTCCTGTTACAATGCTCTCACAAAGTGACAACATGTTGATTTAATGAGAAGGATTTCAAAGACTCAATGTGGGCTCATATCTTACCTCTATTTCCCCAGTCTTTTATTACCCTTCCTTCTAAAAATTCCGGCAACATTAGATTTAGTAGGCACCTCCTCTACTAAATGACTGTGTAAAAATTAAAAGTACAATATTATCGCCTTAAGTTTGCTTGTACATCTGTTTTCAAATTATAGTGTACCTTTGCACATATTATTTTATTACATATTGTGTTTTATAACATATTTTATATTATCCTGAGAGTTTTGCCTGTTTGACATCTAAGGAAACTAAGATTCAAATAAGGTTACACAGCTTGTAACCAGAGCTGATGTCTTTTTTAGAACTCCTTCTATTTAGTGTATTTTTTATTTCATTGTTTTTGTTTAAAAAAAAAAAAAACCACTCTAGATACTCTCTCTGCAACTAAGTTTCAAGTAACTAGGATGTATCAGCTCTTTCCAACTACCCTACAGCACAGCGGTCCCCAACCTTTCTGGCACCAGGGACCAGTTTCGTGGAAGACGATTTTTCCACGGACTGCGTGGAGGAGGATGGTTTCAGCATGATTCAAGCACATTACATTTATTGTGCTCTTTATTTCTATTACTATTACATTGTAATATGATATGAAATATATAATGAAATAATTATACAGCTCACTATAATGCAGAATCAGTGGGAGCCCTGAGCTTGTTTTCACTTGCCACTCACTGACAGGGTTTTGATATGAGTCTGCAAGCAACTGATTTATTATGGTCTGTGTGCAGTCAAACCTCTCTGCTAATGATAATCTGTATTTGCGACCTAGAGCCCTCACATGTGCAGTTCACAGTAGGGTTCGCGCTCCTATGAGAATCTAATGTCGCCGCTGATCTGACAGGAGGCGGAGTTCAGGCAGTAATGCGACCAATGGGGAGCAGCTGTAAATACAGATGGAGCTTCGCTCGGCTCACCTCCTACTGTGCAACCGGGTTCCTAACAGACCACGGACCACTCTTGGTCCATGGCCCGGGGCTGGGGACCCCTGCTATAGCAACATTATTAAATTCATTCTGACATTTTCATTGTAAACATCAGCAATTTCCCTAGGCGTCTTATCTGTCTCTGACGTTGCAGAAACATGTACTAATCTTCTGTTCTAAAAGACAGAGGAAGTATTCTAAAGCACCAACTTCCAAGTCCTCATCTGAGAACATTTCTATCATTTAAAGTGGCCTGTGTACCAGGCAAATCAGCCTTCAAAAATGTTATTCTGTTACTAATAACATGTACATGCAAACACCCACCTAAAAAGAAGTACCAGGCATAATCTTACACAAGTATTAGTTTTTTATTCATAAATTATATTCCATGTAAGTTAATACTGTGATGCCTAGATGGAATGACAAGCAAATATCTTTATCTCTCCTCTCTAAAAATTTTAAAACACTTGCTGACCTTCCCCAAACATCCAAACCTTGGAAGCAAAATACTTAAAAATTGAGCAAAATTGTGCCATATTCTTGTATCTTCACTTGCAAATATCAATAAATATTTGATTTATATCTGATGGAAGAGAGATTATATTAGTTGGATGTTTACCTGTTCATATTAGATACAAGAGGACTTCTATTAAGCCAACTGAATAAATCTATATTTAAATATAATGTTTTTTAAAAGTCAAAAACATAGTTAAAAAGAATTAAATACTACTCCAACTCCTAACATTACACACTTTTTAGAGTTAATAATTTCTGCTTGAGACATGAGTTTAGCTTTTTTACATTCACATTTTCTTGCAACAGACCATTCCTGGATATATTTTATGATGTCTACGGTTTATCTTAAAATTACTTTGGTGTTTAAGAGTAAAATGACTAAGCAGAGAAAAAGGGTTGATAATCTGTTTTCATATATAACTAGGATATAATCTCTAGAATAGCAGGAACCTAATTCATCTATTTATGTCTTTCACAGCTACTATTAAAGAGCCTGGCAGAGAACTCAATAAATATTTGTTAAATAATTTTTAAAAGGAGGGACTTCCCTGGTGGCGCAGTGGCTAAGAATCCACCTGCCAATGCAGGGGACGTGGGTTCGAGCCCTGGTCCGGGAAGATCCCACATGCCGCGGAGCAACTAAGCCTGTGCGCCACAACTACTGAGCCTGCGCTCTAGAGACCGCAAGCCACAACTACTGAGCCCGTGTGCCTAGAGCCCGTGCTCTGCAAGAAGAGAAGCCACCGCAATGAGAAGCTCGTGCACCGCAATGCAGCATAGCCCCCGCTCGCCACAACTAGAGAAAGCCCGCACGCAGCAACGAAGACCCAACGCAGCCATAAATAAATAAATAAATAAATTTATTTAATAAAACAAAAAAACTTTAAAAGGAGACAGGTTTCCTAAGACCTACGACAGTCAAGAAACCTTAGTAAAAATGGAAATAAAAATTTATATAACAGTTCTTATCCTCAGATCCTAGCTTAGCCATGTGAATGAATGAAAGGTATTCTTGCCCAAATTTTAAATCCATGTGAAAATGCATACTACTGCCTACTTTTAGAGAATGGATATCTTCCTGATCCCTCCTAAAAGCAGAGCCCCAAGAAAGAATTTCTGGCCCCATTTTATTACTGCCTGGAAACTCTGATCAGGGTGAAAATTTTACCTTTATTAGACATAATTTAGAATAGTCATTATTTTAGGTGGGAGAAGCTTATTTTAAAACTCTGTCCTTTTGCCTCCACCCTAATACGGAGATTCTCTCTTGACTCTGGTATCTTCCTCTACCCTCCTTGCAAGAATTTCCTCCCAATACTATGTCCTTCCTTCCCAGGATCTCCAATTTCTCCCTCTCCATAAGGTCCTTCTTTTCTGCCTTTAACACAGTTTCCACCATTTCAGAGAGACACTGTTTAAAAGCTGAATGATTCTGTTTTTGCTGCCATGTTCTCTGAATGATCTGTAGCTGCTGCCTCCACCCCTTACCATTCATTCCCTTACCTCCCTACAACTGGCTGACAATCCGTGACTCGGCTCAAATGACTACTGAAAATGATCAGTGACTACTTTTCTGTTCTTCTCTGCTCTTGTGCTCTTCTGCACAATCTGCTTTCTATCTCTTCATCTCCCTGGTTCCTCTTTCCTTTTTCAAACCTGGCTGGATATGTTCCAAGATTTCCTGAGTTGTTCTCTGTATATAAAACACCTTTCAACAGGCCCATCGAGTCTTAAGGCTTTAATATTACCTTATGCAGAAAAATTACAAATATGTAAAGTTCTAGTCTAAAGTCTCATCAGTTTCTACTGCAATATTTCCCACTGCATCTACCAGAAAATGTACTGCTACCTCATCTAAAATGTCATATACTTAACAGGAAACCTATCTTCTCCATTAGGGGGAGGAGTTCAGCATCCTATCAGAGAGCATCTAACACAGAGTGCTAAACATTCTGTATTACAGAACTCTAAAATAATACGTTCTTACAAGCGTATAGTATAGTAAAACGTGTCTGCTTTTACCTTATTCCTCATTTCAGTATTATCTTAAATCAATTATTATCCTGCGTTTAATAAACGAATACTGATTTTGCTGATCACTGTGCTCCAGTATTGGCTTCCCATTAAAATTGATTTGCTGATCTAAAAGCATACACTAGTGACCTAATACTGAACTTCTTTTTAAAAATAAAATCTAAATTTCTACTTCAAAAATATTACAGGATCAACCAACTCTCCTCTTTCAGTTATGTGTCCTGCAACATTCTTGTTTGTTCATTTTGAGAAATTAACAACTTAAACAAAGATAGCTTATTAGCTATGAATTTAGATAATGGGCAAAGAATGCAACTGAAAGCCACAGTGAGAAAAATAACAAAAAGATAATTCCGAAAGATTCTTCTGGTTTACAAAACTCAGCATTTTCTTATTTAGCATTTATTCTTCATTCTTCTGCTCTCTAAAAATCTCTTATGATTAGCAAACAATACTCTGGCAGAATTAGACAGATTTGGATTTTAAATATAAGCTCTATCACTCACTAGATACCCTTAAGGAAATTTCTCACATGTAAAATAGGGAGAGAGCACTTACATTACTGAATTATTTAAGAATTAAAGAAAAGAATGTTTACTTATATAGCACAGTATCAGATTAACAGATGCTCAGTTAAATGCTGGTTCTTGCCCTTTATTGTTTTAGTAAAATGCTTTAGTCCCTAAAAGTAAACAGCTATACTTAAATGGCTATATTTAATTAATTTAGCAAAATATAGTGCTTCAAAATAAAAATTAATACATAAATATAAAAGGATATGTGGAAGTAAAAGACCAAACAACCACACAGTTTTAAGCTGAATAAAAACAGCACAGACTTTTCTGTATCCTGGCAACTAGTGGAAAACTGCAGGGCTGCAGCCTTATTCCCATTTCCAACCCCCATTTTTATTGTTTGCTTATGCTACTTAGATGCACAGTAACTAAAACAGTAAACAAAATGGAGCAGTTTGACAATTTGATTGGAATATACTTTCTGCTGCTCTACCAGACCCTCAACTCCACTCCCCACCCCAAATCAAACAACATTAATAAACATATCTACTAAATGTAAATCACATGAAAAGCATGATGAATGCTAAGAAGTTTACAACAGGGCCTCTTCTAGCTAAGGGATTACAATCTGGTTGAGGAAGTAAACTATATTTACATTAAAACCATAAACATACACCCTTCTCTGGC
Organism: Monodon monoceros; assembly: GCF_005190385.1. Taxonomy (NCBI): domain Eukaryota; kingdom Metazoa; phylum Chordata; class Mammalia; order Artiodactyla; family Monodontidae; genus Monodon; species Monodon monoceros. The sequence goes on from NW_021703783.1 coordinate 8,833,251, forward strand.
GTACAGCTAATCAGGAAAAACTTTAGGAAGGAGCAGGAGTTCAAATCCACCTTCAAGAATTAGAAGAATTTGGACAAAGAAAAAGAGAAAATGATTTTTCAGAATAAAAGAAGTAACACATGTTAAGACACAGTCATGAATGTCTTGTTTGACTGACTTTGAAAGAGTTGCTTTGAGGTAGAAAGAATACAAAAGGGACTCAGAGAGACAACACCCTATAGGAGGTATGAAATTCCAGGTAAGAAAAACTATAGAAAACAAGAAACTTCTGAAAGCACTTTAAGGAGAGTGACATAACAAAGCTGTATTTCAGGTAGACCTCATTTACCTCTATTACTGCATCCAGATTGTGCTTAAGATAAATATCTTAAATATAGAATTACGGTTAATAAAATATTTTCAATTTCTATGGGATGATAATAGAGGTCCAAAAATCCCCTTTCTGAAAGTCTTTGGGGCTAGCTCTATTTTAGAATTTGGACTTCTCTGAAATACCGAAAGGCTAACACAATGCACATGGCGTATCACCTCTACCTGGGTCCAGGGCAGCACGTCATTGCCAAGCATGATAATATTTTTCCAGCAAGACATATACATATTCCCACAAAGGGGGATAAATAGGGACTACAATTAGTCTTACACTGCTTCAAGTCAGACTCCTTTTTTTTTTTGAAGTGTTTTTGATGTGGACCATTTTTAAAGTCTTTATTGAATTTGTTACAATACTGCTTCCATTTTGTGTTTTGGTTTTCTTGGGCTCCCCCACCAGGGATGGAACCCGCACCCACTGCCTGGACCGCCAGGGAAGTCCCTCAAGCCAGACTCTCTACCAACTGAATTAATAAAAATAACTTTCGGTTTCAAGAGCTTTTTGGATTTCAGAATTGCACATAAAGGATTGTAGGTTAGGAATGCTTTGGTGATCTTCACTCTGGTCCCCTGACAAAACTGGGGCTTGGATCAGTGTTAATGCTGATCTAAGTGCAAGCAAGGGTCTCAGGAAGAAGAAAAACAAGCAAAGGACATGTTAAAAAGATAAGGTAATTTTTAGCAACATCTGGCAAATCAACAACAAATGATAATGAAGGTCTTAAGAAGATCTTTAGAATAGCACAGAGTCCAAGAACTCAAATATAGTTCCCTAAAAGCCACAGCTAAGGATTTTGTAGCTTTGCACACTAGAGTATTAGTCCCTTCCAGCTAGCTATTCCTTGTTCTCTCACTTTAAAGGCAAAAACTAAAAGTGTTTTTTTGTGGTTTTTTTTGGGGGTGGGTGGGTAGTAGAGTAAATAAAGTGCACACTAAAGCTAGATATATCACATCTATTTCAAATTAAACAATGTAATTAAGATATACTAAGATACTTTAAATGTAAGTTTGTAACCACACTGCTTCCCTTAATTCCCTATCTTCCCATTCTTGACTGTTGTAGTAGCTTTTTACAACAGGGTTGGGTCTAGAACAGTGCTGTCCAAAAGAAATACAAGTTACAAATGTGAGTCATGTGTGTAATTTAAAATTTTCTAGGAGCCAGATTTTCTTAAAGTTTTTTAAAAAAACAGGTAAAGGTAATTTTAATAATATATTTAATCTATTCATATATATCCAAAATATTTTATTTCAACATGTAACCACTCTTTAAAAATTTATTAGCGAGACTTTGTTTTTTCTTACTAGGTCTTCTTAGTATGCATTTTACACTTCAAGCATCTCCGTTCAGAGTAGCCACATTATAGGTGCTCCATAGCCATATGTGGTTACTGGCTACCCTAGTGGACTGTGCAGGATTAGAATTTCATGGTGGTGACTATACAGCCCACAACAAAATTAATTTACTCCTGTTTTAGATTAGACCCCTGTCCCCCCTCAAACCTGCCACCTTCAGGGTTGCCCTAGACTCATCAGGCTCCGTAAAGCCACAAACAAATGTCTTCCATTTCGTCTTTCCTCCCTCCCCAGCTATGCTATACTTAATTCTAATATGGGTTAAAATTACTTCAAAAAATGATTTCTCATGAAGAGAATAAAACTCTACTTTTTTTCATCTTTTATCGCATTTGTAAGTTTACATTTCAAAGTACTAGCTGAGATTTGCAAGAGTAAGGACAAAGGCCTGATTCTTTCATTTCTTTTAGGTTATATCAAAATAAAAGTATTAAAATCACATTTATATTAATAAGAGAATCCCTATCTGCCATCTCCTTGGCTCTCCCCTTAAGAGCATTCTAGGTTGACAGATAATGGTTGAAGCCAGGTAGTTCCTGAGTATCTTTACTCTGCTTTACTACATGTCTGAAATTTTCCATAATTAAAAAAAAAAAAAAGATGAAGAGAGGAAAGATAAGGGAAAAGTCCAAGGGCACCTGAAAAATAATAATAGTTGTTAGTAATAAATGCTGTTATCATTTTTGTTGTTCATATGATGTAGGAGGCAATTTATAAGAATCCTCTGAAGAAATGAAGGGATCAAAAACTTACACAAAATCTGATTGTTGAGACTTTACTTCTAAAGAACTACATATTTCCCTTTACACAGAGTCTGATTACTTTCTGAAATGTGTTTCCTTCCATTACTTTTGCAGAGCTGACACTTCTTAGACAACTGGCTTCTGCCCTAAATGCTTCTCTTTTATCAGCCACACAATCTCTCTCTACTACTGGGCAGAAGCAACATAGAGAAACAAGAACATGTTGCTTTGTCTCAAAGAAAATTACTGTTACATTTCTCATACCCAAGGAGTAACAGTTTTGGACAGGTTACTAGGTTTGTAAATACAGTTTTAAGCCCCTTTATGTTTAAAGTAACAACCCAAATCCTGGTAAAAGCTTGCTTGTACATTCTGAACCCAGAACAAACGCACCATTTTAGGCCAATCCAAAAGATAACCCTTATGCTTTAAAAGCTGAGCCAACACTAATTAAATCTTCTTGAGGGTGTGTTTCACCATATTACCTCAGAGTGGTTTAATTAAACTGAAATTAGGCTTCTGTCACTTCTAAAATCTACCTCCAAATCTGAACCAGAGTCTCCAGTGGTTTCAGCTGCTTCAACCACATTGTGGTATGGATTTAACATTCTGAGGCATTTCCAAATATTGCAAACCACACTGAGCATACGGGCTACAACAGGAAACAGATGTGGGTTAACCAGAACATTATCTTCACAGAGAGGAGGTAATGGCAAACCTTCTGCAGACATCACATCCGGTTTTTTTGAGCAGTTTCATCAGCCCATTAAATACCAAGACAGGATTACCCATGAAATCTTGGAACGCAGCCAGTCTACTACCAAAGTTGCTGCTATGCAAATTCACTTGACTGGACATGTTCAAGAAATAGATGACAACAGGACAACCAGGCACCCATCATAAAATGAACTGGGAATGCTATCAAGTTCCAAAAAAGAAATGCAAATGAACCATTCCTCTTATACTGTTCCAGCCAATATCCAAAACAAGTAGTAAATTAAAAGTTTATATATATATATATATATATATGAGAGACAAATAGGTATCGTTGGGGGCTGATTCATATACTTCATAGGTTATAAAGTATAATTTCATAGAAATGGCATTTTTGAAAACTATATCGATGGAAATAACATTTCAGTCATGCAGAATCTCACTGGGGTGAGAAGGAAAGAGAAATGCTTTGCATCCAGTAGGGGAAGCAAAGGGACGCCATGCACCTGTTTAAGAGAGCAGTAACGGCAAATTCAGTGCTACATTTAAAGCCTTTAACCTACTTCAAGACATATTATGTCTGAGTAAATACAAGTGATTTTTAATATGGAAAGAAAAAGTATCAAACTTGCACTAGGTAGTTTCATAATATTTTTTCAAGGAGTCGTGCTTAGAATATTAAACATTTGCAGTTACTATGCTCTTTTACAGATAGAGCTACGAATTGCTATTGTGACCAAAGCATTCTAAAACATGAATTACTCAGGAAAACTATGAAATTCAGAACAGATTTTCAGCTGAAGGTATCACTATGATGAAAACCAACACCACCTTAGTCAATACTCAAATGCTTCATGAGATACTTGTGAGAACCCTACTGTCCTGGAGCCTTTAATAAACCCTAAGGGAAGCACATTAGCATATTAACAAGGGAAAAATGCTCCCTTTCCTCTCATTCTTTTCAAGCACAACTAACATATATTTGGAGTCTTAGTAGGAAAAAAAATCAACTCTAATATCTTAGTATTAAGACAAATTACTCAAGTACCCATGAGCACGCCTTATGCCCAGATACTGGTTTTTAAATACTATTCTTCATTAAAAAGAACCATGGCTCCTTGGCATGGGAAATAAGAGAAAGCTGGAATATGCTGTTGTTCCAAAAAGTATTTTAAAAATGACAGGGGCTCCTTACAAAATTAAAATTAAATTACCATTTGATTCAGCAATCCTACTTCTGGTACATACCCAAAAGAACTGAAAACAGGATCCCAAAGAGATATCTGCACACTCATGTTCACTGCAGCAGTATTCACAACAGCCAAGAGGTAGAACCAACTTAAATGTCCATCAACAGATGAATGGATAGAGAAAATACGGTATATACATACAATGGAGTATTATTCAGCCTTAAAAAAGACGGGAATCCTGTCACAGACCGCAACTCGGATGAACCCTGAGGACATATGCTAAATGAAATAGAGCCAGTCACAAGAAGATAATACTGCATGGTTCCACTTATAAGAGGTATCTACAGTAATCAAACTCTTAGAAACAGAAAGTGAAATGGCAGTTGCCAGGGGCTGGTGGGGAAGCAGTTGTTCAAAAGGAATGCAGATTCAACTTTGCAAGATGAAAAAGTTCTACAGATCTTGCAGAACAATGTGCATATAATTAGCACCACTGTACACTTAAAAATGGTTAAGATGGTAGGTTTTATGTTATGTATTTTTCACCACAATTTAAAAAAAAGAAAGATGGAGGCATGTCAAAAGGACACAGAATCACCTTGAAGGTGATCCTAATGCCAATTCTGGAACAATTTTTACAACGATGATAATGAAATATACCCTGTAGAATAAACTGAACATCCATGGGCTCATATATATACATATATATGTGCATACATATATATATGAATAACTGAATAAATAGGAAAGGGGACACCTCTTCCTTATGGGAGAATTCCAATTAATATAACAGGAATAATGGAAATGGTATCAGTGTTCACTTCCTGGTGTTGATCACTATTCTATGAGTATGTAAAATGAACCTGGGTGAAAGTTTTATTACTCTTGCAAATTTTTTGTTGAAGTCTGAAATTATTTCAAAATGAACAGTCTAAAAAAGAGGCAGCAGAACTCAACACAAAAAGTACTGTTATTAGGAATCAGGAAACTTGAATTCCATTGTTTTCTTCATAAATAGCAAGTTCTATGACCTTTGACAAATTAAAGAAGCTAACTAATCAAAAAGCAACAAACACTGCTGAATTCTGGGAAGAGAAACCTGGGATAGGAAGAACAAATGTTTGTGTAAGTATATGACACTATCTAGAAATCATCTGATAATGTCTAAACCATCTGAACATGGCTTTTTTCCCAAAGACAACAACACTTTGAAAACCCATGAAACTCTGTTTGCTTACTATCTATAGACTAATGAAATCTATTGTGGCAGAGAAGGGTTTGGGATTTTTTTCCCCATATTTTAAGAATAACACTGTAACTAAAACACAATAGTAGTGTTATAAATCTCAACCAGACATAAAGACCAAGTCATAAATCAATCTAAAATCAAAAATAAATGAACATTTAACGTTTTAAATGTCTAAAGCTAAGTGAAAGAAGCCATACTTATAAGGCAACACACTGTATGATTCCATTTATGCAAATCTAGGTGCAGAGGTTGCCGGAGAGTGGGTGTGGGGAGTTGAAAATAAAGGGGCAGCACAAGGCAGTTTTTGTGATTGATGGAAATGTTCTGTATCTTAATTGTGGTGGTGGCTACATGACTCTATGCACTTATTAAAACTTATGGAACTGTAAAAAAATCAATCAAAAACAAAAAACTGAACAGGGTCTATTTATTAATAGCATAAAGCCTCTAATTTCAGTCCTACTTACAAGTTGTACAAGCCTGGCAGATCTCAGAAGCTCAAAATTATAAATAAAATAACAAAATACTAATCTATTGAAAATCAGCACTATAAAAGGGATTCTAACTCCTTCCCTCAGATTATTATTTCAGATCAAATCTACCAAAAAAACAAATCATAGTACAATGAATTAAGAGTTTAGGAAATCTATTAAGAGTTCAACAAAAAAATTACAGGGCCTGCATTATAACATTCTCAACATTTTAAAATTGTAAGCTACACTTAAAGTGGAAAAAAAATTGAAGGAGAATCCTTTGCTCGTTATGGATAACTTCAGCAATGACTATTACACAGAATCCTTAAATAGCTGGTGATAAATTAAGTTGAAACCAGAAGTTAAAATACCTGTTATTGTTAACATTGCTCTATGTTTTGCAAATTCCCTCCCAAGAAGTCCGAAAACTGTGGTCCTTGCCATTATATTACTTTTTACCCTTCCCAAACCTTCTAAAAACAGTAAAAATAAAATCTCTATGACCCCTTTAAAAGTATAATAGTTTCCCAACTACAGGGAAATAACCTCCTGAAAAATAATGTTTTACATGAACTCCATTAACATTTACATGTTTGGCAAGCTTCAAACAACAGCTTTAAACATTTATTTAAACCACCATGCATATTAATAATGGAGTAGCCTGCATACAGGTCAACACAAAATCTAAATGAATAGCTTACCAGAAGTCACTAAAACTGAGTTACTAAAGATATTGAACCCCCAACAGGCAAGTTTTCTTTAGGTGATAGGAATTAAAGGCACAGTAAATAAGGAAAAATTTAAAGAAAAAAAAAAAAGTCATGTCATCTTCAACACAGATTCCCTTTTAGCAACTCTCCCAAGCAAAGTGTTTTATTTGTTCTTAACCTATGACATGCAGTTAATATAAAAAACATCAAAAAATGTTATAACTGGAAAGAACCTAAAGATCACCTGGTTCAAATGACCTCATTGGCCAAAATACAAAGACCGGAGATTATGTGAATTATCTAAAGTCACCGAGTTAAATGGCAAAATCAAACAAGAACTAGATCAGGGTCCAATATTATAAAATGTTTCAACAAAACATCTAGAGATTACCTCCATAAAAACTAAACACTAGGGCTTCCCTGCTGGCGCAGTGGTTGAGAGTCCACCTGCCGATGCAGGGGACACGGGTTCGTGCCCCAGTATGGGAAGATCCCACATGCCGCGGAGCGGCTAGGCCCGTGAGCCATGGCCGCTGAGCCTGCGTGTCCGGAGCCTGTGCTCCGCAACAGGAGAGGCCACAACAGTGAGAGGCCCGCGTACGGCAAAAAAGAACAAAAACAACAACAACAAAAAAAAACACTGTTATAAACTGTAAAGAGGATGACCTCTCTTCTCAAGAAAGTAGGACACTGAAATCAGGACTCTTACTTCAGGGGTACAAAAACCAAAGGAATAAAAAAGGTACTTCTAAAATAATGACTGTAACTAAAAACAGCTCCCCACATATTAAATGGTTTTATACTAAAACATGAGGCGAAAAAGTATAACAGCAGAACATTTAAAAAATAATCCAAGTGCAAGTTCAAACTTGGTCACTAAGTGCTTTCTAAGTACCAAATGAACAGATTATCCTAATTTACATAGATAAAATTATACTAACTCCAACGTGAGGCAACTGCATCTTGTTTGATGAGCCTCCAGGGTTTGCTGTGCCAGTGCAGGAAAGTATGATTACACCTATCATCAAGCAAGTTTCTCTCACTATAAATGTGTGCAGTAAGTTTTTTAGAGCCAGACAAAGTAGAGGAGATAATGAGATGACAGAGCAGACAACTGGACAAGACACTACTCTGGCTGCTATAGATGATAACAAGTTAAATAATGTTGTTAGAATTGTACATCAACAGGTAACCTTCAAATAGGAGTTCAAAGATAGATATAATCATAAGATACACCCCAATCAGAAACAAGATGATAGCCCATGCTTACAACTCAGTGAATACAGTCTCCAAATCCAGGTATTCTGTTGAGCTGAGGAATCTAATAATGGAATTTATCAAAATCATTCTTCCATTATTATATGTCAAGAAGATGGGGGGGCAAAATATATATTCATATATATACATACATATAGTGTGGTAAAGTAGTAGGAATGGGCAAAGATTCAGGTATTTAAGTTATCCTGAACATTTCTCTAAAAGTAAAACCAATTTTAAGGAACACTTATAAACTGGCAAAGATTCAAAAGAAAGAACTTGTTGGTACTTGTCATACACTCAGGAGAGCTTTATCTCAACAACAGATGATTGTATTATTATAATTTCTTAAGGAGGAATTAATCTTAGAAAAAACAATAAGAAAAACCATCATAAATGGGTCCTTGTGTGTTTTAACAGAGTTTCACAATACACGGGCTAAAGACGCCACAGAAATTACTTTAAAAAAAATCTGAATACTTGGGAAACAAATTTCTTTATAAGAGTACTGATTAAACAGAGGAAGTTGTCACGAGAGGAAAATACAGCCCTGCATAATAATCTGTTTCTGTTTCCCAACAAAATTGTGCCAGGTATAATTAGATTTGGACAAAACTACCTATGGACACTGTTCTCTAAACTAGGGAAATTTACAATAAAAGAGATGTGAAATAATTCTACATGTCCTTGAAGTAAACAAGAAAAATCTCTCTCTTCACCTACAACCACTAGGTGTTGCTGCATTTGTCAGCATAAGCTCAGAAATGAAAAGGGGGAAAAATGAATAAAAAGTATATAATGAGAAAGTAAACTGTGAGAAAATTTCAGCTATGACAATATTATTATTTTCAATAAAACCAGTGACTGAAAACGCATTAACTGAAAATGTTTTAAACTTATAAATTATCTATGATATGTCTTCACTATTGGTAAGCAGTACTGCAGGCCCTCAGTACAACCAATGTTTCTGGCAGTTAAAACGGACCGAGAAAAATGAGAATAGTGTTAAGACACAATGTGCTTCTGCCTACTGCAGGGTCTTATAAAGTTGAAATAAAGGCTTGTTTGATGTTCCCCAACCAGAAAAAAGAAAATGATCCTTTCTGCTAATGCTTTAGTATTTATTATCAGGAAGCCCCAGAACACTACAGTAACACTTGGGTGGGGAGTAGAGGGGACCCCAGTGCAGACAAGTAAACTAGAAACTTGTATGTAAAAGGTGAGGAAATGATTTCAGCATAATGAAGAAACGTAAACAAGTACCAGGAAGTACCTTTTAAATAACACCTACAGTTCAGTGGTCACTGTCAGTTGCAAAGTAGGGAAATCAGACATATCCTCACAAACACATTCTTACATTAAAGCACCAGCCAATACGATGACTGTCTTTTTTTAAAAAAATGTGACATCAGCAGCAATTCCCTATGTACCATCCCTCTCTGCGGAATTGGCTATAGACCTCAGGTAAACCTATTTATTCTTTCTTGCAACTCTGTACAACAGAAGTCGAGTCTGAAACCCAGAGCTCCCCATTAATTTTCTCTGGTTTCCCCAATCCTCAGACCCAGCTCCCCAATATCCAGCATCTGGTTACATCACCACTTACCAAAAAAAGTGAGTGAGAACCTGATCTAAGGAATCTCCACTGAGGGAGCAGAGAGCATAAGCGAATGAACATTTTAAGCTCTTCCCATAAGATCCACTCAAAACACAAGAGTTTACTATGCCTTACACTGCTACATAATTTATCAAATACCTATCTTTTCTTCCCAAATATACTGGAAACATATATCCCAAGTAAACTCTCAGTCTTCCAGAAGAGAATAAGGCCACTACAACCATAATTTAATATTTTCTTATAGTCCCAGGAAAAAGTACCTTTCATTCTTGGGCATGACAAAAGCAGGGAAGCTTTCTTAAGAGAAGGAGAGTAGCAAGGAGCATGTGACCTAGACTAGGGTCAGATCAGCACCTAGGATCAGCTGATACGTAACAAGAGGCTAGCAAGTAATCCTAGAAAAAGAAGCATTTTTAAAATTCTGTGTCTTCCCAAAAGTTTTAGTCGACCTACTACTGAGTAAAGAAAAATGAAAAAGCTGGTGGTTACAGTTGCTCCTATAACCACTACTAGTCTCAGAGAGGGAAACTAACAGTTTTTCTCCCTCAGTTATGCAATATGAAGAGCTGTGCTCTTTCCTTAGTTTGCCATATACCAGCAATTTTACATATCGTTGTAAATTTGAGGGTAACAGATAACAATATCTGCTCTATTTCCCAGATGTGTCTGTAAAAAGAATTTTTTTTTTACATTGTAATTGTAATTAAAATTACAAAAGCACTGAATGTTCAATTAGGGAAACTTCATCAGAATCTCTGGGGAAAGAATGAGGGGAGGTCATTGTGTGTATAATTTGGTGGGAGGAGATATATCACTAACCTCAAATAATCTGTCAAAAGGGGGACAAACAACAAATAGCAGCTGTGTTCCAGTAAACCTGGAAGAAGAGAAATAGATCTGAAAGGTAAGTTTAAGGATGCTGGTACAAGTCAAGGAGGAAGGAAATAAGAAGTGAGAAAGCAAATGACACCACTTACATACATATGCACAGCTCAAAAAGCCAGAACTAATACTAATTTTAAGACCTATTGCACTTCCTGCAAACTAAGAAAATAAATCCTGTAAAATGAATATTAGATATTGTTATATAATGTGTATTCATTTTTATTCTTAAACACTGTCATTCAGAACCTCCATAAATTCCCATTTCTTTACCTGAATCCCTCCTGAACTATTTGTGATTTTGAATGAATTTCTATATCTAAAGTGCTAAAAGTGATCTGCAGTAGGGAAAATAAGACTTGAAAAATTCCTAGAAAGAAACAAATGTTTTATTTACCATCTAATCAGTCAGTCATAGTAAGCTAAGAAAGATCAAATACAGAATTTTTAAAATCCCTATAAAATAATAAATCACGTGTTCTTCCATGATGTAAATTATGTGCTCTTTCCTTATGTGCAGACATTCCTCTGGGACACATGGACTTAAACTATTTTTCTAAGAGTAGTATACCTATATACTCATGTATAGTCCACAGCTGATCAACAATACACATTTGTGAACTGGATGGGAATGTTGTGAGATTTGTACTCAAGCCTACCCAAGTGAAGCTAATAGCCTGTCTGAAAAGTGAACTCATAACCTTTGTCTCATTAGCACTGCACTCCAGCTGCTAGATTCAAACCTAACTTGGATTTAAAGGGGGTGGGGGCAGTGAAACACTAACAACAGGGAGAAAATTTATATAGTCAAGTCTATGCATAATTTTCTATTAATGGAAACCAGCTGCAAGAGTTGAAGATGGTTTTCAGTATTTAAGCCTGGTGGAATACTAATGGGTTTTTTCTATTCCAAGATTCCATTCTTAAAGGAAGGCCCTTTAACTCATTATTCCCTCAGAGTCCCTGACATTCCTAAGAACCACCTTTCTAAAGTAACTGCTCCAGAGCCCAAATTATCTATCTATTGCGAGATGTGTGCTGTGCCTTTGAAGAGCCATTCAAAGCTATTCCTTATATGAGAAGTCATGTGTTTTCCAAAGAAATACTGTGATCAAAACTCCGTTTTAAGTATGTGATTCACAAGACCTCTAGCAATTCAAAGTTGTAAAGTTAGACTTCACAATCAATTATCAAGGATATATGCTCTTCACAAAACAATGTGATAAAACAGTCACATACTCACATATGGTGGTTGTTTCCACCGTAATTCTATTCTGATTGCCCTTAGTTCTATCATTTGGAAAATATTTCCCCCAAGCTTTGGCTAATTAATTTTTCTCCCACACAGCTCATAAATCAATTTAAAAACCATTCGCATGTAACCATCTTAATAGTTAATATATGCCACCACCTGCCCCAACACCACCACCAACAGAAAGTATATATGCATGTATGGGCTTTCTTGTCCTGACAACGACTATCAGCTCTTTCAGTCTAGAGCTTATGTAATATTTGGTTTGTGCAAACTGCCCCTAGGAAATTCAGGCAGTGGTTTTACCCATAATGAGAAAAATCATTCACATAAGCTTTTAAGACTAGAGATACATGAATACCCATTTCTCATGCCAGTGTAACTCAGAAATTTTATGGTTAGATGGAAGAAAATACACAATCCCTAGAATCCTAAAGGTTGAATAAAATACCTCCGGCACCCCAGTGAAGATGCAAGAATATCTGCATCAAATGACCATTAATTCAAAAACGATTATAAAACTGGTTTCAAAATGAAAAAGCAAGAAACAAACCTCAATTTTGTCTGTTTTGGCATCTCCCCAGTATATTTTGCCTTCATCATAATCCAAGGCTAAACCATTTGGCCAACCAAGAGAAGTGTTAACCAACACTACTCGATCAGAACCATCCAGAGCTGCTCGCTCAATTTTCGGGATTTCTCCCCAGTCAGTCCAATACATGTACCTATAGAAGTACACAGAATATGAGCTAAAAACAGATAATGAACTGTAACTTTCAGATATCCCAAAGGTGAGATCCGCCCCTCCTTTACACTGATTATCCGTTAACACCACAGGAGGAAAAAAAACATAAGACAAACATACGAAGAGTAAGTTTAAGACATTTATAACAGCAGTGTGTAAGCCTGTAGAAAATTTTCAGAATGAAACAGTGTTTTCTAGAACTGATAATGCCTCCCAATAATGATATTCTATTTTCAGTTGTGTTTTTCAAAATATTTTGTACTCCTTCCCAGGAACAGTCCTCTCTTTCTTGCTGGCTTGTCATCTCTGACACAAAAAGGTTAAACCAGTAGTAATATTCAGATGGCAAACTGATTTCCCCAAATAACTAACTCCTCCTGTAGCACTAAGTGATTCTTGAGGCTCCTGAGAATTTAAGGGGCTTGAAGGCATTGGTATGCACTGAGGTGTAATAATTTGTCATTATGTTCACCCTCAGGATGAATCTCATAGTAACAAACAACACTGGTGAGTATGTAGAAAGCTGTGTTTCCCTGGACCATTGTCAGGTTGTTATAGCCAAAAAAAAAAGACTAGGCATAAAGCTACATGGCCTGACCAAATTTTGGAAATCAAATCATTTATATGCTTGTGGACATACAAAAAGTAAGATATATTCTTTACCAAGTCGTTCTGGAAGTACTGAAAATGAGATGAAATTAAATTTTCTAGGGGGGAAGAGAAAGAGCTGTGAAAACAACTTCTTTCCACAATTTTCATGGTCATGATGCAACCTCGGCAAAATCTACAGCCAACACCCAAAGTCAGCAAGCATGGACTTAATTTAGAAGGAAAAAGTATTCAAAACATTCAAGGAAAAAAACTAGCAATTCTTTAACTTGAGATTTTATTCCAATCACTATATTCTAAAAATGGACAGTCGTTAAAGAGCTATTTATTGGAAACCAGCATATACTTCACATTGTTTTTCTCAATGTTTCCAGGAACCTGTAAAAAACCAGAAACACCTGGCAAAATTTTCTATCAGCAGAGCCTCTTACCCAACCATGGGATCTAAAACAATAGCCCGGGGTTCCTCTAAGTCCTCTGAAATCAAGATCTTCCTCATGGTCCCGTTGAGCCTTGTCACTTCTATCCGATCAGTGCCAGTGTCTGTCCAATAAAGATTTCGGGCAACCCAATCAACAGCAATACCATCAGGATGGGCGATTTGAGCAGTGACCACAAACTGACTGCCAGATCCATCTATGAATGAGCGGCGTATGGCCCTCACTTCATCATCAGTCCAGTAGATATAGCCTTCCACAGGATCATAATCTATGGCAATGGCATGACGGATGTCTTCCAACTGTAGAACAATGTCTGTGAAATCTGGTGTATCCAAAGAAATTCGTCTCAAATCTGTCCTTCGGGCTAAAAGCAGTAATTCAGTGGCACCTAGAAAAACAAAGTGAAAAAAATGAAGAAAAAACTTGAAACCCACAGGCAAAATTTAGTTACTCTAAATAAAAAATGCAGAACTTCTTCAGTAATTGAAAAGTAATGAGTATAAAAGGATACTAAGGGGCTTCCCTGGTGGCGCAGTGGTTGAGAGTCCGCCTGCCGATGCAGGGGACACGGGTTCGTGCCCCGGTCCAGGAGGATTCCACATGCCGCGGAGCGGCTGGGCCCGTGAGCCATGGCTGCTGAGCCTGCGCCTCTGGAGCCTGTGCTCCACAACGGGAGAGGCCACAACAGTGAGAGGCCCACATACCGCAAAAAAAAAAAAAAAAAAAAAAGGATACTAGGGTCTATTTAGGGTGGAAATGGAAAGTAATGCAGTAAAACAGGAGTGGCTTGACTATGAGGTCAAACTCTACAATGGCTGAATTCTCCAAATCAAGTTTTGATTCTCTCTCTGGCTTCACTCATTATATAGCCCCTGGAATCAATAACATTTATTTAAAGGCATAATGAATAGCAACTAAGTAATGACTAAGAAGGTAAGTAGCTGAATATCAGAGGAAGGAAGTATGGTCCTTTGTTCAAGAAGGATGTTTAAAAAGGTAAAGGAATCTAGGACAAGGATCTTTTGTGATTAACGAGAATGTTCTAAAAGTGGATGTATTCTGATGGTTGTAACTCTGTAAATTTACTAAAAATCACCGAATTGTACATTTGAAATGGTTGAATTTTATAGGTAAACTACATCTCGGTAAAGCTGTTGTAACAAAAAGAACTACAGGGCAATGCCTGACAGAATTAAGGACAAAGGAACCTATGGAGGAGGAAACAGCAGCAGAAGAGAGGGAATCAGATAAATATGACACACTGGGTAAGGGTTAGAGTTGTTCATCTGACAGAACTGGATTCAAGCAGTTACACAAACTCGGGCAAAACACCTAATCTCTCTAAGCCTGGTTTCTATAGGGTTGCTGTGAGACTTTAAGGAGATAAATGTAAAACTCAGAAATGTACCAAACATGTAAGTATTCAATAAATACTAGCTAATATATTATTATTATTATCATTAGAAAGGAAACTTTCAAATTTTTATTTCATTGAGTTTTAAATCAGATTTATTTATGAAATGCTTTTAACCCAAAACAGTATTCAATAAAAACACTGTTGTGAATGAGAATATTAACCTTTTTGTTTGCTTTGATTTTAAATATTCAAGTCAACCACTAGCAAAAAAACATTTAACTTTATATAAAAGTTAATGTGCTTAACTTTTATACTTAACTTAACAACCACTGTGCTTCCCTGGTGGCACAGTGGTTGAGGGTCTGCCTGCTGATGCAGGGGAAATGGGTTCGTGCCCCGGTTCGGGAAGATCCCACATGCCGTGGAGTGGCTGCGCCCGTGAGCCATGGCCGCTGAGCCTGCACGTCCGGAGCCTGTGCTCCGCAACGGGAGAGGCCACAACAGTGAGAGGCCCGTGTACCGCAAAAAAAACAAAAAAACAAAAAAACAAAAAACCATAGTAAGCAGGTTGACATCTCAAAGAGCGAAAAAAGATTCCCAACCAAAGAAATGAGTCCGAAAGAAAATACTGACATTAAACTTCAAGCATTAATCTGGAATTATAGTAGAAAACACTGAGAAGAGGAGTGAAGAAGCTCTCAGCATCAGCTTTTTGACTCATGGATTAATTATAAATGAACTCTGTCTTGGAGAGAATACAGCCCTAAATGCCACAGCAGGCACCAAGTAGGAGTAACTTTATCCAATTCACTGCCTCTGCTAACTACCAAAAGAAGCCAGCCCTAAACTCTGCAAACAAAGAAGTCATAGAGAGTGAAGCTGTCAATTTGGCAAGGTGATCAAAACAGAAGAGTTAACTTAAGGCTACTACATGCCAAATGTATATCTGAAATTCAAAATAGGAGTTAAACTCGTACATCTGCACTGCTATAGGGTATAAACAGACCACTACTGCTAAAATAAATCCTCTGTTTTAAAGTCAGGCTAGATTTTTAAACAAAAAGGCAACATTACAAAAACCTTTTGTTTTAAACTGAAACCAAATTATTGTTTGCCATGAAAACCGTCTGACAAGAGTCAGCCAGCTTCACCTTTGACTAGGAGGATAATTTATCAATGCCAAGTCATGACAAATATCCTGTACACCAACTCAATTCCATCTCTCTGACTTCCTGACCCCCTTGCCAGGAACTCTAACCCACTCCTAAATAAAGGCTCCTACTTTTCAGAGTTAGATAAAGAAGCCACTGCTAAATATAACAATTTTCTTACCAGGTCTTGCTGGTGGCTAGAGAACCAGATGGTGATCCATAGGGGTAAGAATGAAGAATAACATTCTCATTAAGAAGAAAAAGAGAAGAACTGGTGTTATCCCAAACCAGAAGTCCCTTGAAATGTCTTAAATCAGAATACTTCTCCAATATGCCCTCTCTCTATAGGGAATTGAGAGTAAGGAGAAGAGGCAGTGTGGTGGTTAAGTATAGAAAGAGTTGCTTTAAACAGTACAATAAGGAATTCTTTTCTTCTTCTGAAGGCAATTCTCTGTTGTTAAAAGGCAATTAAAAACATCATTCAATCATTTTTTAGAAAATATGTTTATCCCATGATAGTCTTTATAGTTAAAAGTTTAATAAACATCTTTTCCTCGCACTGAAGTTCTTTATTTACAAATGCTACCTACTGTTAAAAATGTATTCTTTATGAGAATACTCATTTCCACAAGAATCAATTGTGATCAATGACTATGAGATTTTTTAAATCTCATTTTATTTTTTAATTTATTTATGGCTGTGTTGGGTCTTCGTTGCTGTGCACGGGCTTTCTCTAGTTGCAGTGAGCAGGGGCTACTCTTCGTTGCAGTGCGCGGGCTTCTCATTGCAGTGGCTTCTCTTGTTTCAGCACGGGCTCTAGGCGCATGGGCTTCAGTAGTTGTGGCTCGTGGGCTTCAGTAGTTGTGGCTCACGGGCTCTAGAGCGCAGGCTCAGTAGTGGCTGCGCACGGCCTTAGTTGCTCCGCAGCATGTGGGATCTTCCCGGGCCAGGGCTCAAACCTGTGTCCCCTGCACTGGCAGGCAGATTCTTAACCACTGCACCCCCAGGGAAGCCCTGACTATGAGATTTGACAGAGAAAAGAAATGGCACCTAATTTTTTTTTCCAAAACAGCATGTTAAAAATTCAGTTAAATACTAAAGTAATTTATAATATTCAAGAGTTGCCATAAAACACAAAACACTCCTAGTATATAACCAATTGTGAAGACTGAGAGATTAAGTGACTAGTCTCCCAAAGCACTGTAACCTGTAGAGCTTATTACAGAGAAATAAAATAAATCATAAAGAATCCCAATTGCTATCTAAAATTCTTCCTTCTTGGAGACCAACTTCTTACCATCTTTGCAGGTTTTTCCATTCTCCAGGAGTTTAACCCCAGTTGGGCAAGCACACTGATAAAAAGGCTTGACTGGAGACATCAAACACAAGTGGGAACAACCACTATTATCAATTCCACATGGATTTGTAGCTGTCAAATATAAATCACAGTAATTAATACCAATGATTATGGATGACCTCCCCCACTCTAGATACACAAAGGTTAACAACCATAACATGAGCAACTCTGATAAACCAAATTATTACCAAATGTCATCCAGGTGCTTGACTACCAGACCATCTGCAAGGAAGGGAATTAATCAGTGAGAATTTACTTAGCATTTTGTATCCAAAGAGGAATATACAAGAAATAAAGCAGGATGTCTCTGCCCTAAAGAGCTTGCAATCTGGCCAGTATGACAAGATTAATGAACAATAATACTGGAAAACAATACAAAACAATGAAACTGCTATCTTGCACATTTAGACTGTAAAGTCAGTATAGAGTTAAATGGGAAGTAAATCACTATGGAAAGATACAGGACATGACTGAAGTCTTGAAAGGTAGGAAGAACACATAGGGGGACATTCAAGTGTGGTAAAGCCACATGAATGAAGGCTTGGAGGCTGTACACTGGGTGAGATAATAAGGTGAACAGTGTAACGGAAGATTAAGGTTTGACTAATAGGAACTAAAGCTGAATGAGCACAGGGAGGGGAAAGTCTGTGGTGGAGGCACTGAGAGACAAGGAAAGCCATACTTTGGAAAGATTTACATGGAAAAGATAAACAAAATGGACTTAAAAGGGAAAACTGAGAAGCAGAGATTAATTAGAAAATGTGAAGAAACTATATATAGAAAGGGATGGATTTAAATAATACTCAGAAAAAAATCAACAAAAGATGGAGATCAACAAAATATGAAAGATAAAAGAAAGCAATATCACACATAACTGCAAATTCTCAAACTAGTAAAACATAAAGGATCAACAGTGTCATTAAAAAAACAAGAACAAAGAAATTCTTTCCTGAGGGCCAACACTGAAATAAAAAATTCACGCAAGTGACTAAACATTTTCTTTTCTACAAAAGAATAACACAAACATTTTAAAACATTTTAAAACATTTTTATGGACTCATGATCACCAGATTCCAATATGACACATTCAGTATTTGACTATCTCCCCCTAAATGGAAGGAACTAATACAAAGCAATGCATAATCCAAAACCCCTGCATTTTTGGCTATGGAATACAATCTGAAATACACTCAGACACATGCCAGACATTTATTTACACACCAGTGCCAAACACTTAACATTCTCATATTCTTTTAAACCTAACTCTAGTCCTCTCTTACAAGAAATTGTTGTCAGCAGTCACAGCCCAAGTCATTATAAAGGATGGCCAGAAACAGAAGCAAAACTAAGAAAAAAAGGTGGGGGGATGTGTACAGAAAAGGTATAAGCAAGTATTTTATTTAAGTAACCTGAGGTACTTAAATTAACCAGTTAGATTAATAGAGGTTTCCATTCAAGAAAAGTGTTCATTTTTAAACATACAATGAACAAAATCACTCATTAGAGAGAAATAATATGAATAAGAAATGCATTTGTGCACAACCTTAACATATGAGCTATTTCAATTTCTTATTTTATTTCTCTCTTCTTTACCTTCATACCCCCAGACTCAAACAAAGGGCTGAGGTGGTCTGTAGTGACAGATATCAAGTTACAAATGGTTTACGCTGTTGTCTACCCTGAATTATATTTTGGCATTTTCCCTGTTTATTTCTTCCCACTACCTTTGGATATATCCTCCCTCCTCTTGCCCCTCACTAAAGCCAGGCATCAGAGTGCTACAAAGCTATTCCAACCTGCAATTTAAAAATCAAGATCACTTACCATTTGGCTGCCTCTGCTGGCTGAAGGCATGTATATCCATGGGAGAAAAGATGTTAGAATGGATTTCACGCAGACCCTCGCCAGTGTACTTGTTGCAAGCCAAAATGGAGTGTGTATTCCAGTCAGTCCAGTACAATGTGTCCTCAAATAACGTCAAGGCAAAAGGATGTGGAAGGGAACCTTTAACCACCGCCTGCCTATTAAACACAAAGAGAAAAACTCAAACGTTTCTAAATTTTCTTCTTTAATCAAAACGTCACCTCTCCCATTAAAATGGTCTTGCAGTCCACATTAACACATACAAATCCTGGATAACACATATGTTAAGGTCAAATACACCTATGAAAAATAAGACAAGGAGTAAATTCAAACGTATTTGAAATCATGGTGCCCGAAATCCTCAACCAAGCACTTCAGAATGGCTCCTAACTTGGCGTCAGGCTCCGGGGGCACTACAAGCTAGCAGGCAAAGTGAAGGCCCAAGTATCAGCACTGCTGTCAGCTCCCGTCTCCGCACTCACACCTTCCATCCTTCCACATAATTCATGCCATTAGAAAGAGAAAGGCTGGCAAAAAGAAAAATCCCAGGGTTTAGAGTTGGCCCTGGGAAGTAGTTTTAAATCAGCAATAGGTTTTTCCCTTCTTGATGTGGAAGAACAAAGAATCTGAGCCTATTTCTTCCATCACTTCTTATGGCTTTGATAACTGAAAAGTAAAAACATACACATGAGGCTAAAAAGTCATTCTGGTAGAGCTCTCTCTCTGCAGACTCCAGTCTCGCTCCAGCAAATGATCACCTCAGTTGGCTTTCTGCTATATGGTTAATCTCCACAAGCCAGGTAGCAAAAAGGAAGCCCAACCACCGCAGAATGTGTTCAAGAGACAAAGCAGATCCCCAAATTTCACAAGCAATCCTAACTATATGGAAGGAGAGGTAGAGAGCCTGATTAGTACTGAAGGCACAGAACTTTGCAGAATGTCATGGACAGTTATGTAATTAGTAAATAATATAATTCTTGAATAATGAACAAACTGTGTTTGAGCCACAATAGCAGTCAAGAAAATAAACGCTTTGATATTTTCATAATATCAAATCTAATATTTTCATAAATCGCTCAGCTAGGAGAGAAAGAGGAAAATGTGAGCAACTAAAAAGAAATAAAGGATAACACATTGACAGAAAATCCAATTTTTAGGTCCCTGAGGTTACCTGATCTCTAACACCTAACAGATCACAGGTATACTAAATTAAATTTAAGAGCAGTAAGATAATTTTCATCTAAGCAGAATTAGCATCTGTTATTGTACATGGAATGGTCTTAGCCTAAGATGTTTTAAATCTGAGCCAGATTTTTAAATAACTGTATACAAGATGAGCATGACTAGTTTATCAAACTTTCTATTTTAAAACCTCACACCTAGGCCAGCCTACATCACCACAACTTTCTCCTCTCTTTTTTAATTCTTGCTTCCCTAGCAGATTACTTTCCCTCTCATTTCCCAATTAGAACGGTCACAATGACTACTTCTGAAGTGGTTTCTTCCACTTTTTAAATGAACAGCTTTATTAAGTTTACTAAAATGATTATGCCATTACAGGAGTGGTATCATAGTTTAAGTTCAAATTTAAATAGGCCTGCATATTTCACACTGACGTTTTCCAAAATTCATTATGGTAAGACATAGAGTTCTGAGAAGCTGCCAAGAAAGTCAAGTAACATGACTGAAAAATAATAGTAAAGATGAAATTACTTAGGTTTTCATTAACCATCTTAAAGAATCACAAATTATATAACCAGATCTTTGAAAAACTCTGGGGAGAAAAAAGTCTTCTAAGTCCTTTGTATATTATTAAATAAAAAGTTAAAATTCACTCTAATGAATTTAACACAGCAGAATAAACAGATAGGAAAAACAGAACGCCTCCCTAAAAGATTTACTCATTTTACATATTGACTGAAAGCATTTATATACTGAAAAGAAATGAGACAGAGCCGAGTTCAAATGTCCCCTGTACTTACACTACTTATTTCCACAAGCTTTGTTTTCCTCATCTGTTATTGGAAGATAATAACCTAACCACACTGAGTTACCGTGAAGACTAAATGATAACATATGCAAAAGCATTTAAGCGTTATGATTGGTACTTAATAAACATTTCATAAATGACTCCTCAATTTTAGGATGTATGCTTTCAATATTTTAATATTTCTGACATAGGGATAATATTTTACACCTGAAGTGAACATTTCATGTGCTGGTTTGTAAGTCAAAATAAAAAGCTCTTAAAATCAATAGCTTATCAGAATCAAGTAAATACTAGACTCTGGCTTATTTATATTAACAGGATCTCACACAACACAATATGACAATATGTACAAAATTAGGTGGACTTATTAGACACTCAGTGAACGTCTGATAAAATTAAATATCTTAAATGAAATATGTAATTAACAGAACTGTACAAAAAGCAGAGCTAAGAAGGCTATCACTCATTCTTGCCATATTCTTTGGTGACTTACCGATTTGTCCAGCCAATGGTGACTTGCTCTGAAACTGCAGACAAGTGAACATAGTCTTCACCTTTCTTCCCTCTGGTTGGGATTACCCCCCCGGAAACTCGAGTTACTTCAAGGAGGAGTTGATCACGGATACTGAGAACAAATGTGGCTGGCAAGGTCAAAGCCCAGTCCTTCAGTGGTATGCCACACCAAAACAGGACTTGAAAAATTGATCTCTTCTACAGAGACCAAAGGAGAGAAACAGAGACCCCTACTGATGCTTTGCTTTAGTGCTGGCAACCTCTGAGCATCATCTCCTCCCTCTGTCTGTCATTTCCTGAGGGCTCACTCTCACCAGTACCGCCAAGTACAGGAGTGCACTCACCACCTCTTTCAGGTTCCACGCCTGGCAGGTGCCTCTTTCAAATTCTGCACCAACCAGACTTATCCTTTATAAAACACCTGTACACTTGTATTCACTTTCTGTTTCTGAACCTCTTCCCAGAAGGTTGTCCTCTGCCCCCAACTGAGAACTCCCCACCTGTGTGGGTAATAAATCTACTTAGTCACACCAAAGCACTACTGTCATGAATTCTGACATCTGAACCTAACCTTGGAAGAGAGCTTCTCCACATCACAGTGAGGTTTTAATAACACCTAAAAAGATGACAACAGTGGTAGTGGTACAGTGTTTGAAAAATCTCTACAAGTCTTCCACATGAAAACAGAACAACTAGGTAGCAAAACCAAAAAACCCTTGGACAACATTTACAACAAATCTAGATGAAACAAAGCTAGATGAAAAGGTACTACCACAAAACCCAAGACACAAGAAGGAAAACTACCAACAGCCATAAGATCTCATTGGCATCAGCACTTCTGCAGGAGGAATCGGAAGGAAAAAATAGGGCATTCAGCAGCTCCAGGAACAGGAGAACACACAAAATAGACAGCAATGGAAAGACAGGGAAACCAAACTGAGAACAGCAGCTGCCGAGGACTGGCTCTGTCCACTCAGAGAATGCAAAGAGTGGATGGCTGGTACTGAAGGGACTGGTGCACTTTAACCTACAGTGAACTCTCCAACTGACCCAACAGAGCTCCCTTACAGACAAAGGCCCATACTGACCATACATTACTGGGAGTACAATGAAAGTGAGGATGATAGTACAAGAGAGATAATGGAAAACTAAGGTACAGAAAAAAGTGGGAGAAGGAAACAGAGCCAGGAAATCTCAGAAAGCAAGCTGCCAATTTTTTAAACACACACACACTCGAGAGTTCTGTGAAGTTACAAAAGTTATGATAAAAAACTCTGCCTTCTTCAACAAGTTCCAGAAAAACAATTTCAGGTGAAAATTTAAAAGTAAATTAAGATCAAGTCCATTAAAAAAGTTAATATTAAAAACAAAAAAAAGAAGAAAATAACATCCCTAAAGATACTAAAATATGTGAGAAAAGTATGGCCCTAAAACAAATAGTTTACAACCTATTGCAAAATAACCTGAAATGCTTTAAAATCATATACTAGCCGTAAAAGAATAACACAAAGTACAATTTAAAACCTCAAAACTGAGGTGACAGAACTAATGAAAGAATTAGAAGTATAAGAATAAGTCACTTAAGAAATGAATTATCAACTAGAAATAACACAAACACAGGAGTGAATAAACATAACAGATAAGGAAACAGAAACAGCCAGTGAAAAGAAGGAATTTTTTTTCTTTTTTCATGATTTTTTCCCGTTTTATTAAGCAATAATTGACATATATCACAGTACAATGTATAGCATGATGGTGTGAGTTAGACATATTGTGAAATGATTACCACATAAATTCAGCTAACATCCATCATCTCATACAGATATAATAGAAAGAAAAGAAAAAAAAAATTTTCTCCATGGGATGAGAGCTCTTAGGATTAACTCTCCTATAACTTTTCTATGTATCATCCAGCAGTGTTAATTACAGTCATCATGTTGTACATTACATCCCTAAGGAGGAATTTCTGAAGATCAAAAAGAAACAGAAAAATAGATTTTTTAAAAATAAAGATTTGAAGCACAAAGGACAGGGAAGAGAACAGAACTAATTTAGAGCAAAGAAATGACATCAAATAGTAACTCAAACCCTCAGGAAGAATTACAGGGTACCTGAAATGGCATATATGTAGGTTAATACAAAAGACTCTATGAATAATGTTTTCTCTTTTTCTCCTTTAACCT
Source organism: Monodon monoceros (assembly GCF_005190385.1). Classification (NCBI taxonomy): domain Eukaryota; kingdom Metazoa; phylum Chordata; class Mammalia; order Artiodactyla; family Monodontidae; genus Monodon; species Monodon monoceros. The sequence goes on from NW_021703783.1 coordinate 8,857,272, forward strand.
TTTAAAAACACCTAACGTTGTATAAAGTGATAATTATAACATTCCATTGGTTATAATAGAAATGTAATATAAATGACACTAATAGTACAAAGGAGGGGAGAGGAAATGGAGATACACTAGACTAAAACTTCTATAATTTACAGGAATTAACTTAGTATTTTACCATAATACAGATTTTGACAAAAGGAATATTGCAATCCCTAGAATAATCACTAAGAATATTTTATTCTCCAAAACACTGTTTAAAAACATAAAAGGAATTAAAACGATACACTAAAAAATATCTACTTAATACAAAAGGCAGAAGAACCAACGGAACAAAAAAAGACAGACATGAAAAATAAAATAAAAATGTCAGATGTAAACTCAACCATATTATTAACAACATTAAATGTAAACAGATTAAGCACCCCAATTAAAAGACAAAAGGTTGAACACCTTAAATGTATACAGTTTTTCTTTGTAAAAAGAAACCATATATATATGGCAAAGGTTGTTAGACCGGGTAAAACAAAACAAGACTCAACTGTAGGCTGTCTACAAGAGACACCTTTTATATCCAAAGATCCAAATGCGTTGAAACTGAAAGGTTACAGCAAACAGTAACCATAAGAGAGATGCAGTGGTTCTATCAGACAAAATATATTTTAACACAAAAAAGTATTACTAGAGATAAAGCAGCACATTTTATAATGACAAAAAGTCAAATCATGAGGAAGATGTAACAGTTATAAACATACACAAATAAAAACAGAGCCCCAAACAAATGAAGCAAAACCTGACAGAACTGAAGGAAGAAACAGACAATTCAACAATAACAGTCTGAGATCTCAAAATCCTATTCTCATTAAAAGGTAGGACAACTAGACAGGAAATCATAAAGGATATGGAAATTCGAACATTAGGACAAGTATCAATTAATTGTAAAGACTGAAGTCATACAAGGTGTATTCTCTGAGCACACTGAATATCAAGGACAGAAAAATTCAGGAAATCCACAGTGAGAATTTTCTCATAGTTAAATTTTTCTAAATCCTCCCTCAATGTCTTCTAAGTAAGCAATGGGTCAAAGAAGAAATCCCAATAAGTTAAAAAAATATATTTTGAGCTAAAAGAAAATGAAAATACAACATATAAAAATGTGTGGGATGTCACCAGCCAGAGCAGTGCTTAGGGTAAATTCTATAAATTTATCCCTAAATGCCTGCATTAGAAAAGAAGATAGGGACTTCCCTGGTGGTCCAGTGGTTAAGAATCTGTCTTGCAATGCAGGGACGCCGGTTCTATCCCTGGTCAGGGAACTAAGATCCCACATGCAGCGGGGCAACTAAGCCAGTGTACCACAACTAGAGTGAAGCCCTTGCACACACCGCAACGAAGTGAAGAGTCCACACGCCACAATGAAAGACCTGCGTGCCGCAACTAAGACCTGACACAGCAAATAAATAAATAAATATTAAAGAAAAACAGAAGAAAAAGACAGACTTCAAATCTATAATCTAAGCTTCAACCTTAAGAAACGGAGGGGGGGGGTGTGTGTGCAAACTAAATCCAAAGCAAGAAAATTTTAAAATATTAGGGTGGAAATCAAATGAAATATAAAACAGAAAAAGACAATACAGAAAAAAAATAAATAAAACCAAATGTGGGTTCTATTAAAAGATCGACAAAGTTGACAAGCCTTTCACTAGACTGACAAAAAAATAAATTGGGAAATTTGTGAATAAAATTATGAATAAAAGAGGGACATCACTACTGACCTTAGAAATTAAAAGGATTATAAGATACCATGAACAATTTTATGCCAACAAAATGGAAAACTTAGGTGAAATAGAAACATTCCTAGAAACATTACCAAAACTCACTCAAGAAGAAATTAAATGTAAAGGCCTAGAACAATTAAAGAAATTGACTTAATAATTTAAAATCTTTCCATAAAGAAATCCCCAGGCCCAGATAGCTTCATTAATGACTCCTATTAAATATTTGCAGAAGAGGGCTTCCCTGGTGGCACAGTGGTTGAGAGTCCACCTGCCAATGCAGGGGACACGGGTTCGTGCCCCAGGCCGGGAAGATCGCGCATGCCGCAGAGCAGCTAGGCCCGTGAGCCATGGCCTCTGAGCCTATGCGTCCAGAGCCTGTGCTCCGCAACGGGAGAGGCCACAACAGTGAGAGGCCCGCGTACCACAAAAAAAAAAAAAAAAAAAAAAATTTGCAGAAGAAATAATATCAATCTATCACATACTCTTCCAGAAAATAGAGGAAGAGGGAACACTTCCCAACTCATTCTATGAGGCTCGTATTACACTGATACGAACCAGCCAGACAGCACAAGGAAAATAAACTACAGACCAATTTCTCATGAATAAACACATAAAAATCCTCAACAGAATATTAGCAAACTGAATCTAGAAACATCTAAAAAGGATTCTACAGCTTCCCTGGTGGCACAGTGGTTAAGAATCCACCTGCCAATGCAGGGGACACAGGTTTAAGCCCCGGTCCAGGAAGATCCCACATGCTGTGGAGCAACTAAGCCTGTGAGCCACAACTACTGAGCCTGCGCTCTAGAGGCCGCAAGCCACAACTACTGAGCCCACATGCCACAACTACTGAAGCCCACACACCTAGAGCCCATGCTCCGCAACAAGAGAAGCCACCGCAATGAGAAGCCTGCGCACGGCAGTGAAGAGTAGCCTCCGCTCGCCACAACTGGAGAAAGCCCACATGCAGCAACAAAGACCCAACGCAGCCAAAAATAAATTTTTTTAATATTATTTTTAAAAAAAGAAATAAATAAAAAGGATTCTAAAACATGACCAAGTGAGATTTATTCCAAGAATGCAAGATTGGTTAAACAACTGAAAACCAATTAATGAAATTCACCATGTGTATAAAAAACAAAACCCCATGATCATCTCAACAGATGCAGAAAAAGTACTGGACAAAATCCAATACGCAATCATGGTAAAAACCGAAGATACTAGGAATAGATGAGAACTTCCTAAACCTGATTAAAAGGTCTCTACAGAAAACCTATAGTTAAGATCCTGCTCAATGGCAAAAAAAGAAAAAAAAAATTTTAATGATTTCCCCCAAAGATCATGAACAAGGCAAGGATGTCTTCTATTCAGCCTAAGACCTAGTGAGTACTATCAAGTAAGAATAAAAGGCATCCAGATGGGAAAGGAAGAAGTAAAACTGTCATTATTCCCAGATGACACAATTCTGTATGCAGAGAATACAAAAGAATTTAAAAGAAAAAAGCCTCACAGATGTAATTAATTCAACAAGGTTGCAGGATACAAGATCAATATACACAAATAAATTGATTTCTATAGACTACCAATGAAAAATACAAAAAGTGATACAGTTAACTAATATTTAACAAGGGAACCAAGAATATCCAATGGAGAAAAGACAATTTCTTTAATAAATGGTGCTGAGAAAACAGAAAAATTGAAATTTATTAAATAATTCATTCACAACACCATAAAAAACCCCAAATACTTGGAAATAAATTAATAAAAAAGTGTAAGACATCACACACAAAATGGATCATAGATCTAAATGTTAGGAATTAAAACAATAAAACTCTTAGAAGAAAACATAAGTGTCAATCTTTGTGACTTTGGGTTAGGCAAAGATTTCTTACTACATCAAAAACACCTTTAACAAAAGAAAAAACTAATAGTTTGAACTTTATTTCTAAATAATATATCCAATGAAGAACTTGTATCTAGAATACATAAAATTTTTACAATTCAATAATAAAATAACCCAATTTAAAAATGGGCAATTAACTTGAATAGTGTCTTAAACATCTGCGCCTCATGTGAAGGAAGACTGAGCTACACTGTATTCAAGAGGATTACAGGCAGGACAGACTGAAGTAAAGCTAATAATGTATCTGGAGTACAGGCAAAGGAGAAGCATGAAGGGACCTAAACCATGTCGGCAAAATCTGGTATTTACTTTTTCCAAAGTAATTATTTTCTCCTGATAATATAAAGAATACACATATGTTGACTATAAAAAATGTGGAAATAAAAAGTATATCTTTCTAGTCCTTTATTATGTGCATATGTACAATATGTACATGTATATACACAAATACAAGCAATTTCCAATGATCAAGGAATGGAAAACCTGGTTTCTTCTATAAATAGTTAAGGTACAGCATGAAACCAACTAAGACATAACAGGAAACCAACTAACCAATGGAATTTAGAATTAAGAATTTGGTAAAAATTCATTAATTCTAAATAGTAGCCCCCAACAGGACGAAGGAAAACAGCTGAGCCAAACCAAGAAACAATTGAGGCGCCTGCACCAAACCAGGAATAAAGAGCATTTACCACCTGTAATTACTGAGCTTCTTCACTGGGTATATATGCAGCAGGTCCCAAGGTCCTTGTTGCATCTTAATAACTGTTAATATGCCCTGAGAAAAAATGGTTAATTTATGTATTTTGAAAGACTCCAACTCATCCTCTCATCTTGTTTAAACAATATCTGACTGTACTTTTTTTTTTTTTGCGGTACGTGGGCCTCTCACTGTTGTGGCCTCTCCCGTTGCGGAGCACAGGCTCCGGACGCACAGGCTCAGCAGCCATGGCTCACGGGCCCAGCTGCTCCACTGCATGTGAGATCTTCCCAGACCGGGGCAGGAACCCGTGTCCCCTGCATCGGCAGGCGGACTCTCAACCACTTCGCCACCAGGGAAGCCCCTGACTGTATTTTTTTTACAAAAGTGAATTTTTGTAAATGCACAGCATTTACTGCATCATAATGACCCATCTTCATTTCACAATGTAAAGATTTTCAACATATTATTAAATATTGCTTTCACGTTAATTTTAAAGGCTATATAACACTGCACTGAATGGCTGTGCTATAATTTAAAACCCATATTGCCAACATTCAACATTATATATTAAATAAGGTGTCTTTAAACATAAACATATATTTTAGAAATTATGTAATGATCAGTTGACGAAAATTTTTTGACAACAGTCTAGCAGGAAACTAATTCTGTATTTCTCCTTAGAGCAATGGTTCAGGGCTCACTATATTTCCATGTTCACAACAACTTTATAAAATTAACTACCATGAATCATGAGAATCCACTATAATTAATACTATGGAAAATATTCACTCTCACTAGTAAAGAAAAAAACGCAAATACAGATAAAATATATTTTTAAATTTCAAAAAGGATGAAATTATCTTTTCTTAGCTAAACTTAACGTAAAAAAATGGTAGATTAGATATGCAGAAATATACTGTGTGTGACAGTGGAAATTAGTAAAATCATTCCATTATAAAAAAAAAAAAAGATGGCCTTAAAACTCTGCACCTTGACATACAAATCCTACTTCTTGTAATGAATTCTAAAGATGTAATAAAAGATGCAGATTCATATAGGCTCCTCTTTATTCCATCAGTATTTATACAAGTAAAAGAATTACAACTTAAATATTTCACAATAAGGAAGTGTATAAAAAATATTGTTTAACATTCAGATTATTTCTTCCATTTATATTTAACAGCATAGCTGTTTGACCTTACTCTTTGCTTATAACTTCCATTTTTTATTCTTCCTTATACTCCACCTCTCCATTTTTTCATGGACTTTTCCTACTACACTGGATTTATATGCTTTTTAAAATGCCTCTAGGGATCTGGAGGCTATACAAACTGTTTTATTCAATTTTATTATCTTTATGTTTTAAAATCATATGTGATCCTACTTTAGACAATAAACTTGAAGAGTAAGACAGTATCTACTGACACTCCCATGTGTAAGGTAAGAAGTTAACATGCTCTTCTTCCTCATCAAACCATCCCACTACCATCTCTCTCTCTCTTTTTTTTAATACATTTATTTATTTTTGGCACATTGGGTCTTCGTTGCTGCGCGCAGGCTTTCTCTAGTTGCAGCGAGCAGGGCTACTCTTCATTGCAGTGCGCGGGCTTCTCACTGCAGTGGCTTCCCCTGTTGCAGAGCATGGGCTCTAGGCACACGGGCTTCAGTAGTTGTGGCTCTTGGGCTCTAGAGCGCAGGCTCAGTAGTTGTGGCACACAGGCTTAGTTGCTCCGTGGCATGTGTGATCTTCCCAGATCAGGGTTTGAACCCATGCCCCCTGCATTGGCAGGTGGGTTCTTAACCACTGCGCCACCAGCGAAGTCCCTACAATGTCTCATTTTTTAATTGATGAAAACCTGGAATTTTAGATCTCTATTACATGCTTTCATTTTATCATTTTTGAGAGAACAAAATATCTCACGGTTACATTAAGTTTTAAAAGTACATTAACAGTAATTACTAGATTTAACTCCATGTTTAACTGGTTTCATTCTTCACAAATATTTAATTATCCAATATCCTCACTCTTGAGCTCTACACTGTACTTCATCTCTATCAGTCTTCTGAAGTGTAGCAAGTAACTTTTTCAGAAAGAGTGATATAAATGGCATATTTTGACTCCTTGCATATCTAATAATAATGTCTTCCTGTTGCAGGAACAGAACAACTCCTAGATCAACCTCCATGTCTCAGATCTTTTTATTCCATTGTTTTCATCCCTACTTCTACAATTTGTGGGAGAATTTCTCAAGGTTACCTTCCATTTCACTTATTTTTTTTTCAGTCATTTATCTGGTTGATGCTGCTCAAACTTTTTTTTTTTTTGCTTAAACTTTTAAATTGAACAATCATGCTCTTTATTATCATTCTGTCTTCACCAGTCTTGAATGCATTCTTTCATACTATTTACTCTGTTTTCATACATGCTGTGTCTTCTTGAACTTCTATAATTTTTTCTCCTGCATTCTACAGGAAATTACAGGAAGACATTGTTCTGATTCTTTAACATGGATCGTTCATTTGAACTGTAGTATCTTCTCATGTGCCCTGTTGTTTTTTTCTAGCAGGGAGGGAAGGCTTTCAGAGGGAAGACTGTACATTACTGGAAGTTGAGATTAATTCTGCTGCAGCCTGAAAATTCTTGGTCCAAGCTTTCAGATCAAGAAGGGAGAAGGCAAATAAATTTCTGATTTATCACAACTTCATTTTAATTTGGAAATCAAATTATACTGTGCAGAGGACAGGGCGGTGGGATCTGAAGCTACCAATAATAGCAGCATATTCCTGTTTCTTTTGCATGGTTCTGGTAGCACCAAGAAGTCTGCTGATATCAGGACCCTGCTTATTCTCTGGCACCACTGTACTCATTCAGAGCCAGCTTTAACTACACCTCTGATGTTTGCGTAAGATGCTCAGTCATGTCAAGTATGGTTGTCATAAGGTACGTGTCCTTTAGTGCCTGGTATATTTCCCAGAGGTGCTAACAGAATCCAGATGAGGCCTACCTTCCACCTTATCCTACCTCCCTCTCATCACCCTCACCTTCAGCCCTCCTTCTCTAGAGTTGTGGTTATTATTGTTTATGTGGGTAAATCTCTTCAATTTTCTTCTTTGGGAAGCAGACTCTTCACAAACTCAGTAGGTGACCAACCATGCTGATTTGCCTGGGTCTGAGGGGGTTCCTGGAACCAGGCAAACAAGGATGGCTAATCATGCAACAGCTCAGTCAGACTGGGACATCCTTCAGTCTTGAAGAAATTCTTCAAGGTTTCTGGTATGTGGTTATTATCTTTGCCTAAGTCTCTAGCACTGATGTAAAATTCCCCTATGTTTATAGCCCATGGCTTTAATAACCATTAACTTGATAACGGCTATAAATCTAAATCTCCCTCTGAGACCGCTCTGCTGAGCTGCAGGCTCATATATCCAAAGCTCCCCAGACTTTATCACCATAGTTTTCCGTAAGCAACTCAAATGCAAACGCAAACATGTCCAAAGCTGAATTCAATCTCATTCTCTTTCTACATCAAAAAAAGAAAGAAAGGGCTTCCCTGGTGGCACAGTGGTTGAGAGTCTGCCTGCCGATGCAGGGGACACGGGTTCATACCCTGGTCCGGGAAGATCCCACATGCCGCGGAGCAGCTGGGCCCATGAGCCATGGCCACTGAGCCTGCGTGTCTGGAGCCTGTGCTCCGCAAAGGGAGAGGCCACAACAGTGAGAGGCCCGTGTACCGCAAGAAAAAAAAAAAAAGAAAGAAAGAAAAAGAAAGAAAGAAGTAAAGAAATGAAAAAGAATATATCCTCCTTTCCTGAATTTTCTACCTCACCATCAAACCAGCCATTAAAAGCAGAAACCTAGGAGTCATCATAGACACCATCAGGGAGTCGCAAGTGGTTTGTTAGGATTGGGGCATAGAGGCAAGGGAGGAAGTGGTGAGAATACTTGTCTAAAACAAGGTAAATAAATTAGATCATGTAAGTTATAGTGAAGAGTCTGTACTTTACTGGAGAACAATGACGATTAATTGGAAGACTTATGGATGAAATAATTAGTCTTCAAACCATTTTCTACACAACTACCAAAGGTATTTCAAAGACAAATCCATCCGCGGCAATTTGCTACTTGAAAATTTCCAGTGACTCTCAATAACTTCAGGTTAAAATTCAAATGCTGCATCTTAGACCCAGCGGGATCTGGCTCCTAGCCATCTCTCTACACTTGCCTCCAACCATTCTTCACATTTCCAGTTGCTGCTGAACAAGAACACTGACAAACCAAAGCTTTCTTTAATAACCTTAATAATAACTTTAATAAGCTTAACTTGAAAACCTGACTCTACTAATTAGGAATTAAAATTTTTTCACAGAAAGGGCTTTTATATTCCTCCCAGTTTTTAAAGTTTATTATTTTACTTCAGTGTCTGTCAAGCAGTTAAAAGAACATATTTACATCCTTGAAACTTATGTTAAAGTCAACTAACCATATATACACTAGTACACTAGTTTCTGAACCCTATTTTGTTCCACTGATACCTATCTATGCTCAGATTTAGCACCTCATTGTTTTAACTACTCTGGCTTTATGGGAAGCCTTGAAATCAAGTGCAAAGTCATCATACCCAAAGTTCACAGTTTACCCTTAAAGATCACTCTTGGTGGTGTACATTCTATGGGTCTGGAGTAATGTACGTATCATTATAGTTTCATACAAAGTATTTTTACCGTTTTAAATGTAAATCCTCTGTGCCTATTCATCCCTCCACTCACACTGTCTTTTCAGTCTCTTTTTAAAATGAAATATAAATACAGTTGATTTACAATGCTGTGTTAGTTTCAGGTGTACAGCAAAGTGATTCAGTTTTATATATATCTTAAGATTCTTTCCTATCATAGGTTACTACAAAATATTGAGTATAGTTCCCTGTGCTATGCAGTAGGTCATTGTTGGTTATCTATTTTATATGTATAATATGTATGTTTTAATCCCAAACTTCTAATTTATCCTTACTCCCGCCCTTTGCCTTTAGTAACCGTAAGTTTCTTTTCTAAGTCTGGTTTTTTTTTGTTTTTTTGTTTTTTTGCGGTACGCGGGCCTCTCACCACTGTGGCCTCTCCCGTTGCGGAGCACAGGCTCCGGACGCGCAGGCTCAGTGGCCATGGCTCACGGGCCCAGCCGCTCCGCGGCATATGGGATCTTCCCGGACTGGGGCACGAACCCGTGTCCCCTGCATCTGCAGGCGGACTCTCAACCACTGCGCCACCAGGGAAGCCCTCTAAGTCTGTTTTAATCTACAGGTTCCCTCACCATTCTTTGCAGTTTATCTGTTCAAGGACCTGGGATGTGTGACCTGTATGTCTGAATCTGCTGATGCGTACTCATGGTGCAGTTCAATACGTTTCTCTGTCCTTTATTCCTCCCACAAATTTCCTGCAAATTCCAAGTTTCATCAGATTCCTGATGAACTGACCCTTTTGGCAAAATGAAAGAGGATGCTCTCTTCTTCCTTCAGATGGCAGTGTCTGTTCTTTGCCTTGTGATGTCAGTAGCCATTGACGTTCAATGCCTAGATCTAATAGTTCACTGGAAGTTATAAAATGCTGATATTCTAATTATATTATTTCTATCATTTATTAGCTGGAATAGCTTTCTCATATCTACTACTTTGTTAGCTACTGGTAGATTCATATACAAAAGGGAAGATAAATTGCTTGATTCTCTTTATTACCAACATTCAAAGTAATGAACTGGGGACTAGGAACCAAGATGGCGGAGTAGAAGGACGTGCTCTCACTCCCTCTTGCGAGAACACCAGAATCACAACTAGTTGCTGGACAATCATCGACAGGAAGACACTGGAACTCACCAAAAAAGATACCCCACATCCAAAGACAAAGGAGAAGCCACAATGAGACAGTAGGAGGGGCACAATCATAGTAAAATCAAATCCCGTAACTGCTGGGTGGATGACTCACAGACTGGAGAACACTTATACCACAGAAGTCCACCCACTGGAGTGAAGGTTCTGAGCCCCATGTCAGGCTTCCCAACCTGGGGGTCCGGCGACGGGAGGAGGAATTCCTAGAGAATCAGACTTTGAAGGCTAGCGGGATTTGAAAAGGACTGGGGGAAACAGAGACTCCACTCTTGGAGGGCACACACAAAGTAGTGTGTGCTTCAGGACCCAGAGGAAGGAGAAGTGACCCCAGGGGAGACTGAACCAGACCTACCTGCTAGTGTTGGAGGGTCTCCTGAAGAGGCGGGGGGTGGCTGTGTCTCACCGTGGGGACAAGGACACTGGCAGCAGAAGTTCTGGGAAGTACTCCTTGGCCTGAGCCCTCCCAGAGGCTGCCATTAGCCCCACCAAAAGCCCAGGTAGGCTCCAGTGTTGGGTTGCCTCGGGCTAAACAACCAACAGGGAGGGAACCCAGCCCCACCCATCAGCAGTCAAGCGGATTAAACTTTTACTGAGCTCTGCCCACCAGAGCAACAGTCAGCTCTACCTACCACCAGACCCTCCCATCAGAAAACTAGCACAAGCCTCTTGGATAGCCTCATCCACCAGAGGGCAGACAGTAGAAGGAAGAAGAACTACAATCCTGCAGCCTGTGGAACAAAAAACACACTCACAGAAAGATAAACAAGATGAAAAGGCAGAGGGCTATGTACCAGATGAAGGAACAAGATAAAACCCCAGAAAAACAACTAAATGAAGTGGAGATAGGTAACTTTCCAGAAAAAGAATTCAGAATAATGATAGTAAAGATGATCCAGGACCTCGGAAAAAGAATGGAGGCAAAGATTGAGAAGATGCAAGAAATGTTTAACAAAGGCCTAGAAGAATTAAAGAACAAACAAACAGAGATGAACAATAACTGAAATGAAAACTACAATATAAGAAATGAATACCAGAATAACTGAGGCAGAAGAACGGAAAAGTGACCTGGAAGAAACAATGGTGGAATTCACAGCTGCAGAACAGAATAAAGAAAAAAAATGAGAAGAAATGAAGACAGCCTAAGAGACCTCTGGGACAACATTAAACGCAACAACATTCGTATTACAGGGGTCCCAGAAGGAGAAGAGAGAGAGAAAGGACCCCAGAAAATATCTGAAGAGATTATAGTCGAAAACTTCCCTAGGATGGGAAAGGAAATAGCCACCCAAGTCCAGGAAGGGCAGAGAGTCCCATATAAGATAAACCCAAGGAGAAAGATGCCGAGACACACAGTAATCAAATTGGCAAAAATTAAAGACAAAGAAAAATTATTGAAAGCAGCAAGGGAAAAATGACAAATGACATACAAGGGAACTCCCATAAGGTTAACAGCTTATTTCTCAGCAGAAACTCTATAAGCCAGAAGGGAGTGGCATGATATACTTAAAGTGATGAAATGGAGGAAGCTACAACCAAGATGACGCTACCCGGCAAGGATCTCATTCAGATTCGATGGAGAAATCAAAAGCTTTACTAACAAGCAAAAGCTAAGAAAATTCAACACAATCAAACCAGCTCTACAACAAACGCTAAAGGAACTTCTCTAAGTGGGAAACACAAGAGAGGAAAAGGACCTACAAAAACAAACCCAAAACAATTAAGAAAATGGCCGCATAAACATACATATTGATAATTACCTGAAATGTGAATGTATTAAATGCTCCAACTAAAAGACACAGGCTCACTTAATGAATACAAAAACAAGACCCATATATATGCTGTCTACAAGACACCCACTTCAGACCTACGGACACATACAGACTGAAAGTGAGGGGATGGAAAAAGATATTCCATGCAAATAGAAATCAAAAGAAAGCTGGAGTAGCAACGCTCATATCAGATAAAATAGACTTTAAAATAAAGAATGTTACAAGAGACAAGGAAGGACACTACATAATGATCACGGGATCAATCCAGGAAGAAGATATAACGATTATAAATATGTATGCACCCAACATAGGAGCACCTCAATACAGAAAGCAAGTGCTAACAGCTCTAAAAGAGGAAATGGACAGTCACACAATAGTGGGGGACTTTAACAACTCACTTACACCAATGGACAGATCATCCCAAATGAAAATAAATAAGGAAACAGAAGCTTTAAATGACACAACAGACCAGATAGATTTAATTGATATTCATAGGACATTCCATCCCAAAACAGCAGATTACACTTTCTTCTCAAGTGCGCATGGAACATTCTCCAGGACAGATCACATCTTGGGTCACAAATCAAGCCTCAGTAAATTTAAGAAAATTGAAATCATATCAAGCATCTTTTCTGACCACAACGCTATGAGATTAGAAATGAATTACAGGGAAAAAAATGTAAAAAACACAAACACATGGAGGCTAAACAGTACGTTACTAAATAACCAAGAGATCAGTGAAGAAATCAAAGCAGAAATCAAAAAATACCTGGAGACAAATTACAACAAAAACACGACAATCCAAAAGCTATGGGATGCAGCAAAAGCAGTTCTAAGAGGGAAGTTTATAGCTATACAAGCCTACCTCAAGAAACAAGAAAAATCTCAAACAATCTAACCTTACACCTAAAGGAACTAGAGAAAGAAGAACAAACAAAACCCAAAGTTAGCAGAAGGAAAGAAATCATAAAGATCAGAGCAGAAATAAATGAAATAGAAACAAAGAAAACAATAGCAAAGATCAATAAAAATAAAGCTGGTTCTTTGAGAAGATAAACAAAATTGATAAACCATTAGCCAGACTCATCAAGAAAAAGAGGGAGAGGACTCAAATCAATAAAATTAGAAATGAAAAAGGAGAAGTTACAACAGACACCGCAGAAATACAAACATCCTAAGAGACTACTACAAGCAACTCTATGGCAATAAAACGGACAACCTGGAAGAAATGGACCAATTCTTACAAAGGTGTAACCTTCCAAGGCTGAACCAGGAAGAAATGGAAAATATGAAAAGAACAATCACAACTAATGAAATTGAAACTGTGATTAAAATCTTCCAACAAACCAAAGTCCAGGACCAGACGGCTTCACAGGTGAACTCTATCAAACATTTAGAAAAGAGCTAACACCCATCCTTCTCAAACTCTTCCAAAAAATTGCAGAGAAAGGAACACTCTTGAACTCATTCTATGAGGCCACCATCACCCTGATACCAAAACCAGACAAAGATACTACAAAAAAAGAAAATTACAGACCAATATCACTGATGAATATAGATGCAAAAATCCTCAACAAAATACTAGCAAACAGAATCCAACAAGACATTAAAAGGATCATACACCATGATCAAGTGGGATTTATCCCAGGGATGCAAGGATTCTTCAATATACGCAAATCAATCAATGTGATACACCATGTTACCAAACTGACGAATAAAAACCATATGATCATCTCAATAGATACAGAAAAAGCTTATGACAAAATTCAACACCCATTTATGATAAAAACTCTCCAGAAAGTGGGCATAGAGGGAACCTACCTCAACATAATAAAGGCCATATATGACAAACCCACAGCAAACATCATTCTCAATAGTGAAAAACTGAAAGCATTTCCTCTAAGATCAGGAATAAGACAAGGATGCCCATTTTCACCACTATTATTCAACATAGTTTTGGAAGTCCTAGCCACGGCAATCAGAGAAGAAAAAGAAATAAAAGGAATACAAATTGGAAAAGAAGAAGTAAAACTGTCACTGTTTGCAGATGACATGATACTATACACAGAGAATCCTAAAGATGCCACCAGAAAACTACTAGAGCTAATCAATCAATTTGGTAAAGTTGCAGGATACAAAATTAACACACAGAAATCTCTTGCATTCCTATCCACTAATGATGAAAAATCTGAAAGAGAAATTAAGGAAACACTCCCATTTACCACTGCAACAAAAAGAATAAAATACCTAGGAATAAACCTACCTAGGGAGACAAAAGCCCTGTATGCAGAAAACTATAAAACAGTGATGAAAGAAATTAAAGATGATACCAACAGATGGAGAGATATACCATGTTCTTGGATTGGAAGAATCAATATTGTGAAAATGACTATAGTACTCAAAGCAATCTACAGATTCAATGCAATCCGTATCAAATTATCAATGGCATTTTTTTATGGAACTAGAAAAAAAATCTTAAAATTTGTATGGAAACACAAAAGACCCTGAATAGCCCAAGCAGTCTTGAGGGGAAAAAACGGAGCTGGAGGAATCAGACTCCCTGACTTCAGACTATACTACAAAGCTACAGTAATCAAGACAATATGGTACTGGCACAGAAACTGAAACATAGATCAATGGAACAAGATAGAAAGCCCAGAGATAAACCCACGCACCTATGGTCAACTGATCTCTGACAAAGGAGGCAAGCATATACAATGGAGAAAAGACATCCTCTTCAATAAGTGGTGCTGGGAAAACTGGACAGCTACATGTAAAAGAATGAAATAAGAATGCTCCCTTACACCATACACAAAAATAAACTCAAAATGGATTAGAGACCTAAATGTAAGACTGGACACTATAAAACTCTTAGAGGAAAACATAGGAAGAACACTCTTTGACATAAATCACAGTAAGATCTTTTTTGATCCATCTCCTAGAGTAATGGAAATAAAAGCAAAAATAAACAAATGGGACCTAATTAAACTTAAAAGCTTTTGCACAGCAAAGGAAAGCATAAACCAGACGAAAAGACAACCCTCAGAATGGGAGGAAATATTTGCAAACGAATCAACATACAAAGAATTAATCTCCAAAATATATAAACAGCTCATGCAGCTCAGTATTAAAGAAACAAACAACCCAATCCAAAAATGGGCAGAAGACCTAAACAGACATTTCTCCAAAGAAGAGATACAGATGGCCAAGAGGCACATGAAAAGCTGCTCAACATCACTATAATTATTAGAGAAATGCAAATCAAAACTACAATGAGGTATCATCTCACACCAGTTAGAATGGGCATCATCAGAAAATCTACAAACAACAAATGCTGGAGTGGGTGTGGAGAAAAGGGAACCCTGTTGCACTGTTGGTGGAAATGTAAATTGATACAGCCACTATGGAAAACAGTATGGAGTTTCCTTAAAAAACTAAAAACAGAATTACCATATGATCCAGCAATCCCACTACTGGGCATATATCCAGAGAAAACCATAATTCAAAAAGACACATGCACCCCAATGTTCACTGCAGCACTATTTACAATAGCCAGGTCATGGAAGCAACCTAAATGCCCATCAACAGACAAATGGATAAAGATGATGTGGTACATATATACAATGGAATATTACTCATCCATAAAAAGGAACGAAATTGGGTCATTTGTTGAGACGTGGATGGATCTAGAGACTGTCATACAGACTGAAGTCAGAAAGAGAAAAACAAATATCATATATTAACGCATGTATGTGGAACCTAGAAAAATGGTACAGATGAGCCGGTCCGCAGCGCAGAAGTTGAGACACAGATGTAGAGAACAAAGGTATGGATGCCAAGGGGGGAAAGCTGCGGGGGGGGTGGGGATGGTGGTGTGATGAATTGGGCGATTGGGATTGACGTGTGTACACTGATGTGTATAAAATTGATGACTAATAAGAACCTGCTGTACAAAAAAAAAAATTAAATTAAATTTTAAAATTAAAAAAAAAAACTAATACTAAACTATCTTTGGGTTATTTGTATGGAAATATGTTAATATAAATGTTTCAGACATTACATGAAATTTCTAATAATCTTATATGTTCTGGTATAATGTTATAAGTCATAATTCTAGTTATTATTTTTTGCATGTAATACCTCTTTCACTCTATTTTTAAAATTTTATTTTATTTTATTATTTATTTATTCTTTTTTGGCCGCTCTGCAAGGCATGTGGAATCTTAGTTCCCCGACCAGGGATTGAATCCATGCCCCCTGCAGTGGAAGCACGGAATCTTAACCACTGGACCGCCAGGGAAGTCCCTTCACTCTATTTTTTAGAGTGGTGCTTTACCTACATTATCTAGACCTTATATACCATACTCTCAATCTTAATCCTCCTTCAGTCTTAATACAAGTTAATTATATGTCTGATGCTCTTCACCAAGCCTTATTTTGTTATATCGCTCATCATTTTGATTATCTAAAGCTCAGCCACTAGTCCATTTTCAGAATGACTCAGGGAAACAGTATTTCTTGATTTCTTGCATGTTGATAAAATTTGTCTATGGCTTTGTATAAGGAAAATCACTTTTGCTGGGGAAAAAAATCACTGGCTCACACCTTCTTACTTTCAATATCTTAAAAATACTATTCCATTTAATCCTGACAGGGAGTGTTGCTGTGAGAAAGCCTAATGTGAATCTAATTTTCTTTTCCTTTTAAAAAGTCAGTTATTTTATTCTTAAAGGAATATTTTCCTTTTTCTATAGAGTGATTTTACTTATATCTTGTATAAGCTTTAGCTTATATTACCAGGTACATACGGTTCTCTATCTGTTATTTCAAATCTTCTTTTAAAAACCTTTTCCTTAATTACAGTTCCTCATATTTGTCCTATTCCTTTACATAAGTTATCTTCCTAAGAGTCTTTTTTATCTATGTGTTTTTTCTTCTTTGCCTATCTTTAATATTTGTTACTTTCTCTCAAATCCTGTTCATTTTTTACATTTCTTTTTAGGCCTTAAATTTTTCCCCCTTTTCAACTTCTGTTTAAAGATCTTTTCTGTTTACTCACTCTTGTGTCCCTTCTAGTTTAGCTAACTTTTCTGAAATGATTTTTTTCTTTTATTTATAATTCTTTCCTCAGTTCTGGCATCTCATCTCTGAGCTTTCTAATTTTAATTTATGTTGGTCTTTGACATGTGATACTGGTGTCTCAATTAGTGATAGTGCATTTTAAAATGGAGGTTTAATGTGTTCTATGATCATATCTTTCTGGGGAGATTTTTATGTAAGGACATTATTCTGTTCCTCACTTTTTTTTTTGTTCAGCTTTTTCCAGGTATAATTAACAAACAAATTTGAAAGATACATAAAGTGTACATAGTAATGATATGATACACATATAAATTGTGAAAGAATACCCCTCCCCTCATCTAGTTATTTATCACATCTCACACATTTGGGGGGGTTGTTTTACTTTTTAGGGTTTCGTGTTTTGGGGGGGTTTTTTGGTTAGAACATTTTAGTTCTACTCTCTTAACAAATTTCAATTACACAGTACAGTGTTATCAACGACTGTCACAATATTATACAGCTGACCCCTGAATAACACAGGGATTAAAGCAAACCCCTGCATCTGTGTATAACTTTACAGCTGGAACTCCCATATCTGAAGTTCCACATCTGCAGGTTCAACCAAGCACAAATCATATAGTACTGTAGTACATATTTATTTTTAAAAACCTGCACATAAATGGACCCACATAGTTCAAACTCATGTTGTTCAAGAGTCAACTGCAGGGCTTCCCTGGTGGCACGGTGGTTGAGAGTCTGCCTGCCGATGCAGGGGACTCCGGTTTGTGCCCCAGTCTGGGAAGATCCCACATGCCACGGAGCGGCTGGGCCCGTGAGCCATGGCCGCTGAGCCTGCGCGTCCAGAGCCTGTGCTCCGCAACAGGAGAGGCCACAGCAGTGAGCGCCTGCATACCGCAATAAAAAAAAAAGTCAACTCTATACTAAATCCTCAGACCTTATTCATCTTATAGCTGAAAGTTCACACCCTTCCATCAACCCCTTCCTATTTCCTCCAATCTCCTGACAGCCACTTTTCTTCTCTTTGTTTCTATGAGTTTGACTTTTTTTTTTTTTTTAAAGATTCCACACGTATGTGATACCATGCAATATTTGTCTTCCTCTATCTGGGTCATTTCAATGAGCATTATGGCCTCAAGGTCTGTGCATGTTACCACAAACAGCAGGATGTCCTTCCTTCTCATGGTTGAACAATATTCTACTGAATGTGTATATACCACATCTTCTTTATCCATTCATCCGCTAACAGACACTTAGATTGTTTCATGTATTGGATACTGTGAATAATGCTACTATGAACATGGAAGTGCAGATATCTCCTCAGGATCCTGTTCTCATTTCCTCTGGATAAATACCCAGAAGTGGGATTACTGGATCATATGGAATTAATATGTTTTATTTTTTAAGGAGCCTCCATACTGTTTGCTTGTGGTGTCAAACACACACAAAAAATCATAACCAAGACCAATGTCAAGGAGCTTACACTCTGTTCTTTTCTAAAAGTTTTATAGTTTCAGGTCTCATACTGTAGTCTTTAAGCCACCTTGAGTTGATTCTGTGTGTGGTATAAGACAGGGATCTAGGGCTTCCCTGGTGGCACAGTGGTTGAGAGTCCACCTGCCGATGCAGGGGACACGGGTTCGGGCCCCAGTCCGGGAAGATCCCACATGCCGTGGAGCGGCTAGGCCCGTGAGCCACGGCCGCTGAGCCTGCGCATCCAGACCCTGTGCTCCGCAATGGGAGAGGCCACAACAGTGAGAAGCCCGTGTGATGCAAAAAAAAAAAAAAAAAAGATAGGGATCTAGTTTCATCCTTTTGCATGTGGATATCCAGTTTTCCCAAACCGTTTACTGAAAACACTATCCTTTCCCCACCGGATATTCTGGTTCCTCTGTCATAAATTGATTGACCAATTATGCATGGGTTTGTTTCTGGGCTCTCTATTCTGTTCCACTGATCTCTGTGTCTGTTTTTATGCCAATACCATACAGTTTCGATTACTACATCTTTGTAATACAGTTTGAAGTTAGAAAGTGTGATGCCTCCAGCTTTATTCTTTCTCAAGGTTCCGTTGGCTATTTGTGGTCTTCTGTAATTCCACACAAATTTTAGAATTGTTTGTTCTACTTCTGTGAAAAATGTCACTGGAACTTGGATATGGATTGCACTGCATCTGTAGATGGCTTTGGGTAGTACAGACGTTTTAACAAACTAATTTTTCTAATCTGTGAGCATAAAATATCTTTCAATTTATTTATGTCTTCTCCAATTTCTTTCATCAGTGTCATAGTTTTCAGTGTACAGGTCTTTTACCTCCTTGGTTAAACTTAATATTAGGTATTTTATTCTTTTTGATGATATAGTAAATAAGATATTCTTAATTTTGCTGATAGTTTATTATTAGCAAACAGGAACATAGCTGATTTTTGTATACTGATTTTGTATCCTGCAATGTTACTGAATTTGTTTTTAGTTCTAACAGTTTTGTGGTGGTTTCTAGAATTTTCTATATATAACATCAGATCATCTGCAAATACAGCTTTACTTCTTCCTTTTTATAGATGCCTTTTCTTCTTTTCCTTGCCTAACTGCTCTGGCTAGGACCTCCAGTACTATGCTGAATAAAAGTGGCAAGAGTGGACATCCTTGTCTTGTTTTGACCTTAGAGGAAAAACTTTCAGCTTTCCTCTTTTGAATATATTAGCTGTGGGTCTGTCATATATAGCTTTCACTGTGTTGAGGTATGTTCCCTCTATACCTACTTCGTTGAGAGTTAATCATGAACGGATGCTGAATTTTGTCACATGCTTTTTCTGCACCTATTGAGATGATCACATGATCATCACATCTCTTTTATCCTTCATTTTGTTAATGTGCTGAATCACATTGACTGATTTGCATATATTGAACCATCCTTGTATCCCTGGAATAAACTCCACTTGATCATGGTATACGATCCTTTTAATGTGCTGCTGAATTCAGTTTGCTGGTATTTTGTTGAGGATCTTTGCGTCTATACTCATTAGGAATATTGCCTGTAATTTTCTTTTCTTGTAGGCTTCTTGTTTGGTTTTGATATCAAGGTAATGCTAGCCACTTAAAATGAGTTTGTAAGAGTTCCCTCCTCTTCTATTTTTCGGGAGACTTTGAGAAGGACTGGTACTAATTCTTTATCAAATGTCTGGTAGAATTCACCAGTGAAGCCTTCTGGTTCTCAACTTTTGTTTTTTGGGAAGTTGTTTGTTTTTTTTCTTGCGGTACGTAGGCCTCTCACTGTGTGGCCTCTCCCTTTGCGGAGCACAGGCTCCAGATGCGCAGGCTCAGCGGCCATGGCTCATGGGCCCAGCTGCTCTGCAGCATGTGGGATCTTCCCGGACCGGGGCACGAACCTGTGTCCCCTGCATCCGCAGGCAGACTCCCAACCACTGCGCCACCAGGGAAGCCCAAGATTTACTCTTTTAGTAACTTTCAAATATGTAAAACAGTATTATTAACTATAGTCACAATGCTGTGCATTACATCCCCAGGACTTACTTATTTTATAACTGGAAGTTTGTATTTTTTGACTCCCTTCAACCATTTCACTAACCCCCATACCCTGCCCTGCCTATGGCAACCACCAATCTGTTCTCTGTATCTATGAGCTTGGTTTTTGGTTCGTTTGTTGTTTAGATTCAACATGTAAGTGAGATCATATGGTATTTCTTTCTCTGTCTGACTTATTTCACTTAGCATGACGCCCTCAAGATACATTCATGTTGTCACAAATAGCAATACTTCATTCTTTTTTTACGGCTGAATAATATTCCATTGTACATATATACTACACCTTCTTTATCCATCCAACCATCAATGGACACTTGGGTTGTTTCCTTATCTTGGTGATTGTAAAAAACGTTGCAATGAACATAGGGGTGTATGTATCTTTTCAAGTTAAGTGTTTTTGTTTTCCTCATATACCCAGAAATGGAATGGCTGGATCATATGGTACTTCTATTTTTCTTTCTTTGAGGAACTTCTACACTGTTTTCCCCAGTGGCTGCACCAATTTACATTCCCATCAACAGTGCACAAGGGTTCCCTTTTCTCCGCATCCTCACCAACACTTGTTATTTCTTGTCTTTTTGAAAAAAGCCACTCCAACAGGTATGAGGTGATACTTTTCCAGTTTTCTTCTTGTAACTGATTTCTAGTTTCATACCACTGTGGTCAGAAAAGATACCTGTTATGATTTCAACCTTCTTAAATTTATTAAGACTTGTTTTGTGGCCTAACATATTATCTATTCTCCAGAGTGTTCCACGTGTGCTCTAGAAGAATGTGTATTCTGGCGCTAGATGGAATGTTTCTAAACATCTCTTAAGTCCACCTAGTCTAATATGTACTTTATGTCCAATATTTGCTTATTGATTTTTGCCTGGGTGATCTATCCACTACTGAAAGTGAGGTACTGAAGTCCCTACTATTGTTGTATTGCTGTCTATTACTCTCTCCAGGCCTGTTAATATTTGCATCATATATGGAGGTGCTCCTATGTTGGGTGTATTAACAAAATTATATCTTCTTGGACTGACTCCATTATCATTATATAATGACCTTTTTTGTCTCTTGTTACAGTCTGCAGCTTAGAATCTATTTTGTTTCATATAAGTATAGCTTCCTTGCTTCCTTTTAGTTTCCATTCATATGGAATACATTTTTCCATCCCTTTGCTTTCAAAGTGTGTGTTTCCTTATGGCTGAAGTGAGTCTCTTGCAGGCAACATTCAGTGAGTCTTGTGTTTTATCCATTCAGCTACTCTACATGTTTTCATTGCAGAATATAGTCCATTTCCATATAAAGTAATTATTGATAGGTATAGGCTTCCTATTGCCATTCTGTTGCTGTCTGGCTGTTTTGTATTTCAATTGTTCCCTTCTTCTCTTCCTCTCTTTGTGATTTGATGATTTTTCTATTAATCTTTTGTATATCTATGACAGGTTTTTGTTTTCGATTCCCATTAGGCTTACATAAGACGTCGAGCCCAGCAGAGCTCAGCACAGAGGGAGCAGTCAGAATTGCTCATCTCCCAGTCCTTCCCTAAAAGAGGTCTATTTTCATACTTTAAAAGCTGCTGTCTAATGCTCAGGCTCCTAACTTGGCAGACATCCAGGGGCTAACTGCAATCCTCCTAGGAGACCAGGGAAGCCAGCAGATACCGCCTCTGCCTTCTCCCACTAGCCCACTCCAAATCTCCAGTATTTCCACACAGAATCAGCTTGTACACACATCTGGTACCCCAGATTTCATGGATGCCACTCAAAGAATGGGCCCCTGGCTCACCTGGCTTTGAAAGTCAACAGGGCTTGCACTGACCAATCCCACAGGACTGTGGCAAACAATGAAGCAGCTTTTAATGGGTACAGGAGGAACCTCTTTCACAGCTATAAGCTGGGTCCAGAGCAGAAGGAGCAGGCAAAAAAAGCCTATCTCCAAGATTCTCCATAGAAGGGCTCAAACTACATGTATATTCCCTGCTGCCTGGGGGTCTGACTTCCAAACAGCCTTCACCTAGGTACCAACTGCAATCCTCCTCTATGGAACACTTGACAAATCCTGGCACACACTCAACTACTGGGAGCAAGAAGAACAAAGAAGCCAGCTTGGACAATCACAAAGGTTTGAGAGAGAACCAAGAGCTCAGGCCAAGCTGAATGCTAAGGTTCATATCCTACACAAGACTCCTCTGTCAGGACTGGGAGAGGTGGCTGTTTTATCTAATGCACAGAAACCAACACAGAGAGTCAAGGAAAATGAAGAAACAAGGGAATATGTTTCAAACAAACAAACCAAAAAAACCCCTACAGAAACAGACTTCATAATGAAACAAAGATACATAATTTCCGTGATTAAGAGTTCAAAACAACCATCATAAATATGCTCACTGACGTCAGGAGAACAATGCATGAACAAAGTGAGAATTTCAACAACAACAACAAAAATTAAAAGAGAACAAAGTGCCAAACAGAAATCAGAGAGCCGAAGAATGCAGTAACTGAAATAAAGAATTCAACAGAGGGGTACAAGAGTACACTAGATCAAGGGGAAGAAAGGGTCAGCAGACTCAAAGACAGGGCAGTAGAATTCATCCAGTCAGAGAAGCAAAAAGAAAAAACAAAAGAAAGTGAAAATAGCTTAAGGGACTTATGGGACACCATCACGTGGACTACTATTTGCATGACCGTGGTCCCCTAAGGAGACGATAGAGAGAAAGGGGAAGAAAGCTTATCCCAAAATAATGGCTGAAAACTTCCCCAACCTGGGGAAATAAACAGACATCCAGATCCAGGAAGCCCAGAAACTTCCAAAAACGATGAATCCAAAAGGACCCACACCAAGACACTTTATAAATAAAATGTCAGAAGTTAAAGACAAGGAGAGAATCTTGAAAGTAGCAAGAGAAAAAACAAGCTGTCTCTCACAAGGGAACCCCCATGAGGCTATCAGTAGGTTTTTCAGCAGAAACCTTGCAGGCCGGAAGGGAGTGACGATACAGTCAAAGTGCTGAGAGAAAAAACTGCCAACCAAGAATACTGTACCCAGCAAAGCTGTCCTTCAGAATGAAAAGAGAGAGAAAGAGTTTTCCATACAAGCAAAAGCTGAAGGAGTTCATCACCACTGTATCGGCCTTAAAAGAAATGTTAAAGGTACTTCTTCAACATGAAACAAGAGTGCTAATTAGTAACAGGAAAACATATGAAAGTATAAATCTCACTGGTAAAGATAAATATAGGGTTAATTCAGAATATTCTAATGCTGCAATGGTGGTGAGCAAATCACTTAAAAGCGAAAGTAGTAAAAACTAACTATAATAATATGTTAATGGATACACAAGGTATAAAGATATGCATTGTGACATCACAAACACTAAATGTGCAGAGAAAAAATGTAGAGTTTAAGTACACGGTTTGTTTTTGTTTGTTTGTTTGTTTTCTGGTTTTTCTTTTTAGCCGCACCATGCAGCATGAAGGATCTTAGTTCCCCAACCAGGGATTGAACCCGAGCCCCCTGCAGTGGAAGCGTGGAGTCTTAACCACTGGACTGCAAGGGAAGTCCCTAAGTACGCATTTAAAGTTTAGCTGTTATTAGCTTAAAATACTGTTATAAATATAAGATATCCTTCATAGTAACCTTAAATGGGATTTTATACCTTGATACTTTTATGTTTCTATTTATGTGAAATTAGTTTTCCTAAACTTTTAGAACATAGTGGTGTTCAGCGTAGTTTTTCTAACTTTACAGAATTCACTCTTCTGTTTTCACATGCTAAAAAATATGGTAGCTCCCTTTCTGAGATATCCCAGCTCTTCCTCTGCCCATCCTTATCTGAACCTTCTCTTTCCTTCTCCTTTCATTCCTTAATTTTCCCTACTGTGCTGAATTTTGATGCTATTCTATTCAACTTTGTCTCTACTCTGTAGTACCCTGTCCTGGTAGAGAACTCCAGCAGGTCTGTTTTGAGAATTCCCTGGAGCCAGACTGCTCTATCCTCTTCTGTCTTTACCACGGACACACTGCACTTGCCTCATATTGGAGTGGGCAACCCCCCACTCTCATTTCAGCTACTGCTCTTAATATAGCTCACTACACTGTCTAGTAAATAGCTGGGGCTATTTTGGAGGTCCCCTGCTTTTAAGTTCAGTGAAATACTTTACTCACTCTCTCAGCTTACTCTTGCACAGACAGTAATACTATGGAGGTCTTGTGGCTGTTAGTGGTCTGCCCTTACCTGCTTTCATTTCTGGATGCCTGAGGTTAACTTTACGGTAAGTATTCAGATTTGCTGTCTTGTTCCATTGGTTTTTTGCGGGGTATTCTGAGAGTCAAAAACCTACAGAGTGGCCATATTCACTTCCTAGTATCCCTCTCAAAGACAAATTTGAAGTTCAAACATAGCAATTATGTTGTTATATTCATCATATACTTATCACTTTTTTTGACACTTATTTCTAATTATTTTTAAACCATCCTGTTGTGAGTCATTTCATTCTTTTTTGCAACAAGGCAAAAAATTCTCTCACTCCATGATTTTAAAAAGTTCCCTTTAATATATTCTTTAAATCTTTCCTGGTTTTCAACACTTATAAATGATTCCTGACTCACAATTCAGGTAAGTTACAACCGTGTACACTTTTAACAATTCCTCAACCACCTAAGGCTCCCTGCTTCTACCGAGTCTTAGAATGAGACCACTAGAAACCGAAACGATCTTCCAAACACAAGAATATGTGAAGGATTTTTAAAAATCTGAACAGGGCTTCCCTGGTGGCGCAGTGGTTAAGAATCCGCCTGCCAATGCTAGGGACACGGGTTTGAGCCCTGGTCCGGGAAGATCCCACATGCCGCGGAGCAACTAAGCCCGTGCGCCACAACTACTGAGCCCACATGCCACAACTACTGAAGCCCATGTGCCTAGAGCCCATGCTCTGCAACAAGAGAAGCCACCACAATGATAAGCCCGCTCACCACAACTAGAGAAAGACCCACACACAGCAACAAAGAGCCAACGCAGCCTAAATAAATAAATATTTTTTAAAAATCTGAACATACACAACATTGTAAATCAACTATACTTCAATAAAAAAATTTTTTTTTAAATCTGAACAGGATCTGAATAGAAATTCCATGTTTATGTACTATAACTTTGTCTTCTGTGAATACTGGGGTATAGCATACATGCAGTAGGTTTTCTCCTAGTCTAGGGGTCAGCAAACTAGAGTCCAATGGCTCAAAAAAAGTTTTACTGGAACACAATCATGCCCATTCCCTTAGCTATTATATATAGCTTCTTTCACACCACAACAGCAGAGATAAATAGCTGCAACAGAGATATGGCCCACAAAGCCTAAAATATTTACGATCTGGCCCTTTGCAGAAAAAGGTGGCCAACCCTGTCCTGGTCTACAGATTTATCAAATGAGCTTCCACAAACAGCACCTGGGAGGTGGGTAAGTCTGAACAGGATGACTCTTTGTCACATTAGGTGCCCAGCACATTACAGGATGTTTAGCATCCCTGGCCCCCCAGGAACCAAAATGCTAGTAGTACTCCCAATCCCAGTGTTAACCAAAATTCTCCACACATTTCCAAACACTCTGGAAGAGAATGGAAGCACTATCCCTGGTTGAGAACCACTGCAGAACTAAATTAGCTCAGAGTAAAGAAGGAGTAAATACAACCCATAAATTCTAAGTGCCACCAAGATAGATGAGAAATGTCATTACCTTTTTAAAAAGCAAACTAAAAATCTATTCTTCTTCCCCTTTGACAGTTAAGCCAAAAATATGCTAACTTCTTAATAAAATTAAGCTTTATAATTTGATTACTACATCAAGATATCACAGGGTTGACTTAAAGTTTAAAAATAAATTTATAAGGCAATCTTACCGATTTGTTCCATCCAGATTTGATCTGTGGATGAAATTAAGTTTTGCGTCTGCCCAATAAAGCTTCCGTTCCTCATAATCCAAAGTCAGTCCATTTGGCCAGTAAATTTCAGTGTTTATTATAATGAAGCGACTTGAACCATCCATTCCAGCACGTTCTATCTTTGGTACTTCTCCCCAGTCTGTCCAGTACATGAACCTAAAAATCATGAAAAATAAACCCATGACATAAGCAGGTTAACCACCAAGTATCTTATAATCATCACTATTGGATAAAGAAAGCTCTCTCAGGAACACTAAAACTGAAACTCCTAGAAACTGTTATCGAAATTTTAAGCATCTATCTTTTTGCCACCATGATGGTAATAACTGATTCAAGACAAGCATCATCAGGACACAAAAACCATCTGATCAAAGTTTCTTTGGCAAAAAGGATACCTTACACTGTCTCAATGTATCTCCCCACAAATTACTTATTAATGACAAAGGGGAAAATGGTAACTTTAGAGAAAATAAACTTGGTGGACACCACCTTATCCACATCATCTAAATTAACATCATCAACACTGGCATCATATATGTGATATGCTGGGAAGAACATTCCATCTTTTTTTATATATAAATTTATTTATTTTATTTTATTTTTGGCTGTGCTGGGTCTTCATTGCTGCACGCGGGCTTTTCTCTGGTTGTGGTGAGCAGGGGCTACTCTGTTGTGGTGCGTGGGCTTCTCATTGTGGTGGGTTCTCTTGTTGGGAGCGCAGGCTCTAGGTGCGCGGGCTTCAGTAGTTGTGGCACACGGGCTCAGTAGTTGTGGCTCGCGGGCTCTAGAGTGCAGGCTCAGTAGTTGTGGCGCACGGGCTTAGCTGCTGTGCAGAATGTGGGATCTTCCCGGACCAGGGCTTGAACCCATGTCTCCTGCATTGGCAGGCGGATTCTTAACCACTGCACCACC
The DNA here is from genome assembly GCF_005190385.1 of Monodon monoceros. NCBI lineage: Eukaryota > Metazoa > Chordata > Mammalia > Artiodactyla > Monodontidae > Monodon > Monodon monoceros. The sequence continues at coordinate 8,884,745 of NW_021703783.1, forward strand.
AGGGAATCCCCCATACCATCTGTTTTATGTATATTCTCTTACATATTATTTCTGTCCCAAAATGCATAACCTGAATAAAATTATTAAGGAAAGAGAGAGTACCAAATTAAACATTGTACAAAACAGCTGCCTTTGAAAATATCAATGTCATAAAAGTCAAAGAAAGGCAGATGAACTAAGCTAGGTAGGAGGAAAATAAAGAGACACAGTAAGGGACTTCCTTGGTGGTCCCGTGGTAAAGAATCCACCTTCCAATGCAGGTGACGCAGGTTCGATCCCTGGTTGGGGAACTAAGATCCCACATGCCGCGGGGCAACTAAGCCCACGTGCCACAAACTACAAAGCCCACGTACCACTAGAGAAGAGAAAATCCACAAGCCGCAACTAGAGAGAAGCTCCAGCAGACCACACAGTAACGAAAAAGATCCCGCATGCCTCCACAAAAAGATCCCGCGTGCTGCAACTAAGACCCAAAGCAGCCAAAAAGAAAATAAAGAAAAATAAATAAACAAAGAGAGACACAGTAACTATATAAAGTGTATGATCCTGTACTGATCAGTTGGGGAATATGCTACAAAGACATTATTGGGAAACCTGGCAAAATTTGACAGCATGTCAAATTCTATAATAGAAATGTACTAATGTTAATTTCCTAAATATGATCATTGTACTTTGGTTCCAATATTTCAAATAAATCATGACCAAAAACTTCCCTAATTTGATTTTTAAAATACTAGCCCGTACATCCATGAGGTTTAATAAACTCCAAGTATGATAAACACAGAGATCTACAACTATACACATCAGTTAAACTGTTGAAAGACAAAGGAATCGAGAGCACTAAGAAAATCAACTCATCACTTGCAAAGAAACCACAATATAACTAAGAGCTGATTTCTTATCAGAACAATGGACGGCAGAAAGCAGTAGGATGACACACTAAAAGAAATTAAAATGTCAACCAAGAATCCTACATACAGCAAAATTATCTTTCCAAAATGAAGGTGAAATAAAGACATTCCCAGATAAACAAAGTGAGAGAATTTGTGGCATGTAGATCTGCCTTACAAGAGATACCAAAGATATTCTTCAGGCAAAAAAGAAGTGACCTAGATGTTAACTCAAATCCACATGAAGAAGCAAACAGTACTCATACAGATAATTATATAGGTAATTATAAAAGACAGTACAAATATATTTTTCCCTTTTCTTCTCTTAATGGATTAAAAAGACAACTGCACAAAAAAGTAATTATAAACTTGTTTTATTGGGCTTGTAACATATAAAGGTGTTATATATATGGAAATAGTAGCATTAGGAAGGGAAAAGGGAAGCAAAATTGAGGCAAGTTACAGCCATTCTTTAGGCCTAGCCTAAATTCCTAGTTTCATCACCTCGTGTTCCCTACCTTGAATCCTATAGTTAGAGCCCCAAGTTGACAAATTGTTTCCTTCCCCTAACAGCCAACCATGAGTGACTTGGTGTGGTACTCTGTTCATAAAGGCTGTGAAGCCTAGTCAGAGCTGTGGGGGGAAACTCAGTGATTTTTAGTCAATGACTTCTACTAAGAACCCAGGGGAATGAGCTAATGCAGGCCTGCCTTTGTTGACCCTACTCTAAACACAGCGACTACATGCTCTTCCCAAAAGACACCCTGAGTTTTTTGTCCCTATGTTTTCGCACATACTATTTTACTCCACCCTAATTTAAAAAGCTAATAACCACCATCAATAATTAACTCACAAAACTGCAGCTATTACACATTAACTTCTACTGAGATAGCTATAAATTATCATAAAATTAAGCAAAATATATGAGAGGCAGCTGTTCTAGGAACTGAAAATAAGGCAGCACGAGACCACAAACCATGAGACAAAGGAAACTCACCAGGTGAGCTCCAAAAATCACCCTGACTCAACCTAGTGACAACTCCCCAACCAAAGTGTGGAAAGCTGAAACTGAAATTAGGAACAGTGGTCTCAACAAGCTTAAGGAGGCAGAGAGAATTTGGGGAAAAGAAAAGACTGGAATCTGCAGGGCCCCAAAGAGGAGAAAGTTACATTGGTGTGGGTGGGGGGGACTCATGGGGGATCCCCATGAGTCCTTGGACCAAGAACCAGGCTGTGCACGCACAGGATCCTCAAGGATTATCAGGTTGAGAACAGAACTAAAATGCCAGAAGTCAAGCGATGCAGGTGGTCTTACATGTTCTGCCAAGACAGAGTAAAGAACATCAACACCACCCTGGACATTCAGCTGAGACACCTCAAAGGGCTGAATCCAGACCACACCCTAGGGCAGTGGTTCTCAAAGTGTGATCCAAAGATCCCTGGACAGACTTCTCTGGTGGCTCAGTGGTTAAGAATCTGCCTGCCAATGCAGGGGACACGGGTTCGAGCCCTGGTCCAGGAAGATCCCACATGCCGTGGAGCAACTAAGCCCATGCACCACAACTACTGAGCCTGCATGCCACAACTACTGAAGCCCATGTGTCTAGAGCCCATGCTCCGCAACAAGAGAAGCCACCGCAATGAGAAACCCTCACACTGCAACGAAGAGTAGCCCCCGCTCGCCACAACTAGAGAAAGCCCGCGCGCAGCAACGAAGACCCAACGCAACTATAAATAAATAAATAAAGTTATTAAAAAAAAAAAAAAAAAGATCCCTGGAGATCTTCGGAATCCTTTCAGGAGGTCTACAGGGTCAAACCTGTTTTCATAATATTGCTAAGTTTTATGTATTTATTTAGCCTTTTTCACTTTCATCCTGGAGGTTTTTCATGGATACATATAAGGTGTGGTGATGACTTCACCCTGATGGCTCATGGAATGTATACCTATTATATTTTCCATAAGTTTCTAAGGTAGGTTTTGGAAATAACTATATACATGTTCCGAGATTAACTCAGTTCCCAGCACTTTTGCACTCTTACTAGCTACCTTTGATTATACCTGCTATAATCTCTGTACCATTATCATCTAAAAACTTGTTACTTTTGAAGTCTTGAAATTTTACTGTGCCCAGAGCAAAAACACATCAAGGAGCAAATACACTGCTTTGTTTTACAATATTTCTTAACTTTAAGTTTTTATTTTAAACTGTTTTTATTTTGAAATTTACTAGTATTCTATTTTAAAATAAAAGAAAATTTACTTATATTTGTCTTGTATTTAAGAATGGACCACTGGCTTAAAAAGGAGAGATGAGAAAACTCACTTCGTCAACCCACAGCTATACTGCCTACATTTAAAGATGTTAAAAATGATGATACTGATCTATCAGAGAGAGTTCTCTGACTCTAAGAAGGGATGAAATCTACTCCAAGACCCTGAGCAAAACTGTAAATGAAAAAGTATTACAAAAGCAATCTTTCCATTGGCTCATACATGCTATCTTTTTATGAATAGTATTATGGTTCCAGTTAAGCTGAGGCATTGAGACAATCATTCAGAGATTAAAGAAAAATGAATTGCATAGTTTAAATGTAAATATGACCTCATTAAAAGCCAAACAATGTTTATTACAGCTTTCCAGCTGGAGAAACTCACAAAAACAGAGACTCATAAAGCTTTCTCCAGTTAACATTACTGAATTCCTCCCAGAGGAAAAGCCAATAAAAGAAATCATAGCCGCCAATTTCCAAAGCTACAGTAACACAAAATTAAAATTTAGCTGCAAACATGAAGATGGAAGTTAATGTCATCTAAGAAACTGTGCTTTTGCCTTATATATGACTAAATTTAAGGATATGGCCGGAGTTACTGTTTTGTTTGTTCATCACGTGTCAGTACCAACTCATCATCAAAGATCTTCTATGTGAATGTTTACAACAATAAATGTAAGTGGTGCTGAAATATTCAAAGTGTTGAATAACTTTTTTGAATTGCACAGATTACCCTGAACTACCTACCTGTGCTGATATTTGCACTGATAGTCCAAAAGCAATTGGTGGGTAAGAGTGCAGGGAGTGGCAACCAACTGTACTAACAGTCACTATATTTATTCTTCACCACATACAAAAGAAAAGTCAGTCTCAATGAACACTGACATTGGTAAGGCAGAAAATTATTAATTTCATTAGAGCTTGACCTTTGATTACACATTTAATATTCTGTGTGACAAAATAGGATCTACAGAGAAAGTACTTTTGCTGCATATGAATGTAGAATGGTTGTCTTGAGAAAAAGCACTTGGCCAACCGAGCTAGCTGCTTTTTTCATGGAACACCAGTTTTACTTTAAAAAAAAAAAAAAATGAACGACAAACTATGGTTAATAAAACTTAGGTATCAGGCAGATACTTTCTTGGAAATACGTGAAATGACCTTGTCACTTCAATGTGTTGCCAATAACAAAATCTGAGCTTTCCGCGTTCAATCTGTTGTAGTACATTATATATATCTGACAAAGGACTTATATCTATAATGTATGAAGAACTCCTAAAACTCAATAAAAGACAACCCAATTAAAAACTGGGCAAAAGGTCTGAACAGACACATCAACAAAAGACAAACAAAGGCAAATAAGCATACAAAAAGAGAGTCAACATAATTATTCATCATGGAAATGAAAATTAAAGCTATAGTGAGATATCACTACAGATCTAGCAAGATGGCTAAACTTTAAAAAATGGACAATACAAAGTACTAGCAAAGATGCAACGCAACTGAAACTCTTGTACACTGCTAGTGTTAATGCAAAATGGCACGTCTACTTTGGAAAACCGTTTGGCAGTTTCTGACGTTAAACATTCCCATAAGATCTAGTAACCCCACTCTCGAGTATTTACTCAAGAGAAATTAAATATGTATTCACACAAAAACCTGTATGAAAATGTCTATAGCAGATGTATTCATAGTCACCAAAAACTACTGAATATTCTTCAAATGGGGAATGGATAAACTATGGTACATTCGAACAACGGAATACTCTCAGGATTAATAAAAAGAACCACTGTAATAAAAATAAAAGTGCAAAAAAAAAGGAAAACTATTTTAGCTGTTAGAAGTCAGAATAATGGTTACTTCTGGGGGAAGGAGTAGAGCATGAGGGGACTTCTAGAATGCTGGTATTGTACTCTTTTCTTATCTATATGCTGTTCATATTGGTGTGTTCACATTTATAAACTTAATTTGCTTTATATATATGATTTGCACATTTTCTCTATCTGTGTTATAATTTAATAAATGTTTATATTTTTAGGAAAAAAGAACCACTGACATATACAATAAACACATATAAACTTCAAATGCTTTACGGTAAGAGAAAGAAGCTGGATTCAAACACTACACGACATGATTCCATTTATGTTACATTCTGGAAAAAACAAAACTGTACACAGTCCGAAAACACATCAGTGGTTACCTAGAGCTGCAGGTGGAGGGAAAGGTTGATAACAAAAAGCCAAGAATATACTTTGGGGGGTCGTGGAATTGTTCTATATTTTAATTATGGTAGTGATTACTCAAATGTAAGCATTTGTCTAAATTCAGAACTGCCACCCAAAAAAGTGTAAATTTACTGTGTGCAAATTTTACTTTAACTTTTTTAATGGGTAGAAGGCATCATTTAATACTTCACAAAAGATACATAAATGGCCAATTGGCACACAAAAAGATGCTCAATCTCATCAATCGTCAGGGAAATGAAAATTAAATCAGTAATAAGATATCACTTCACACCCACTAGAATGGCTAACATTAAAAAGACCAACAATACCCGGTGTTGGTGAGGATACAGCAACTGGAACTCTCATACACTGCTAGTATAATCACTTTGGAAAACAGTTTGGCAGCTTCTTACAAAATTAAATGTACACTTAACCCTATGAACCAGCAATTCTAGTTCTAGGTATTTACTCAAGAGAAATAAAAACATACCCACACAATGATCCGTACATGTAAGTTCACAGAAGTTTTATTCATAACAAACAAAAACTGGAAATAAATCAAATGCCCGTCAATAGGATGATTAACAAACTCTGGTATATTCATAAAATGGAATACTAGTCAACAATGTAAAAAAACTAACTACTCACATATTCAACAAGGGTGTATTTTTTTAAATAATGGTAAACAAAAGAACCCAGACTCAAAAGAGTACCTATAGAATGGCTCCATTATATGAAGTTTTAGATTCAGCAAAACTAATCTATAGTGACAGAAGTCAGATCAGTAGTTACCGTGGTGAAAGTAGAAGCTGACTTGAAAGGGACTAAGGCAGCTTTCTGGAGTGATGTGATAAAATGGGGTTTTTTTGGAGGTAATGGTTGATACACACATTTATCAAACTCATCAAGCTATAAATGCTAAAATATACATTTTTTGCATATAAATTATATCTCAAGAAAGTTGCTTGTAACACAAATAAGAATCAAGAGATTTTTTTTTTTTTTTTTTTTTTTGCATTACGCGGGCCTCTCACCACCGCGGCCTCTCCGCAACCCGTTGCGGAGCACAGGCTCTGGACGCACAGGCCCAGCCGCTCCGCAGCATGCGGGATCCTCCCCAACCGGGGCACGAACCTGTGTCCCCTGCATCAGCAGACGTACTCTCAACCACTGCGCCACCAGGGAAGCCCCCAAGAGACTATTTTTAAAGTTAATGCAAAGGTAGCTTCTTTTCTGTAGAAGCCTTTCCTAGCTTGCCTAGACAAAGTAGAGTTACTCCCTCCTATGTGCTCCTATAGCTTGTTTCGCTGTGCTCTAATACTTATCACAGTTTGTAGACAAATTATGAAGAACTCATATGGGCTGACCATAAGCAATTTGCACACTATCAAAGGGATATAACAAATAAGTGCCGTTGTCCTTCCTGTATAATAGAACTTACATAGGTCTCACAATTGCCACTAAGCTTGTCTAAAGAAGCACTAAACTTACAAGAACTCAGTGTCTAGTTTACGGTGTAATAAAAAGTTGTCACAAATGAATTAGTCAGCTCAACAAGAATTTTAGTAATAAATAAAATTATATGCATGCCACTGCTCAAAGCTAATAAATAACTCTTCCAGTACTCAACCCTAAGAAATATATCATGTCATGTTACTTCACGGATCACACTCAGGTAAAGGCTTCAACTACAACAAATGAAACTGAGAAATCTGTCAGGTGAGAATCTGATAAAAATTTAGAATTTTTAATTGAAGTTTGCTGGTATTTTCGTTTGTTCAAATATTTTTAAAGTAATAAATTTCATCTATAAATACTGAACATTTGCATTTGTTATTTAATTAACCTTTAAGCTAAAAACTCATTACATACTTAATACAGAAAGGGAAAGAGGAACAGGCAACAGAAAAACACAAATATTTTATAAGTTACCAAGACACTATTTAATTTTTTTAATGTACTGACCACCTATTAGGAGCTTAGCATCATGCTTGACATGGTAATACAAAAATAAGCAAGGCAAAACTACTGTCCTTATGAAACTTGCAATCCAGGCAAGGAATGATTAACTATTATCAAGAGGTATGAACAGGCTGCTATAAGAGTACTGGGAATTGATACCCAATCGAGCCAGTGAATGTAAGAGTTCTCAACAAAAGCTCACCAGAGGAAGTAATACTTTTATTTAGGCAGTTGCCAAAATGGGAAACAGTGTTCCAGGAGGAAGACACAGCTTATGCAAAGGACACAAGAAGTCATGACATATTTGAGAAATAGCAAGATCAGCAGAGCTGCAGGATACTGTGTATTGTGGAGGGCACAAGGCAACAGAAGAAGTCCCACAGATGGGATCTATTTTGCTGTGCTAAGAAGCTTGGACTGCACAGCCTATAAGAGATGAGAAGTTACTTAAGACTATTAAGCAGAAAAGTAAAGTGCTTATTATCCTTTTACAAATTACAAAAGATTATCCTTTTACAAATCACTGTTGATAATACTGAGGGACTGACTAGAGGGGGAAGAAATTAGAGAAGGAGAAGTAAGGAACAAAACTTCTCAGATATTCCAAATGAGAACTGATGAAGATAAAAGTTGAGGGATGGATCAACGAGGGAGAAGAAAGATAAAGGACAGACTAGGATGGCTCCCAAGATTTGGCAAATGTGAGTAAGTCCATATTGGTGTCATTCAACAAAATATGGAATAGAGACAGAGTTTAGGGGGCAACATGCTGAGTTCAGATAAAGATGAAATGAGCACGCTGACATCATTGTTCTTCCTTCTATATCCAAAGAACCAGCCAAAAGAGTAACAAAAAAAATAGTGTAAAAATTAAGGAAGAGTTGGACAGAAAATAAAATAAAAAGGATGTTACCAGTCAATGCAGTTGGACTATAGTAACAAGGCAAAAGAAACTACAATTAAGAGTTGCATATGAAACCAAGCCAACCCCAAAGTGTAAGCAAGAGTCATGCCACATTCTAAGAACATGATGTGACAGATGTTAAGGTAAAATCTAACTATAAAGAGTCATGGGTCCTCAAAAACATTTTCTTGCCATAAAATTTGTTTTGAGAAAGTTTCTAAAATCACTGGGACTAAAGCCAGTGAAAATAATTCTGACTTAATGAAAGTGAAAAGAAAAGGGTCATGCAGAATTCATACACCCTTCGCCTTCCTCATCCCTGAACCAGTTCTGTTTTACCTTGATTAGTAGATTAGGCTTTTAAGTGAAGAAAAGGTTGGAGAATTCAATAATATCTATTTCCTGATAGAACTATCATAACGTCCTACGGAAAAACCCGAACGAACTTTTTGGCCAACCCAATACAAAGAGAAAAAAAAATCTGTGAAGAAATCTGCTATACTTCCCGTGTTTTCCCTCTCCTTGATTATTTGTGTTAGTATCATATTTTAACTATACGTGGTGATTACTGGAAGATAATGAAAGCATTTGTTTTGGATGATTTGTTTTTACAGAGAATATACAGTAACCAAATCAAAAGAAAAGATTCTATTATTGAGGAACAGGAAAGACCATGGGTTCTATTAAATACAACCTTGCTCTGACAATATGCATCATAATGGAATTCTGCATGTGCATGTATAAACTGATTATCCTGGAGAAAATGATCCTTAGGCACCCAGTCTAGCTGACAAATTTAAGAGTTAGTGGACACAATACTAAGAATATATTTCATTCAGAAATAACATTGATATAACACTACTGGAAGGTATAGCTTAAAAGCCTGAAATAAACAGCACGTTAAATCAATTTAATTCCCTACTCTTACCAAAGAAAATGTTAACTATAGCAATTTTGCCAAATTGCTGTTATCCACATTCCTCTTTCTGAAGAAAACAAGGTGATGCATTTTGAGCTCCTTTAAGTATAATAAAAATGATATATTAACTGTCTGGAATGCCACCCTCCTCCTTCTAGACACTCATACACACCCTGATTCTTCAGGACAGTTCAAATGTCACCACACCTTGGTGAAAGCATTTCATGACTCCCTCAAGCACACTCTCCTCTGTGCTCCTCCAGTGCTCTGTACATCTCAAACACATATGATAACCAGGACTGTTTACACGTTTCCCACGCCTCCAGATTCCAGGCCCTTGTTTTATTCATAGTTGTGTCCCCTATCCTAAAACCATCTAATATAATGGCAAGCATATTTATCGTCAGTACTCCAAAGTTTAATAATGGTCTGCATTCACCTGCTCTTGGACCATCTTGTATGTGGGTCTTATTACAGAGACCACATCCTTGAAAAATACAGGTAGAATTTTATTTTAATGTATACCCTTATTCCTATACTATGCTCCAGTTACAAGCTATTTGTTATTCCTTGAATGTGCAATGAATGGCAGGACAGAGTTTGGCACACAGCGTTCCTACTGACTAAAAGCTATTACCCATTTCCATACCTTGTTCCTCTGGCCAACAACTGCTCAGCTAGAAAGCACCAACCTGAAATAGCCTCCCAAGTAAAACTGATAACTCTCTCCACTGTACAGATTCCCACAGCAATACCTATAAAGCTTTATTATACAACATTATTTCCCTAACTTTAAAACTGGCTTATACCTAATAAATATATAATTAGTCTCTCTTCTATGCACATTTTGCTATTAGGTCACCTCAGAGGATATACTAGAATATCCCATTGCTCAAACCTAAAAACTACACATAGAGCTTCACTGACTTTTTTTTTTAATGGCCTGGTGAAGAGAATAAAGGTAAAATTATTTCAGTCGTGCCCTATGAGGACTTCAATTACATGTCTGATGTATTACAGGAATCCCAAAATTAGTTTTTGAGGAGAATCTTGCCCTTGCCCTTGAGTACTCAGTTCACATCTCTAGCTCACCTTACCTGCTTCTACTGAACTGCACTGTGCCCTGACACTGCAGCACAAAGACCAAATAAATGTGTCACTGATGATACTACAAGGGTGTTGTTCTCTACTTTATACAGCAGCTTCTTTATGAGGACTAATGGGGGTAGAAACTGGTTTCACTAACAGGAGTAAAGATGATTTCTCAGCGAATGGCATTACTCTTATAATCAGTTATTTTCTTCTTTAGATTGGCTTAGATAATTCCTAAGGCCCATTCCAGTTATAAAATTTATATTTCTATTAACTATCTTCTTTTATATCTATCATCACACTCCATTCATTCTTTCAACATGAGAAAGGAAAAAAAATACAGTATTCAAAGTACGGCAAAAATATGGACTAATCCTATGACCATTCACTTACAAGATGTTCTGTCATGGATAGCTGGCATTTTAGGGGGCTATCCAGCATCTAGACTACCTTACTATGGTTGAAGAATCCTCCACCTTATGAGACAGAACCACTACCTGAAACTAAAGAAACTGAAAACACCAGCTACTTTCTTTCCAAACCTTCCTTGCAATTGCGACAAGAGCATAAGATCTGGGTTTTACCAGTCAGACACACCAAGGAAAGGAGGAGGTAGAGGCAGGAGAGGAGGAAGCAACAGCTGCAGCAGCAAGGACCACAGCAATCCATTCTGGTGAGGCGGGGGTAACAGCAAAGGCTAGTTAAATCCAGTTTAAGTTCATTCATCCTTCTTTAATCCAGTTTTACAAGGGAGCACTGGCAGCAGTTTACGGATTACCTGTTGCCTCATGTCAGTGAGAGAGTACAAACAGTGGTAAGCATGCCACCTAACGGTGGTGCCTTCACCAGACCAGGTCTGTGCTATGATTTGCAGCAGAGTCCCTGGATGTAGATTCCAAGCTTGGTAATTCTACCATTTATGAAATTCTATAAGTAAGCCAACATCCTCTTTAAAAATATTTTTTCTGTTTAAAGTAGAAGGGTTTCTATTCCTTAAAACTATGAACACTAACACACTTTTTTTTTTTTTGCGGTACGCGGGCCTCTCACTGTTGTGGCCTATCCTGTTGCAGAGCACAGGCTCTGGACGCGCAGGCTCAGCATCCACGGCTCACAAGCCTAGCCGCTCCGCAGCATGTGGGATCTTCCCGGACAGGGGCACGAACCCATGTCCCCTGCAACGGCAGGTGGACTCTCAACCACTGCGCCACCAGGGAAGCCCTAACACATTTTTAGATCCAAACGCCATCACTTAAAAGTTTAGACAAAGTCACTTCAACTCTTGTCCCAACAAAGCCTCATATCTTAGACCTCCCCCCACCTCCGCTATCTTAGAAATGGCATGTTTCAAAAATCTCACAACTCTTCCCTCAATCTACTGTGACTCCTCTCATTAAGGGCCAATGTCAACATTCATGAGAATGACTGGCAGAAAACTGTCAGGCCAATCACATCCTGAACCTTCCACCTGTACACTTACCTAAAACAGTATCTTGATGAAAACTGATATAAAGGGAACAATTTGTGACAGATGGAAAAGCCAACTTAACATCAAAATACGACACTTACATCACCATAAACAATGAAACAATGAGGCGTAAAAGAAAGTTCAACTGAACTGTCTGCTTTATCTACACATTTACAACTTCAAAATCCAATAATCACCAATACATAATGACCATGAGATAACCAGTTCTTGAATATTCAGAAACCAGAACTGTATGCATAATTTAGTTATGGTATGGCCTGAATGTTCCCCTGCCCCCCAAGATCATATGTTGAAATCCTAACTCCCAAGGTGATGGTATTAGGAGGTATGGCCTCTGGGGTGATTAGGTCATGAGGTTGGAGCCCTTGTGAATGGAATTAATGCCCTTATTTAAAAGGCCCAAGAAAGCTCCCTTGCCCCCTCTACCATGTGCAGTTACAGTGAAAAAACAGCCGACTAGGAAGGAGGCCCGCCCCTGACACCAAACCTGCCAGTGCCTTGATCTTGGACATCATAACCTTCAGAACTGTGAGAAATAAATTTCTGTTGTTTATAAGCCACCAGTTATGGTATACTGTTACAGAAGCCCAAACGGACTAATACAAGTTACCTTAAGTGCAATGTTTCTTAGATTATGCACACGCTTCCCCACACAAACACACTAATAAAAACAACAACATTAATACCACCACCATCAACAACAGCAGCAGCATCAACAGCATGAAACACCTAAAGCATACGTTTTTTTAACCCTGGCAGCATTTGAGAATGACCTGAAAAACTCATTAAAAATATCAGTAACTTGGGTTCCTCCATCAGAGATTCTGATTAAATTGGTCTGGATTGGGGCCCAGGCATCAATATTGTCTAAAAGCTCCCAAAGGAATGTTAGTGCACTCAGGGTTTAGAAAGAGTGAAGAGGAGTCTGACTTTCTCAAGCACCTGTTTATCCATAGCACTCTGTTCCTGTACAGGTGTTGTTAATGTGTTTAAATCATTAACCAGCTGACCCTAAATATTAGCTAATAATTAGCCTCAGTTGGTACTCAGGCCTTAAGCTGTGGAAGACCACAAAAGGAAACAAAGGGCCAAACGAATTCCTTCCCACATACAACACTTCCGTATTTCTTTCAAAAGTTTTATAATTTAAGAAATGGTATTTTGAAAGTTCACAATTACTGTTTAAAATTCTACTAAGAATAAATATACAAACATCTGTGAGGATAAAATGAATTTTCAAATTTCTTCTAAAACTTTTCAAGCTTTTGACAAACAATTCTTTATATACATATGGTGGCAACTCTTCATTGGAGGTTTTAATTTGTTAATTCATTCAATATATTACACACAACAGGGTTTCATTTTACTTATAAGATATAAACATATAGAATATTATAATAAATATCCTTAAAAAACTTTCGTCTTCAGTTTAGAAGATGCTGCCAAAATGGTAAAAGATGGATTATGTTAGGCTAGCAAGAAATTTTCATCAAAATGTGTAATATAAATAGTATAGTCATCGTGACATTGTGTTATTTTGACACTGGTTGACTTGCATCTACCCTTAGCTATGCTAAATAAATCTGAAAAGATCACAAAACTAATGTTTTTTCTAAATAATTAAGGATTTTTTACTTTTTCCTTCATGCAGGTTCAGTCCAGTAAGAGATCAAAATCTAAAAAGCTGTCATCCACTCTTGCCACTTTTATTCAACATACTTTTGGAAGTCTTAGCCATGGCAATCAGAAAAAAAAAAAAAGAAATAAAAGGAATTCAAATTGGAAAAGAAGTAAACTGTCACTGTTTGCAGATAACATGATGAAACTGTCACTGTTTGCAGATGACATGATATTTACTATACATAGAAAATCCTAAAGATGCTACCAGAAAACTACCAGAGCTCATCAATGAATTTAGTAAAGTTGCAGGATACAAAATCAATACACAGAAATCTTATTCCTGTACACTAACAACGAAAGATCAGAAATTAAAGAAACGATCCCATTTACCATCATATCGAAAAGAATAAAATACTTAGGAATAAACCTACCTAAGGAGACAAAATATGCGTACTCTGAAAATTCTTAAGACGCTAATGAAAGAAATTGAAGATTACACAGACAGATGTAAAGATATACCATGTCCTTGGACTGGAAAAATCAATATTGTGAAAATGAGTATACTACCCAAGGCAATCTACACATCCAATGCAATCCCTATCAAATTACCAATGGCATTTTTCACAGAACTAAAACAAAAAAATCTTAAAATTTGTATGGAGACACAAAAGACTCCAAATAGCCAAAATAATCCTGAGAAACAAAAACAGACCTGGAGGAATCAGGCTTGCTGGCTTCATACTGTACTACACAGCTACAGTCATCAAAACAGTATGGTACTGGCACAAAAACAGAAAGATAGATCAATGGAACAGGATAGAAAGCCCAGAGATAAACCCTCGCACCTATGGTCAATTAATCTATGACAAAGGAGGCAAGATGATACTACTGAAGAAAGACAGTCTTTTCAACAAAACTGCATGTAAAAAAAAAAAAAAAGATTAGAACATTATTTAACACCATACACGAAAATAAACTCAAAATGGATTAAAGACCTAAATGTAAGACTGGACACTATAAAACTCTTAGAGGAAAACATAGGCAGAACACTCAGACATAAATCACAGCAAGATCTTTTTTGATCCACCTCCTAGAGTAATGGAAATAAAAACAAAAATAACAAATGGACCTAATTAAATTCAAAAGCTTCTGCACAGCAAAGGAAACCACAGACAAAACAAAAAATACAACCCACAGACTAGGAGAAAATATTTGCAAACAGTGCAACTGACCATGGATTAGTCTCCCAAATTTATAAACAGCTCATGCAGCTCTATATCAGAAAAAAAGAAAAAAACTCAATCAAAAAAAATGGGCAGAAGACCTAAACAAACACTTCTCTAAAGAAGACATACAGATGGCCAAGAGGCACATGAAAAGATGCTCAACATTGGTAATTATTAGAGAAATGCAAATCAAAACTACAATGAGGGCTTCCCTGGTGGCACAGTGGTTGAGAGTCCGCCTGCTGATGCAGGGGACACGGGTTCGGGCCCCGGTCCGGGAAGATCCCACATGCCACGGAGTGGCTAGGCCCATGAGCCATGGCCGCTGAGCCTGCGCGTCCGGAGCCTGTGCTCCGCAACGGGAGAGGCCACAACAGTGAGAGGCCCGCGTACCGCAAAAAAAAAAACTACAATGAGATATCACCTCACACCAGTCAGAATGGCCATCATCAAAAAATCTACAAACAGTCATTGCTAGAAAGGGTGTGAAGAAAAAGAAACTCTCCTACACTGTTGGTGGGATGTAAACGGATACAGCCACTGTGGAGAACATTATGGAGGTTCCTTAAAAATCTAAAAATAGAGATACCATATGATCCAGCAATCCCATTCCTAGGCATATATCCAGAGGAAAACATGGTTCAAAAGGATGCATGCACCCCAGTGTTCACTGTAGCACTGTTTACAATAGCCAAGACATGGAAGCAACCTAAATGTCTATCAACAGATAAATGGATAAAGATTTGGTACATATATACAATGGAATATTACTCAGCCATTAAAATAATGTCATTTGCAGCAACATGGGTGGACCTGGAGATTATCATACTAAGTGAAGTAAGTCACATACAGAAAAAAAAGTACCTTATGATATTGCTTATATGTGAAATCTAAAAATAAAAAATGATACAAATGAACTTATTTACAAAACAAACGGACTCACAGACTTAGAGAACAGTTACCAGCGGAGAGGGATAGATTGGGAGTTTGGGACTGACATGTACACACTGCTATGTTTAAAATAGATAACCAACAAGACCTACTGTATAGCACAGAGAACTCTGTTCAATATTCTGTAATAACCTAAATGGGAAAAGAATTTGAAAAAGAACAGATACATGTACACAAATAACTGAATCACTGCTGTATACCTGAAACTAACACAACATTGTTAATCAACTAGGCTCCAATATAAAATAAAGATTTTAAAAAATAAATAAATAAGAAAAAGCTGTCATGCCTTAAACAAAACTGCATTACTCAAAAGACAATTGGTAACTCTGAACTTTCCCCTGGGAAAACTGGTACACTTCTAAGAGTTTAAACACTCCTGATAATAAAAGCCATCACTCATTACCGTCTTTTTCAAATCCATATAAATCAGCAGAAAAAAGTTGGTAATCTTACTCAGATACCCACAGTAGGCAGACATGCCCCAAAGCCAACCCTTTTTTTATGTATGTGTGGGGGCATCATTAAGATTCTTTGACAAAATTAGCAACTGACACCAAGAGTCAGAGTGAAATAGCATCTAGGGGATGAACAGTCTTCTGATACTGGTGCTAAATTTAGAGTTACCTGGGTACTACCTAGCACTAAAAGTTATCTCCAATTTCACCTTGAGGTCAAACAGGTCAAAAGAATAAACGTCAAAATAACCACCAAAAACAAAACAGAAATAGTTATTTAAAACTTAAAAATAAAAAGACACCATAGGGCTTCCCACGTCCGCCTGCCGTTGCAGGGGACATGGGTTTGTGCCCAAGTCCGGGAGGATCCCACATGCCGCGGAGTGGCTGTGCCTGTGAGCCATGGCCGCTGTGCCTGTGCGTCCGGAGCCTGTGCTCCGCAACGGGAGAGACCACAACAGTGAGAGGCCCACGAACCGCAAAAAAAAAAAAAAAAAAAAAGGCACCATAAACATCGACTTTAAATGTATTCTCCAGTTAGAAAAGGAGCTAAGTAAAAGGATTATTATTTTAAGTAGGCCTGTTTCACAAGGATTTAGTTGCAAAAGAATTTAAAGTGATGGGTGAAAAATTAATTTGTTAATAAACTCTAAACAAATACTACTTAAAAAAGTGAACAGTACGTTTGAGTAGGCAATTCATTAATCTACGACAGGTGGAAAGCAGGTGAAAGAAAAAAAGGACAAAATCACCTGAAAGCTACAGAATAAACTTTTTTCTTAAATTGAAATAACTGAGAAAGGGAAAATGGCACTAGACTAGGAATTAATCTCTAACCCAACTCTCAAATTTCATCAAATTAAAACTCTAGTATATATTTTATTTTATTATTTTTTTTTTTTTTTGTGGTACACGGGCCTCTCACTGTTGTGGCCTCTCCCGTTGCGGAGCACAGGCTCGACACACAGGCCCAGTGGCCATGGCTCACAGGCCCAGCTGCTCTGCGGCATGTGGGATCTTCCCGGACCGGGGCACAAACCCGTGTCCCCTGCATTGGCAGGTCGACTCTCAACCACTGCGCCACCAGAGAAGCCCTCTAGTATATATTTTAAAAACTCTTCATTGGGGGAGCTACTTAGAGTCTCACCCTACTTCACATCCCCCAAAACAATTGAAGAATTAAATATGAAGTATGGTACAAGAGAGGAGGCAACCAGTACAGGGAGCAAACCGCACTGGTAATGTTCTACTGCTTAGCTTATATAATAGGCACAGTGCTCATTATGTTATTCTTTTTATCTTCTTGTAGGTATGAAATATAAGTATGTGAGTGGTTTAAAATGCACAGCAAACTAAACCATAAAGAAAAAAAGAAGAGAGGAAAGCAAGCTGGACATACTTAACTCTCCTTAGTACTGGAAAGAGTGGAATATAAGAATCATAAAAGAAAGAAATAGCAAATTAAATACTGGGGTGGGGGTGGGCAGGAACACTTACAAAGTCTGTCTCTGGCAATAGAGCAAGACTGTAAGTCCAGAGAAGGCTTTCTATTATAAAACACCTAAAAATGATAAACTCCAAAAATAATTTTTTAAGTACATGTCTGCGACCATAGAAAATTAAGGAAACATTTTGAGCACAGCAAAAAGAAAGGAAAAATCCAGAGAAGTAATCTAGCACTGAAAGAGAGACAGTCTCTGTAATCTACACAAGGTAGCACCCACAGATGAGGGATTATACACAGTACCAGAAACCCCAACTTGAACATTCTCAGTGGGTTAGCTAAAAGGAACACACACACACACACACACACACACACACACACACAGAAACACACAGAAAGAAAGAAGGAAATGGTAGGAATACCTGACTGTATGAAGAGATAATTAATGAACATGAAGATAATTCTGGATAATCTCTTTAGTGCTAAATACAAAGGGAAAAAATGGATTCATGAAAGACAGGTTATCATAAAAAAACATGGAAGAGTGAGGAAAACAGACTTCTACTTAGAATTCTAAAAGAAAACAATGGGGCAAATGCAATATTTGAAGAGAATTTTCTACAACTAATGAAAGACATCAGCCCACAGAATCCAGAAACCCAACAAATCCCAAGTAGCATAATAAGAAACAAAAATCTACACAAATTATACTGAAATTATACTGAGGAAAACAGATTTCTACTTAGAGTTCTAAAAGAAAACAATGGGGCAAATGCAATATTTGAAGAGAATTTTCCACAACTGATGAAAGACATCAGCCCACAGAATCCAGAAACACAACAAATCCCAAGTAGCATAATAAAAAACAAAAATCTACACATATTATACTGAAACTGTGCTCAGGAATGATAATAAGAATAATAGATTATTTCAACAAAGAATGCCAATGGACAGTAGAATGATACCATGAACATGATAAAATCTATTGACCTAGAATGAAGGCGTATCAGACAAACAAAGCCTGAGAGAGTCAGCTACCAACACACCTTCACTAATGCAAATTCTAAAGATTCCAAAAAATTATCTCACCTGGAAGGTCTAATATGCAAGATAGCATGATAAATCTAAATTTTAAAAATTTCTAGTGAGTTACAAACAACGAAGTAGAACTTAAGTTCATGATAATGATATTTATATAAGCCAGGAAAGTAATAAACAGAGGTCAAGTGTACTAAGAATTTCATAAGTATACATGTTAAAAAATTCCTAGGGTATCTTCAAAAAGAACAGAATGTGTACAATTTACACACTAGTAGAGGGGAAAAACTGAAGGACAAAATATGATCAACATGAAAAAAGCCAAGAAAGAACAGAAAAAGAAACAGAAATAGGAAGGACAAACAGAAAGCTCAAAGTAAGATGTCAGAAATGAACTGAAATATATGAGTAATTACAATGAGCACAAATGGACTAAAAGCTTCAGTAGAAGACAAACTGTAATGGTGGACTTAAAAACCAAACCACAAGCTACTTAAAAAAGAAATACCTAGAAAACAAACATACAGAAAATTTAAAAACAGAAAACTATTTATCAGGCAAAAACTAACTGAAAGAAAGTGCATGTAGTTAGTAATAACAAACAAAATAGACTTTTAAGTCAAAGTGCATTAGTAATAAATTCAGTCCCTAAATAATAGTATGAGGTACATCAGGAAGATAATTCTCTACCTACATACACTGCAAAACAGTCTCAAAGCACATTTTTAAAAAGCAAAATGGGCATATCTATAGAAAGAAACTGTCAAGATTTTTAACACACTTCTCTCAGCAATAGATAAATCAAAGAGACTCAAAAATCAGCTAGGAATTTGAAGATTTCAACAGAACAAACATGCTTGATTTAATCCCAGCAAGATTTAATTAGAATCTGACAAGCTGACATTAATATTCATTTGAAAAATCAAAGACTAGAGCTGCCAAAACAATTTTGAAAATGGAAAACAACCTTGGAGAACTCATACTAATTGCTTTCAAGACTTACTATCTTTACTACAGTAATCAAGAGAGCATGTTATTGACAAAACAATGGACACAAAGATCAAATGAACAGAGTCCAGAAATAGACCCACATATTTGGTTTTCAACAGATACAAACACAAGTCAATGGAGGGCAGTCTGTTCAACAAATGATGCTGGAACAATTGGATATTCACATGCCAAAAGATGTACTTCAATCACATCACATACAAAAATTAACTGAAGATTGAGGAGGAGCTTCAAGATGGCGGAAGAGTAAGACGTGGAGATCACCATCCTCTCCACAAATACATGAGACATACATCTACACGTGGAACAGCTCCTACAGAACACCTACTGAACGCTGACAGAAAACCTCATAACTCCCAAAAGGCAAGAAACTCCCCACGTACCTGGGTAGGGCAAAAGAAAAAAGGAAAAACAGAGACAAAAGAATAGGGACGGGACCTGCACCAGTGGGAGGGAGCTGTAAAGGAGGAAAGGTTTCCACACACTAGGAAGCCCCTTCACGGGCAGAGACCTCGGGTGGCGGAGGGAGGAAGCTTTGGAGCCACGGAGGAGAGTGCAGCAACAGGGGTGCAGAGGGCAAAGTGGAGAGGTTCCCGCATGGAGGATCGGTGCTGACCAGCACTCACCAGCCGGAGAGGCTTGTCTGCTCACCCGCTGGGGCGGGCGAGGGCTGGGAGCTGAGACTCGGGCTTCCATCGGATTCCAGGAAGAGGACTGGGGTTGGCTGCGTAAACACAGCCTGAAGGGGACTAGAGCGCCACAGCAAGCAGGGAGGGAGTCCAGGAAAAAGTCTGGACCTGCCGAAGAGGCAAGAGACTTTTTCTTTCCTCTTTACTTCCTGGTGTGCGAGGAGAGGGGATTAAGAGCACTGCTTAAAGGAGCTCCAGAGACGGGCATGAGCCGCGGCTATCAGCGCGGACCCCAGAGACGGGCATGAGACACTAAGGCTCCTGCTGCCGCCACCAAGAAGCCTGTGTGCAAGGACAGGTCACTATCCACACCTCCCCTCCAGGGAGCCTGTGCAGCCCGCCACTGCCAGGGTCACGGGATCCAGGGACAACTTCCCCGGGAGAACGCACGGTGCGCCTCAGGCTGGTGCAGCGTCACGCTGGCCTCTGCTGCCGCACGCTCACCCCGCATTCCGTACGCCTCCCTCCCACCGGCCTGAGTGAGCCAGAGCCCCCGAATCAGCGGCTCCTTTAACCCCATCCTGTCTCAGCGAAGAACAGACGCCCTCAGACGACCTACACGCAGAGGTGGGGCCAAATGCAAACGTGAATCCCAGGAGCTGTGCGGAACAAAGAAGAGAAAGGGAAATTTCTCCCAGCAGCCTCAGGAGCAGAGGATTAAATCTCCACAGTCAACTTGATGTACCCTGCATCTGTGGAATACCTGAATAGACAACGAAACATCCCAAATTGAGGAGGTGGACTTTGGGAGCAACGATATATATTTTTTTCCCTTTTTCTCTTTTCGTGTGTATGTACGTGTATGCTTCTGTGTGTGATTTTTGTCTGTATAGCTTTGCTTTTACCATTTGTCCTAGGGTTCTGTCTGTCCGTTTTATTGTTTGTTTTTTAGTATAGTTTTCAGTGCTCATCATTGGTGGATTTCTTTTTTGGTTTGGTTGTTCTCTCTTTCTTTTTAATCAGTTAAAAAATTCTTTTAAATATTTTTTGGTTTTTATTGTAATAACTATTTTTACTTTATCTTTTTCTTTCTTTTTTCCTCCCTTTTATTCTCAGCCATGTGGATGACAGGCTCTTGGTTCTCCAGCCAGGCATCAGGGCTGTGCCTCTGAGATGGGAGAGCAAAGTTCAGGACACTGGTCCACCAGAGACCTCCCAGCTCCACGTAATATCAAACGGCGAAAATCTCCCAGAGATCTCCATCTCAACACCAGCACCCAGCTCCACTCACCGATCAGCAACCTACAGTGCAGGAAGCCCTATGCCAAACAACTAGCAAGACAGGAACACAACCCCACCCATTAGCAGAGAGGCTGCCTAAAATCATGAAAAGGTCACAGACACCCCAAAACACACCACCAGATGTGGACCTGCCCACCAGAAAGACAAGATCCAGCCTCATCCACCAGAACACAGGCACTACTCCCCTCTACAAGGAAGCCTACACAACCCACTGAACCAACCTTAGCCACTGGGGGCAGACACCAAAAACAACGGAAACTACAAACCTGCAGCCTGCGAAAAGGAGACCCCAAACACAGTAAGATAAGAAAAATGAGAAGACAAAGAAACACACAGCAGATGAAGGAGCAAGGTAAAAGCCCACCAGACCAAACACATGAAGAGAAAATAGGCAGTCTACCTGAAAAAGAATTCAGAGTACTGATAGTAAAGATGATCCAAAATCTTGGAAACAGAATGGAGAAAATACAAGGAACGTTTAACAAGGACCTAGAAGAACTAAAAGGCAAACAAACAATCATGAACAACACAATAAATGAAATTAAAAATTCTCTAGAAGGGATCAACAGCAGAATAACTGAGGCAGAAGAACGGATAAGATGACCTGGAAGATAAAATACTGGAAATAACTACTGTAGAACAGAATAAAGAAAAAAGAATAAAAAGAATTGAGGACAGTCTCAAGAGACCTCTGGGACAATATTAAATGCACCAACATTTGAATTATAGGGGTGTGAGAAGAAGAAGAGAAAAAGAAAGGGACTGAGAAAATATTTCAAGAGATTATAGTTGAAAACTTCCCTAATATGGGAAAGGAATTAGTTAATCAAGTCCAGGAAGCACAGAGTCCCATACAGGATAAGTCGAAGGAGAAACACGCCAAGACACATATTAAGCAAACTATCAAAAATTAAATACAAAGAAAAAATATTAAAAGCAGCAAGGGAAAAACAACAAATAACACACAAGGGAATCCCCATAAGGTTAACAGGTGATCCTTCAGCAGAAACTCTGCAAGACAGAAGGGAGTGGCAGGACGTATTTAAAGTGATGAAAAGGAAAAACCTACAACCAAGATTACTCTACACAGCAAGGATCTCATTCAGATTTGACGAAGAAATTAAAAGCTTTACAGACAAGCAAAATCTGAGAGAATTCAGCACCACCAAACCAGCTCTACAACAAATGCTAAAGGAACTTCTCTAGGCATGAAACACAAGAGAAGGAAAAGACCTACAATAATAAACCCAAAACAATTAAGAAAATGGTAATAGGAACATACATATCGATAATTACCTTAAATGTAAATGGATTAAATGCTCCAACCAAAAGACACAGACTGGCAGAATGGACACAGAAACAAGACCCATATATATGCTGTCTACAAGAGACCCACTTCAGACCTAGGGACACATACAGACTGAAAGTGAGGGGATGGAAAAGGATATTCCACGCAAATGGAAATCAAAAGAAAGCTGGAGTAGCAATTCTCACATCAGACAAAACAGACTTTAAAACAAAGACTATTACAAGAGACAAAGAAGGACACTACATAATGATCAAGTGATCAATCCAAGAAAATTTAACAATTGTAAATATTTATGCACCCAACATTAGAACACCTCAATATAGAAGGCAAACACTAACAGCCATAAAAGGGGAAATTGACAGTAACACAATCACAGTAGGGGACTTTAACACCCCACTTTCACCAATGGACAGATCATCCAAAATGAAAATAAATAAGAAAACACAAGCTTTAAATGATACATTAAACAAGATGAAAATCGATATTTATAGGACATTCCATCCAAAAACAACAGAATACACTTTCTTCTCAAGTGCTCATGGAACATTCTCCAGGACAGATCATATTTTCGGTCACAAATCAAGCCTTGGTAAATGTAAGAAAATTGAAATCATATCAAGTATCTTTTCTGACCACAACGCTATGAGACTAGATATCAATACAGGAAAAATTCTGTAAAAAATACAAACACACGTAGGATAAACAATGCACTACTCAATAATCAAGAGTTCACTGAAGAAATCAAAGAGGAAATCAAAATATACCCAGAAACAAATGACAATGAAAACACGACGACCCAAAACCTATGGGATGCAGTGAAAGCAGTTCTAAGGGGGATGTTCAGAGCAATACAATCCTACCTTAAGAAACAAGAAACATCTCAAACAACCTAACCTTACACCTAAAGCAATTAGAGAAAGAACAAAAAAAACCCACAAAGTTAGCAGAAGGAAAGAAATCATAAAGATCAGATCAGAAATAAATGAAAAAGAAATGAAGGAAATGATAGCAAAGATCAGTAAAACTAAAAGCTGCTTCTCTGAGAAGATAAACCAAATTGATAAACGATTAGCCAGACTCATCAAGAAAAAAAGGGAGAAGACTCAAATCAATAGAATTAGAAATGAAAAAGGAGAAGTAACAACTGACACTGCAGAAATACAAAGGATCATGAGAGATTACTACAAGCAACTCTATGCCAATAAAATGGACAGCCTAGAAGAAATGGATAAATTCTTAGAAACACACAACCTTCCGAGACTGAACCAGGAAGAAATAGCAAATATGAACAGACCAATCACAAGCACTGAAATTGAAACTGGGATTAAAAATCTTCCAACAAACAAAAGCCCAGGACCAGACGGCTTCACAGGCGAATTCTATCTTAGAGAAGAGCTAATACCTATCCTTCTCAAACTCTTCCAAAATATAGCAGACGGAGGAACACTCCCAAACTCATTCTACGAGGCCACCATCACCCTGATACCAAAACCAGACAAACATGTCACAAAGAAAGAAAACTACAGGCCAATAACACTGATGAGCATACATGCAAAAATCCTCAACAAAATCCTAGCAAACAGAATCCAAAGCTCACTGAAAGGCTCATACACCATGATCAAATGAGGTTTTTCCCAGGAATACAAGAATTCTTCAGTATATGCAAATCAACCAATGTGATACACCATATTAACAAACTGAAGGAGAAAAACCATATGATCATCTCAATAGATGCAGAGAAAGCTTTTGACAAAATTCAACACCCATTTATGATAAAAACCCTGCAGAAAGTAGGCACAGAAGGAACTTACCTCAGCATCATAAAGGCCATATATGACGAACCCACAGCCAACATCTTCCTCAATGGGGAAAAACTAAAATCATTTCCACTAAGATCAGGAACAAGACAAGGTTGCCCAATCTCACCACTTATTCAACAGTTTTGGAAGTTTTAGCCACAGCAATCAGAGAAGAAAAAGAAATAAAAGGAATCCAAATCAGAAAAGAAGTAAAGCTGTCACTGTTTGCAGATGGCATGAAACTACACACAGAGAATCCTAAAGATGCTACCAGAAAACTACTAGTGCTAATCAATGAATTTGGTAAAGTAGCAGGATACAAAATTAATGCACAGAAATCTCTGGCATTCCTATACACTAATGATGAAAAATCTGAAAGTGAAATTAAGAAAACACTCCCATTTATCACTGCAACAAAAAGAATAAAAATACCTAGGAATAAACCTACCTAAGGAGACAAGAGACGTGTATTCAGAAAATTATAAGACACTGATGAAAGAAATTAAAGATGATACAAATAGATGGAGAGATATACCATGTTCTTTGATTGGAAGAATCAACATTGTGAAAATGACTATACTACCTAAAGCAATCTACAGATTCAATGCAATCCCCATCAAACTACCACTGGCATTTTTCACAGAACTAGAACAAAAAAGTTCACAATTTGTATGGAAACACAAAAGACCCCAAATAGCCAAAGCAATCTTGAAAAAGAAAAACGGAGCTGGAGGAATTAGACTCCTTGACTTCAGACTATACTACAAAGCTACAGTAATCAAGACAATATGGTACTGGCACAAAAACAGAAAGATAGATCAATAGCACAGGATAGAAAGCCCAGAGATAAACCCACGCACATATGGTCACCTTATCTTGATAAAGGAGGCAAGAATATACAGTGGAGAAAAGACAGCCTCTTCAATAAGTGGTGCTGGGAAAACGGGACAGCTACACATAAAAGAATGGAATTAGAACACTCCCTAACACCATACACAAAATACACTCAAAATGGATTAAAGATCTAAATGTAAGTCCAGACACTATCACACTCTTAGAGGAAAACATAGGCAGAACACTCTATGACAAAAATCACAGCAAGATCCTTTCTGACCCACCTCCTAGAAAAATGGAAATAAAAATAAGCAAATGGGACCTAATGAAAGTTCACAGCTTTTGCACAGCAAAGGAAACCATAAACAAGACAAAAAGACAACCCTCAGAATGGGAGAAAATATTCACAAATGAAGCAACTGTCAAAGGATTAATCTCCAAAATTTACAAGCAGGTCACACAGCTCAATATCAAAAAACAAACAACCCAATCCAAAAATGGGCAGAAGACCTAAACAGACATTTCTCCAAAGAAGATATACAGACTGTCAACAAACACATGAAAGAATGCTCAACATCTTTAATCATTAGAGAAATGTAAATCAAAACTGCAATCCGATATCATGTCACACCGGTCAGAATGGCCATCATCAAAAAATCTACAAACAATAAATGCTGGAGAGGGTGTGGAAAAAAGGAAACCCTCAGACACTGTTGATGGGAATGTAAATTGATACAGCCACTATGGAGAACAGTATGGAGGTTCCTTAAGAAACTAAAAATAGAACTACCATACGACCCTGAAATACCACTACTGGGCATATACCCTGAGAAAACCATAATTCAAAAAGAGTAATATACCACAATGTTCATTGCCACTCTATTTACAACAGCCAGGACATGGAAGCAACCTAACTGTCCATCGACAGATGAATGGATAAAGAAGATGTGGCACATATATACAATGGAATATTACTTATCCATAAAAAGAAACAAAATTTGAGTTATTTGTAGTGAGGTGGATGGACCTAGAGTCTGTCATACAGAGTGAAGTAAGTCAGAAAGAGAAAAACAAATACCGTATGCTAACACAATATATATGGAACCTGGGGGGGGTGGGGGGGTAGGTCATGAAGAACCTAGGGGCAAGACGGGAATAAAGAC
Source organism: Monodon monoceros (assembly GCF_005190385.1). Classification (NCBI taxonomy): domain Eukaryota; kingdom Metazoa; phylum Chordata; class Mammalia; order Artiodactyla; family Monodontidae; genus Monodon; species Monodon monoceros. Next base: position 8,911,280 of record NW_021703783.1, read on the forward strand.
GCAGACCTACTAGAGAATAGACTTGAGGACACAGGGAGGGGAAGGGTAAGCTGGGACAAAGTGAGAGAGTGGTAGTGTATATATGGACATATATATACTACCAAATGTAAAATAGCTAGCTAGTGGGAAGCAGTTGCAAAGCACAGGGAGATCAGCTCAGTGCTCTGTGATCAGCTAGAAGGGTGGGATGGGGGGTGGGAGGGAAAGAGACGCAAGAGGGAAGAGGTATGGGGATATAGGTATATGTATAACTGATTCACTTTGTTATAAGCAGAAACTAACACACCATTGTAAAGCAGTTATACTCCAATAAAAATGTTTAAAAAAAAAATTAACTCAAAATTGGTCAAAGAGTTAAATGTAAAACCTAAAATTTCTAGAAGAAAACACAGGAGAAAAATCGTTGTGACCCTAGATTAGGCAAAGATTTCCAAGATTTGATACTAAAAGCCCAAAGTACAATCCCTAAAAGAAAAAAACTGATAATCAAAACATAAAATGTCTGCTCTTTGAAAGACGCTGTTAAGAGCGTAAAAAGACAAGCCACAGCCTAGGAGAAAAGATTTATCAAACACATACCTGATAAAGGACTTGTATCCAGACTGTATGTCAACAACTTTCAAAACTCAACAATAATTAAGAAAAACAATATAAAACTTGGCAAAACATCTGACAGATATTTCACCCAAGAAGATACACAAATACATTAAACGTATATAAAGATGCTCACCATCATCAGCCATTAGAGAAGTACAAATTAAAACCACAATGAGATCACAACATACGTATAAGAATGACCTGACGGAAACTGACATTATCAAATGCCAGTGACGATGCAGAACAACTGGAACTCTCATACACTGCTAGTGGGAATAAAATACTATATAACCACTTCAGGAAATTTTCAGTTTCGTATAAAGTTAATTATAGTTACCACAGAACCCAACAAGCTATCTTCTGGGTATTGCCCAAGAGTAGGAAGAGAAATGAAAACTTATGTTCACAAAAAAACCTGTCCACGAATGTTTACAGTAGCTTTATTTGTAATGGCCAGAAGTGGAAACAACTGATTAATGGACAAACTGTAATACATCAATACAATGGGATACCACTCAGCTACAACAAAAACAAAAACTACTGATACACACAACAACATAGATGAATCTCAAATGTATTATGCTGAGCCAAAGAAGCCAGTCTCAAAAAGCTATGTAATGTATGATTCCATTTATATGACATTCTGGAAAAGACAACAGGAACAGAGAACAAATCAGTAATTGTCAGGAGCCAAGGGTTAGGCTAGAAGGTAAGTACAACAGAGCACAAGGAAATTGGGGGTGAGGGGGAGGTGATGATAGAACAGTTCTGTATCTTGATTGTGGTGGTGATACTGACAGAGACTCTCTAACTAAACTCCAGCCATGCCCCTGAGTCCCCTCCTCAACTATGCCTCAACCATGGCCTATAAAGACTTGAACAAAACACATAGTTTCACAGCTGCATCCCTAGGATAACTCCAGTCCCTCTTAAAATACCTGCCAGAAAAAACCTCAAAGCTGCCAAAAGAATTTACTGTGTGTTCCAGCCAACACCTGAACATAGGGCTTCTGTCTGGCAGGACGTGTGGGATGGTAAGAGCTTTGGATAAGCAGCAATTAGCCAATCCAGATAGTTTCACATGGACCAATAACAAAAAGCTCCCCTTCCAGCCTCCTGTTATTTATCACTTCCCTGACTCCACTGAACCCCCTCTCACCCCTTCTCAATGCCTTCATTCTCCCTTTAAAACGCCAGGTCACTGCTGTACAAAGGAAAGCCGAGCTCCATTCACGCTGGAGTCTTTTCCGTATTGCAGTAATATATTACTGATTAAAATCTGTCCTTACCATTTTAACTAGGGTCCAGCTTTGTGCACCTTTAACAGTACACAACTATATTCATTTATCAAAATTCATAATACCATACAATAAAAAGGATGAATTTTAATGTATGTAAAATTATACCCCTATTAAAATAAGAAAAACAAACTTTTGTAAACCACAACAAAAAACTTCTGAACCATCAGCAATAATTCACCTCATTAACAGGGCAAAGAAAAATCACATGATCATCTGAAATGCTGAAAAGTCATGACAAACACCAATTCTAGAATTTTTGTTTCTATCAAACTAAACGCATATGCCCTTTCTCTAAAACAGGAATAGGCAAACTATGGCCAGGGGTTCAAATCTGATCATGCCTTGTTTTTGTATGGGCCCATGGGCTAAGAATGGTTTTTACGTTTTTAAAGGGTTGTAAAAAAAAAGAAAGAAAAGAAAAAAGAGAAAGATGCAACAGAGACCATATGTGGCCAACAAAGACTAAAATGTTTACTAACTGGGCCTTTGCGGAAAACATTTGCCCACCCCTTGCTCTAACACCTTGCAAATGTGGTCCATGAACCAACAGCCTCACACTACAACTACTAAATCAGAACCCACGTTGTAATAAGAGAATAAAACTCAAGTATTATCTTTCCTTATAAATGTCTTTGTAACATCAGAAAATACACACTAAATACAGAGTAATCGTAGCATACACAACTCTAGAAAACACCAAGCAGTATTTCTAGGATAAATCTATAAAGCATTTGGCAAAATGCTCCTAGGTCAATTTGGAAAAACCATCAATTAAATCTCAATCATATTGTGACTCTATTTTCTGAACCCGAAATTATAGCTGACACAGTCCAACACCAAGATAAAATACTTTAAATCATTCTCCCCAGAAAAGTAGTAAGTATTCATGCCATTAGCTAAGCATAAAAATTATAAAGACACTCCAAGGTTTTAAAGACATATTTCCCCAATTATTTCATTCAAATCCTTCCTTTCATCAAAAGAAAAAACAGAATCTGAATTTTCCCAAATCTTTATATGCACGTTATAGCCATTTATCTCAGCCTCCCAGAACGACTTGGAAATGGCCATTCTACAAAGTCTTTTCACAAACTGCTTAAATGAAAATTAGGTACAAGTATTACCTCCAGTCAAACACCGTTGCTGTGTTTCCCCCTGGGAATGAGAGAGAGAGAGAGAAGAAGGAGCATACCACATATACTGAACAATAATTTAAATAAAATTACAAATACTGCAAAATACAATTATGATTCTATGATCAAGGGATTTGTATTTGTATCAATACAAATCTCCCTCCTAACAGAAGGCATTCAACAATATGACTGGCAATACTTAGGTGTGGATTTAGGACTCTGTCCCATTCTGTAAGATCTGACAAATCCTGCAATACTTCTTAAGGCAAATGCTTAAAATGTTAACTATAATATACTTTTCAACTATTCCCACCTTCATTATAAAAAACTATTACGGGACTTCCCTGGTGGTGCAGTGGTTAAGAATCCGCCTGCCAATGCAGGGGGCACGGGTTCGAGCCCTGGTCCAGGAAGATTCCACATGCCACAGAGCAACTAAGCCCGTGCGCCACAACTACTGAGCCTGCGTGCCTAGAGCCCACGAGCCACAACTACTAAAGCCTGCGCACCTAGAGCCCGTGCTCTGCAACAAGAGAAGCCACCGCACAGCAATGAAGAGTAGCCCCTGCTCGCTGCAACTAAAGAAAGCCCACGCACAGCAACGACGACCCAACACAGCCCAAAATAAATAAATAAATAAAAATAAATTATAAAAAAATTTTTTAATTTAAAAATACGATTAATTCCAAGGCTGAAGATTTCTATTTTTGATTGCTTTGAGGTTAATGAACTAAACTCATTTAAGATGTATACTTATATCGATAGTAAGTTAAATATGAGCTTATACTAATATCTCCAATTCTAACGCACTACCACATGGATCACTGTAGCCTCCTTCCCTTGCTTGTCTGTAACCTCCCACTCCAACAGTAAGAAACCTGGTTCCCACCACCTACCACCTATCTTACTTGTTGAATTCTAGTATAGAATCAGAATTGTTAACCATTCCTCTATGGGAAGCAACATTATCAACTTGAGTACACTACTTATGTGCAGTTCCTTTTGCCTTTAGTCTTACAGGTTCCATGCATTTCCAAAGTTATTTAGGACAGTAAGTACCTTTTCTCCCCCATTATATTCAGTGAGATTTTTTTCATACATTTCTAATAGAGTTAGATTTGTTTGGCTCAGTCTGCATTTCATCCTGGGATCCTCTAACCAACTACATGTTTGTTTTGTTAATTTGCACACATTAAGGTTCACTTTCTGCTTGCAGAGTTCTATGGGTTTTGACAAATTTACAGTGTGCTCTTTTATGATGCTTCTCATCTTCTATATACATATAACAGCTTACAAACAATTTTACTACTCATTCTTCAGGCAAACATACACATTTCCAAAGTCCTCTTTAATTCTACTGAACAGAGTACACAGTCTACATGTTTGTAGGCTTATCTCCATGCACATAACACTATTTTCAATCTCTGAGGCGACATTTGAGAAAATTTACTTTCAGATTGCTAACAGTTGTTTGCTCATGGTTAGGCTTCAAAGGAAAATGTTACAGAGTTATAAGAAAACAGATTTCATATCTTATTTTACAACCAAGTTCTGAGTTTCACTTAAACCTCTATCATTAATAAAATTAGTGAAAATTTAAAAAGACAGTTATGAATTCATTTTACTGCTTTCATTTCCACTTCAGTCTTCTTATATATAAACTGAGATGATGTGGATTCACTTACTTAGTTCAGTCTCACTGTAAGGATTCTTAAACAAAGTCAGTCTAAACAGTATCTGTTTACTGTAGATAAACAGTTTATGGTAATAAATAAAAGTATTATTAGACCCAATACCAATGGCTTAGGGAACTAGACTAAGGATATAAATAAGATATAAGAGCATACAGGTTCTATTCCCTGGATGCCTGCCCCAATCCAAAGCAAAACCTGAATATGTCTGGAACTCATCTATCGAAATTAAGATTCCAGATTATATTATGTAAGATTCTTCTAATAAATATTGCATTACTTAAGCTTCATGTATTTAGATTTTTAATGCAAAAAAAGCAAAAGCCCTGATTTCCAGTTTCTAGTCCAGCATGTAAGAAGCTTAGAAACCATCACTCCATCCTAACAAGCAGAAACCTGAACTGAAAAATATCAATAATTCTCCTTAGATCCATCAGAGTTGGGTCACAGAGCAAATTGCTGATCCAAAAATTGGAGAGACAGACAGGCAGATACAGAGAATCATAATTTACCAGAGCAGAAAACTATTTGGGAACCAGTAGCAGGGTAGTAAAATCTAAACTGTAACTGATGAATTGCTAGAGACTTAGTGTAGATAAATCTGAAAGTTAAAAACTCCAGAGAGAACCAGTCATGAGGTGGCCCTCACACTTGCCTGAATTTTTCCTCCAGTAACTCTACCAGGTCCTGACTGTGAAGATCAAAGAAAAATCCCCTCATGCTTCCAGCAATGGGAAGGAAAAAGTAATAATTTTTTAACTATAGAATAGTTTGAACTAATAGAATACTCTGAATAGAATCAGAGTATTCTATTCTTCTTAACAAGGCCTGCCCTGCCCTCAAGAGAAACTATTTTACCCTAACCTATTGGGCTTTTATCAGACCTGAGGGAGGGAAATACCCAACTCCAGTCCCCTCTAGCTATCCTGCCCCACCTAAGGGGATGAAAAAAAAAGACACATTTGTGAAGCTCCCAGCCCAGGAACTAGAAGACTCACTAAAAGACTGAGACCTACTCACAGAACTACAGAACATATCCCCTCTTCCAGCACATTACTAAAGGCCTATTTACTGCAGTCCCTTTTGCCCACTACATAACGTTCAGCTTTCAACAAAAAAATACAAGGCTTACTAAAAGGAAAAAAAGTTTGAAGAGACAGAGCAAGCATCAGAACCAGACTCAGATATGGCCAGAATGTTGGAATTATGAGATCAGGAACTTAAAACAACCATGATTAATATGCTAAGGACTCAAATGGAAAAAACAGGCAACATGCAAGAATAGATGGATAATATAACCAGAAAGGTTTTAAGAAAGAAACAAAAAGAAGTGCTGGAGATCAAAAACACTATAACAGAAATGAATGCCTTTAATGGACTCATTAGGAGACTGGACACAGCTGAGGAAAGAATCTCTGCATTTATAAAATGTCCACAGAAATTTCCAAACTAAACAGCAAAGAGAAAAAAGATTGGGGGGGGTGGGGGAAGAGCACAATATCAAAGAACTGTGGGACAACTACAAAAGGTATATCATATGCATAATGGGAATCCCAGAAGGCAAAGAAAAAGAGAAAGAACTATTTGAAGCATATTCTAATTTGAAGAATATTCTAATAACTTAGAATTTTCCCAAATTAGTTTCAGATACCAAACCACAAATCTAAGCAGCTCAGAGAACAGCAAGCAGGAAAAGTGAAATACTTAGAAGAGTTGAAAGGGAAAAACCTGCCAATGTAGAATTCTGTAACCTGCAAAATTATCCTTCAAAAGTGAAGGGGAAATAAAGACTTTCTCAGAAAAACAAAAATTGAGGGGATTTATTGCCTATAGACCTGCTCTGCAAGAAACGAAGTTTTTCAGAGAGAAGGAAAATGATATGGGTAAGAAACTCAGATCTACATTAAAAAAAAAAAAAAGTATTAGAGAAGGAATGAACGAATGTCAAACAAAAAACTTTTCTCTTTTTCTTATTCTTTTTAAAAATTTTATTTATTTTTGGCTGCGCTGGGTCTTCATTGCTGCGTGCCGGCTTTCTCTAGCTGTGGTGAGCGGGGGTTACTCTTCGTTGCAGTGCGTGGGCTTCTCACTTCAGTGGCTTTTCTTGTTGAGGAGCACGGGCTCTAGGGCACGCAGGCTTCAGCAGTTGTGGCACATGGGCTCCCCAAAGGCAGCTAAATTACATGCCCAAAGGAAGGAATAAGAAAGAGAGACTGAAAGAGATTACAGTAAATGTTATTCCTAAAATGTCTCCAGTCAATGCAATGACCGTTCAGCAGAATGAGGCTCTCTGCTTGGGTCTTCTCCACAACGGTCACACTATAGTCTTTCCTATGTTTCAGGCTCAGAACATGCTTTATGAGACTTTGTCCTCTTCTAGAGAGTGCGGAAAAAAATGGCAATGGGCCCTAGAGAGCCAGGAGAGAAGCATTCATAGCACTCAGGGATGAAGCACTGAAGCTGATTCAAACGGAATGGAAGCTACTGAACCCCGCTCAGGACCCTTGTACAGATATGTGTGTGATGTTGGACAACTATGGCAGCTGATCTCATCACTGGGAATTCCACTTCTGCAAACCCAAAATCATCATTCAACATGAGGGGAGGAGAAAAACCATGGAGAGAGGAGAAAAAGAACATCCACTGGTATTTGTCCTCCAAAATCAAAGTATCCTCCATATCCAAAGTAGATACAGAGGATTTACTCTGTATTTTGAGTTTGATTACCTAAGAGCTTTATTTGGGTCAAGTGAGGGGACAAAGTTGAATTACAACATTTTAACACTGTCAAATGAATATCAATTTACATCCCTTAGTAAAAGTGCAGTGCAAGACAAGACTAGCATGCTCTGCCCTCATATGGAATCCAGACATGGCACAAATACACAATATCTCTATAAATACAAGAGACTCTACTACTCTAGGTACTGGAAGAAAGTTAAGGTTCAGTCTATGTATCAGAAAGAGAAAAATTCTAAAGTTTACAAAAGAGATTTTTAAATTCCCAGTTAACTTTTTTAACTTTATAATTTTTCCCATTAATCTATTATAGTACATAATTTAAAGCAAAACTAAATCCTTTAGAAGTTTGTCATTTTTCAAGATGATTTTATGACTTCAAAATTTCCAGAAACTTTACACAGCTGGGGTAGAGCTGCCAACAAGAAGCATCATGGGGCAATGAATGTCAATAAGTCATCAACAGTTATATCTGCATTGGGGAGGTAAGGGAAGGTCATTTCCAGCCCTAAAATATATAGCATACATACAGACTCTGGCTCTCACTGTTAAGTTGCATAAGAGAATATGACAAAATCAGGATGATATGGTAAAGAGCACCTGCTAAAAGCCTGAATGACAAACTAAGGTGTTAGATTTAATAAACAATAATATTTAGGGGCTGCTCCTTTTAAGACAGTTACTCCTTAAAGGGGGGGGGGGATAGGCACCAGCCAATAAGAGAAAGATGTAAACGTTTTATTTAAAGATCAACTAGTAGGATGGAGAACATCAAGACTACCAACAGAATAGAGACTTCAGAATGCAGAGAAAAAAGAGGAAAAAAAATTCTCCAGATTATCTGCTAGGATATCACATAAACATTTTCTATTATTAAAATGAAGAAAAGAGTATTTGACACTGAGGCCTGAAAACCTCCCCCCTTAACCCAGATGCCTAAAAATTAAGACTATGAGGTGAACTCCTTGACTACATCATTTTATTCTGGACTCTTTCCAAAAATAAAAAATAACTGGGGTACACATATTAAGGAGTCAGTTTGGTTTGGCTTAGTTGTTTTGTTTTTGTTCGGGCAGTTAACCTAGCTTAGTAACCTATGGTTACCTAAAAGCACTTAACAATAAAGTTGCTAAATTCAACTAGTTGTGTAATATATTCTACAAACACTTTTTATCAGCATATTTAAAAGCCAAAAGGATACCTAAAGTATCCTTTAGGAAATGCAAGAGTGTTTGATAAATACCTCCTATGGCTTCTCAAAAGCCAAGTTACAGGCTCACATAAGAGAAATCTCTCTTCAGCAACAATTATTGCTAACTCTCCAATTATGTAGTCTGTTTGGCCTCTAATTTATTTTGGCTCTGGGTTCTATCTGGGCTTTGAATTAAGAGAATATAAACATATCTACTTGATACTGAAGAATTAAATACATGTGGTTACAGCTCCGCTTTGCCAGAGTGTGCACATCTGCTATTCATCAAAAATTATGAAAACCAGTGCCAGGCTGCTATATGCTATTCACTGGTTTCCACACAAATGTAATTTTATTGCTGTATCTGGCATGATATCCATTTGCAACGCTTTCTGGAAAATAATTTTTAAATGGAGTAAAGGGTAGAAGATAGGCTTCATTTTAATTAGGAAGTTAATTAAAATAAGCAAAGAAAACAGTGAGTTTTCAAGACATCAAAATTTCTTATGCCAATAAAGTAAAAATATCTCAACTGTCAATCAGACTAGATATCAGCCATTTTACACAAATTTATTACAATCCCAAGCATATAATTTCTATGATTAGGTAAGGAAAAAATAATATATTTTCCAAAATATTTACAGACTCCTAATCTAGTATGTATACTTAATTTGAATCCAGCTTCCCCTAACAAAAATACTCAGAAATGTTCAGTTTCAATAAAACTAAAGGGATACATTTTCACCCTTTACAAGATGTAATTACATTCAAAGGTGACTAATTAAGACAACATTTAGAACTGAGTCATAAAATCTAACTGAACCAGATCTATACCAGGTCATAAACCACTTCATGATCCTTGAAGTTACTTATATAATCCTACCTATAATTAAAAGAAGTCATTAGTACACATATCAGTAAGTATGAATAATGCTCAACTATCATGCACATATATCCACAATAAGAAAAGGTAATATTTAAAAACATAAAAGTTAGAATTTCTATTTCTGGTAATTTGATAACAGCATAACCAGAAAACCCTCCTTTTACAAATCACCTAGAACACCTAGAACCACTGGTAAGTCTTTTTACTTGATTTATACATTGCTATGGTCCTCAAAATTCCTGTACTGAAATCCTCAAAAATGATAGTATTAGAATGTGAGGCCTCTGGGAGGTGCTTAGGCATAAGGGCAGAGCTGTCATGAATGGAATTAGTGCCTTATACAAGAGGCTCCAGAAAGACCCCTAGGCCCTTCCACCACATAAGGACACAGAAAGAAGGTGCATGAACCAGGAAGAGGGCCCCCACCAGAAGTGGACCAAGCTGGTGCCTTGATCTTGGACCTCCCAGCCTCCGGAACTGTACACCAGGGGTCCCCAACCCCTGGGCCACAGACCGCTACCGGTCCACAGCCTGTTAGGAACCCGGCCACACAGCAGGAGGCGAGCGGCGGGGGAGTGAGCGAAGCTGCATCTGCTGCTCCCCATCACCCGCATTACCGTCTGAGCCATCCCCCCACCCCCCGTGGAAAAACTGTCTTCCAAGAAACCGGTCCCTGGTGCCAAAAAGGTTGGGGACCGCTGCTGACAAGCAATAAAATTTCTATCGTTATAAACTACTCAGTCTGTGGCGTATTGTAATAGCAGCCCAAACGGACTGATACACATATATACACAAAATAAAAATACATAAACACTCCTTTAAATGTACAACTAAGGTATGAAAGTAGGGGAAATCTCTTACAGAGCCAAAAATTAATAGGGAAATAAAAAGCAGTACACGCTTGATGCTACAGCCACCCTGCAGGTTATTCTCATCTCAGAAACTGAGCAACTTCTGTTTCAGTGGCAAAGCAGGGAAAAAGACAAGGCCTTGACACACAAGAAGGACTGAGTTAGAAGATGTTTGCACAAAGCACAGACCCTTGGGGAACAAGGAAGTAAAAAAATCTGTCATTGGTAGAAGGAGGCAAAGAAATTTTCTGTCTTGGCCTAGGCTCTGAAAATGTGGGAAAAATCACCAAAGACTTTGTAATCACAAGATGCCCTCACATAGGTTTAGAGTTTGAATTTATTCTATCTACGTTGTACAGGAACTCCAAATTCCAAAACTTAAATAGAAAAAATGTTCTCTGCTTGAACACGGTGATAACATAGGTATACACACATGTCAAAACTGCACTGAAAAGCTGTTCATTTTAGTACATGTAAGCTATACTCCAGTTTAAAAATAAAGCGGTCCCTGGAAACACCTCTAGGGTGCTTGGCAAAAACAAACCTCTCTGGAGTAATATGCGCACCCCCGCCGCCCCGCCAAGAAGCCACTCAGAATTCTCATAGACAACCCCTATGAAGATCAGCTCACAATTCAAAACTATGAAACACCTAAGGAAACAGTTCACCTTAAGAATCAGCAAATATAGCAAAGCACAGAAGTGGATTTCTAAGAACTTCAGACAAGTGAACAATCTGACAGACATTTATAAGTAATTTAAATGATAAAACACATAAAAAATAAACTAAAATACATGGGACGAGACATCATAAAACAGTAACAGACATCCCTAGCACAACAATACAAGAACTGATACTCCGTGGATGTTAAAACAATCAACAGATGAGGAACTGGATATTGGCATGGTACAAAAGGATCATCTCCCAGATTGCATGAAGGATATAAGAGGAACAGCTCAATATTATAATACGAATATTAACTTTCATCATCTGAATCTATTGAATATTAGCATCACTATAAGTAGGACAAAACATTTCTGATGTGATGAATACAAAGTACTCAATACTACCCATGAAGCATTTATGCCAAAACACTGAATTCGTTGCAAACAAAGCCTCCTATCATAAATTTTAATTTTACAAGAAATGTAAAGGAGGGCTTTCCTGGTGGCGCAGTGCTTAAGATTCTGCCTACCAACACAGGGGACACGGGTTCAAGCCCTGGTCCGGGAAGATTCCACATGCCGTGGAGCAACTAAGCCCATGCGCCACAACTGCTGAGCTGCGCTCTAGAGCCCATGAGCCACAACTACTGAGCCCGCACACCTAGAGCCCATGCTCCGCAACATGAGAAGCCACTGCAATGAGAAGCCCGTGCACCACAACGAAAAGTAGCCCCTGCTCGCCGCAACTAGAGAAAGCCCACGCACAGCAACAAAGACCCAACTCAGACAAAAATAAATAAATAGATAGAAAGAAAAGTAAAGGAATAAAAATAAGTCAAACATCCAAATAACTCTTAAAAAACCCAAAATCTATGGGCTTCCCTGGTGGCACAGTGGTTGAGAGTCTGCCTACCGATGCAGGGGACGCTGGTTTGTGCCCCGGTCCAGGAGGATCCCACGTGCCACGGAGCGGCTGGGCCCGTGAGCCATGGCCACTGGGCCTGCGCGTCCAGAGCCTGTGCTCCACAACGGGAGAGGCCGCGACAGTGAGAGGCCTGCGTACCGCAAAAAAAAAAAAAAATCTGGAACATTCTACAAGACGACTGTAGAATCATTTCAATAATTCAAGAGACTGAGAGGAATAAAAAGATGGGGGGGACTGTCCTAGAGAAACTTAAAGAGACATAATCAAATGCAACTTATGAACCTTGTTTTAAATCCTAATTCAAACACGCCAACTATAAAACAGCATTTCTGAGGCTATGAAAGATATCAGAATATGGAATAAGTAAACTATAATATTAAAGACTTGTGCATTTGGGGTGTGTGGAAGACAATGGTACTGCGGTTATGGAGAAAAGTGTCTATTTTTCAGAGATGCAACATAAAGTGAGATGTCACTGTGTGATTTGCTTTACAACACCTCAGCTAACAAAACAGCCTAAATTTCTGAACACAGGAGAGTAGCTGAATAACCTATGCTATATTCGCACAATGGAATACGAGGCAGTATCAAAAAAAAAGAATGAGGAAGAGCTCTATGAAATGATATGAAGTGATATTCAGGATATATTATTAAGTTAAAAAAGAAAGTGCAAAAAAAGTCTTTAGTATTTCTTTCATGTAAGAACAAAAAGGAATATAATAAGAAAATGAATATGTATCGGCTCATTTGTGCAAAAAAGAATTCCAAGAAGATAAAACCAGAAATAAATGATAATAAGATATCCTAGAGGACAAATGGGAACAAGTTGGAAAGAAAGTGAAAATGGGACCATGGTAGAAGGACAGGGAGGACGGACACTACTCTGAGTAAAGCTTTTCGTGTTATTTCTAACTCTTAGAAACATGGTAATTATTTCATATAACCCCAAAATAAATTGATAATTAAAATCAACCAGGATATTGGGGGGGGGATTCAAAATGGAACACAAACAGTATTAAATATATTACAAATGCCACACTGCACTGGGTGGGAAAGAAAAGAAAGTACCTAAATAAATTTGGAAAACAGTATTTTGACTCTACTGACAGTATTTTCATAGTAGTGTATTCTAGACAATAAATTTGTTTCTCACAAGAGTAGAGGTTAGCAATTCTGAAATTCTTGTATACTAGGATTGAGCAAATAAGAAAATACATTGTGGATAATGAGAACCAGGTTTCTCACTATCAAAGACTGGAAAAATAACCTACCAAACAAACGGTGTGGGGGAAGAAGACTATAACACAATTCTGTAAGCAGTGGACTGGAATTGGAGATATCAACACGAATCCTTTTTTTAAATATATAGATACAGATAGAAACACACAGAACTAGGTGTATGTATATACATACATGTATTTAACTCTGTCCACTGAGAGGACTTAAAAGCAATGAAAATCCAGTATGAACACACCGAGCTTCCAGATCGTAATTTCTCAGTACCATTTTCCAATCAAAGGAGAACAGAGCCCCTTGGAGAAACGGTTGATTCTAAGGGTGAAGCAGAAGAAGGACAAGTTGAATCTGGAACATCTTGTGCTATGCAGATAGTAAAAAAAAAAGGGTTTAAAAAATAATGAGGGCCTGTCAAAAGGACACAGGAGCAAACTTGAAGGAACTCCCAATGGCAAAATCTGGGACAACACTAAGCAAGAAATAAATGACACTAATGGATTATAACCTATAGAATAAATAAATGCCCAAGTCCATACTAGTATAAATAATTGGATAAATGAATAAATAGTAAAGACAGGAAAGCTCTTCCTTAAGATGGAATTCTAACTGATAATGCATGTAACAGTGTAACAATGGGACCAGAAATATCACCATTTGGCAAACACCACAGTAATAATTGTTGCAGGCAAAAACCATCAAAAAATGCTGAAAAGTATGATAAACAGGATAACTGCATAGCTTCAAATATTTATTACAAGGGGGGAAAAAGTAAATACAATAAATAAATAAATAAATAAACCTAGCAGACACCACCATAAGCAAGTGATCAAATGTTACATCGCCAGTATCTACATCATGCACCTGCTGATATGAAGCCCAGAAAAGAGCACAACACGACCTCTGCCATGCCAAAAATGTATAACCAATCACAAGAAAACATCAAATAAATCCTAAATGAGGGACATTCTACAAAATGGCCAGTAATCTTCAAAAGGTCACGGTTACAAAGACAAAGACTGGTTAAATGTCCAGATTAGAAAAGACTAAGGAAATAACAACTAAATGCGACATGGGATCCCAGTCCACAAAAAGGACTCTAGGGGGAAAACTGGAGAAATTCAAATATGGTCTACAGTATTGTATCAACATTAATTTCCTGATCTAAGGTATAACTATTCTATGATTACATAAAATATAATATTAGGGGAAGCTAGGTAAAGGTTATACAAGAACTATACACTATTTTTGTAACTTTTTTATAAGTCTAATATTACTGATAACACTATTTTCTCTACTTTCATGTAGGCTGACATTTTCTCATAGTAAGTCTTTTAAATGAGGGGCACAAAGAACTTCTAGAAAAAAGCAAAATACAATTGCTGATATTAAAAAATCAACTGACTCAAACTGTAAAATTAGGCACAGCTGAAGAAAGAATTAATTATCTGGAAGGCATGTGCAAAAACTAACCAGAAAGTGGCCTCGAGAGATAGACAGAAGATATGAAAGCAAGATTAAGAGGCAAGAAGCAGAAAATTGCATGGTCCACATACATCAAACAGGAGATCCAGAGGCAACTAAAGAGAATGAAGGGTAAGTAAGAAAATAATGGATAATAATTTTCTAGAATTAATAAATAATAATGATTACATTCTAGAAACAAGAGTTCTAAGCAGGATAAATAAAAACATAGCCACATCTAGACACAAAGTGAACAAAGCTGCAAAATATCAAAAATTAAGGGATGGGGCTTCCTTGGTGGCACAGTGGTTAAGAATCCGCCTGCCAATGCAGGGGACAGACACGGGTTTGAGACCTGGTCCGGGAAGATCCCACATGCCGCGGAGCAACTAAGCCCGTGCACCACAACTACTGAGCTTGCACTCTAGAGCCCGTGAGCCACAACTACTGAGCGCGCATGCTACAGCTACTGAAGCCCGTGCGCCTAGAGCCCGTGCTCTGCAACAAGGGAAGCCACCGCAATGAGAAGCCCGCGCACCACAACAAAGAGTAGCCCCCACTCGCCACAACTAGAGAAAGCCCACGCACAGCAACGAAGACCCAATGCAGCCAAACATAAGATAAATTAAAAATTAATTAATTAATTTTTTAAAAATTGGGCTTTCCTGGTGGTGCAGTGGTTGGGAATCCGCCTGCCAATGCAGGGGACATGGGTTCGGGCCCTGGTCCGGGAGGATCCCGCATGCCGCGGAGCGGCTGGGCCCATGCACCACGACTGCTGGGCCTGCGCTCTAGAGCCCGTGAGGCACGAGTGCTGAGGCCCGCCCGCCTGGAGTCCGTGCTCCCCAACAGGAGGAGCCACCGCAATGAGCCCGCTCACCTCAATGAAAGAAGGCCCACGTGTAGCAGCGAAGACCCAACGCAGCCAGAAATAAATAAATTAAAAAAAAAAAAATTAAGGGATGTTTAGGGACTCCCCTGGTGGTCCAGCGGTAAAGAATCCACCTTCCAATAAAGGGGACATGGGTTCGATCCCTGGTCAGGGAACTAATATCCCACACGCTGCGGGGCAACTAAGCCTGTGCACCACAACTACACAGCCCACACGCCCTGGAGCCCACGTGCCACAACTTGAGAGAGAAAACCCACACGCCACAACTAGAGAGGAGCCTGGGCGCCGCAACTAGAAAGAAGTCCAAGCAGACTGCGCGCCGTAACGAAAAGGATCTGGCTCGCCTCAACAAAGATCCCATGCGCCACAGCTAAGACCCGACACAGCCAAAAAAAATAAATAAGGCAAATAAATAAAATAAATATTTTTTTAATTAAGGGATGTTTAAGGGCTGCTTTTAAGCAACCAGAAAAAATAATAATAAATTACTTGCCAAGCAACAATAATTAGAAACAGCAGACTTCTCACAGCAACAATTAAAGTCATAATACCCTCGAAGGACTGAGTGCAAATAACTATCACAAAGAATTCTATAATCAAATAACTATCATTCCAAGAATGAGGACAAAATAAATACATTTTCGACAAAGATCAAGAGTTTACCATCAACAGACCTCTGCTGAAAGGAATATTAAAGAACATACTGCAAGCAGAAGGAAGCTGAACACAAATGGATTAAGTGGGATGCAAAAAAATATAGTAAAATAAGAAATTAGTACAGTGAGTAAATCTAAAAACAGAGAATTTATAAAAATCCTCCTTTAAATAAAGCTACCATGTTGCATTTTTAAAGTAATTAAATGTGCAAAAAAAACATGGCTTCAGCAAGATACCTTTCGTGATGAAAAAAGCACCGAACGTGGAACTGGAAAATCTCAAACAAGAATCTTTCTCTTATTTTAGCCAAAGGCCTAAGTTTCTTCAGCCAAAAAGTGAAGGCATTTAGCTAGAAGATCCTTAAAATTCCCTACCAGTCCCAGGATTTAATGGGCAGGAAATAGGCTTCCCCAATTGACCAGGACACGTTTAAAAATGTAAGTTATTGAGAGTTCAGAGAAAGATATTTCATACTCAGAACCAGTGCTTCAGGATATGGAGCTTTATGGATAACTGGCTATCTGCTTCTGTGCAAAAACTATGGAAATGGATATGATCTTAGGAAAAGAATATAGAAAATGATGCATTTTAAACTTAAAGAGTTAATAAAGAAAGGAAAAGGGTGGTCCAAGTGGTAGGAAAACCAACAGTATAAAAATGAGAAAGTCTTAAGAGAAAATTTCTAAAAGGAATATGGTATCAATATCAAATGCTGCCAAAAAAAAAAGAAAATACTCAAGACAATCATTTTATTCCTACTTCACAAATTAGCTATCACAGACTCCTCCTTCCAAAATCTTAAAGGTTCCATGACAGAAATACCAGGACCAATCAAACTAATTTGCTATAATTTCTAAAGAGCCAGTCATACTGGAATACAGCAAGGGTATGTAAGATCTCCAAAATGCAGAGAACTCAGTTAAAGGTATCCTATTCTTTACTCTCATAAAATTTCATTGTTCATTGTTCTCCTTGTTAAGGATAAATTAAAAGGTCAATGCTGCAAGCAAGGATTGCTTTTAGCAAAGAAAGCTATTAAGAGACTGGGCTAGGTCATACTGCAAATACTCCCTTTCAATATTCCTTCAATAAAAGTGGGCCTTGGAGATACAGACATAAAAATATCAGACCACATAATCAAAACTCAATTTGAGATGTGATGTATATCACTAGATATAAAGAATTAAAAACTGGATGAGGGTTAAGATGTTTGTAAGAGGAAAGACCAACACTAACATTTAAGAATACATATAAATATACACACATATTCATTTATTCTTTTTTTAATTGTTGAATTTTATTTTATTTATTTTTTTATACAGCAGGTTCTTATTGGTTATCAGTTTTATACACATCAGTGTATACATGTCAATCCCAATCACCCAATTCATCACGTTTATTTATTCTTAAAAAAAAAATGTTTTCACTTCCAAGGGCCTTGATTCCTATCCCAGAGGCTAGTAAAGCTAAACCTATTAACCAGATTTCCTGGATTAGTGGCTTTTCTTACACACTCTCTCAATTTTTAGGTAATCTCAAAAACACCTATCTCCAAATGTATCTGAATATATATAGTCTGCCTAAAAGTAATGGGCCACATTTTCCATTCTTCATACAAAAAGAATCCTTCGACATTTTTAAATATTTTTCAGTTTACATCAAGTGGAACTAGAAAAGAGGTTTAAACTAGAGCTGAAACAACCCTAAAAAAGTGTGATGACATATGCAATAAGGGCAGTAGAAACAAAATTTTAAGAAGAATCTGTTCTGCACAATTCTAAGTGTAACATACCTAAATTAGACTTGAATATGTAATTGTAAAATACGATTTTTAAAATTAGAGTACTTTCTTAGGGCTTCCCTGGTGGCACAGTGGTTGAGAATCTGCCTGCCAATGCAGGGGACACAGGTTTGAACCCTGGTCTGGGAAGGTTCCACATGCCACGGAGCAACTAAGCCACTGCGCCACAACTACTGAGTCTGTGTGCCACAACTACTGAGTCTGTGTGCCACAACTACTGAAGCCCGTGCGCCTAGAGCCCGTGCTCCGCAACAAGAGAAGCCACCGCAATGAGAAGGCTGCACACCAGAGCGAAGAGTAGTCCCCGCTCGCCGCAACTAGAAGCCTGCGCACAGCAACACAGCCAAAAATAAATTAAAAATTAGAGTACTTTCTTTAACTGTCTGACTTTTAAAACTTAATGTCAAAATTGAAAGGAACTCATCATTCTAGAGATGAGGAAATTTAGGTCCAAGAAAATGAAGTAACTTGCTTGGTAAATAACAGAGCAAGATGTGACATGAAACATGCTCCAGTGAGTGTATTTTTATAAAATATGATCTTGAAAACTTCAAATGAAAAGACTAAAAATCTTAATTATGCTTTAAGTTAACAATTGCAATCAAAGCCATAGTGATTTAGAATTCACAGGACCATACTAAAATTTACATTTGCTTAGAAAACAAATGTCCCTAACAAGGATAATTAATAGAATTATAAAAGAAAATATAAAGTCCAGCCACTCAGAAATATTTACTGAATACTTACTATGTGGCAGGAACTATTTTAGTCACCTGGGATATACCAGTATAGAAAATACTTTTAAACACACTCAAGTTATGACAATTATACGTGCATAATTGATAAGGAAATTATAAATCATTCCTTTTCCACTGAACTAGTTCTGCAAGCATTTTTAAAGCAGAACTTTTAGTGTTGTTAATATTATTCTTAACAATGATAAAAATGTACTTTTTAAAATATGTATCATTCAAAGCTATTCAGTATGAATTCACTTCAGACTGAATCACTAAAATTTAACTTTTTAAAATATCCAAAATGATGTGGAATATGAAAAGATCCTTAACAAACAAAAAACCCTTAGAACTGCTTTATTTGTACCTGAAACAGCAGGTCCTCAGCATCACTAAGATTAGTACAGTCACTGTGGATCAGATTAAGGAGCTCCACCATTAGGAGCAGCCACATAGGAACCACCTCTCACTATAAAGGAAGGATACGCTTTCTATAGCTATGGTTGTTCACTTCTGGAACAATTTCCATACACACGTTTTCCTGCTCCTTATTCAGAATTCTACACTGCCAGTCACTCAAAAGAAAAAAAATCTCAGACTAACAGAGGCCAAATTTAGGGAGGGAAATAAAAATCTTCCTTCAGTCTAGGCTAAATGGACTGACTGCACAAAGAACTCCATACATCCAGAAGCACACAGATTTCTGCACCAGTTCCCAGGGTTCAAACAATACCAGTCATTCAATAGCTTTCCTTTTACATAAGCTGCTGTGAGAGAGCTCAGTCAGCTCTTCTGAACCTCATAACCCAGGATCCCGGAACTCTGATAAAGCCACCTTTTTCCTCAGCTCTGTTTTCATGTACTCTCTCTGGAAAGCAAACTTCATTTTTCCCCTAAAAAATAAATCTGAAAATCATCTCTTCTGTTTGATAAGTGATATACTCAATCCAAAATTACTACTGCATTAAAACTAAAAGCATTAACATAAAACCTAAGATCAATACCGAAAAACTGTTTGATAAAATATATTTTTAAATGCATGAGTTTAAAATATAATTTTAAATACGCTTCATCATGCTAATTACCAAATGATGCCATTTGTCTGCATTCTATTTGCTTCCAGTTGCACAATTTAAAAATTAGCCATCTGCCACAAAATAACTTTCAAAAAAGTAAAAGAAATTTTAGAAGAATTGTTAAAGGGGGGAAGTGAATTTACACACACAAACACACTCAACACTAACTACAGACATCAAAAATAATGAAAGACATTTCTTTGAGTGTTTGACCACACCCCCATTTAGGCCTCAGGAAAAATATACATATTCTTCACTGAACATCCCTTAGAAGCTTAAATAACAGTACTTTCTACCTTCAAAGCACATTATTACTGATTCTTCCAGTATCCTTTACCAGCTGAGTCTTTGGCAAATTCAAACTTTAAATATTAGTAAATATTCAAGCCACGGAAACGCTAATGTAAATACTTCTTAATCACATGGCAAACTTACTTCCTAAGACACTTATCAGACCTGCCACCCAGAAGTAAAACTCAGTTTTAGGGGACAAAATGAGAATGATTCATTTACTTATTAAATTATCAGCTCCTGAATAGTCAATAGTTGCCTATAAATTCATCTCCCTTGACCATGTACTATCACATAATCATTATCCCTTATAGAAATAAGATGCTACTCCAGAATTGTGATAATCTAGCTATTTTATCCACCCATCCTCCTTAAGAGTTCTGTGGCCCTTGTAATTCCTTTAACACTCTTTCCCTCTCCACATACATACTACATAATGCAAATAAACATGCTTTGAAAAAGGAGAAGTTCTCTCTCCTAAGTTTTCTCTCCTTAAATAAAATAGTAAATCCTTAAAGATACTCCCCCTCTCCCCAAGAAGAACACAAAAAGCAGAGCTCTGAACATACTAACCATTTAACAGGTATTTGGGGAAATTTCCATCATTACCCTTAGAGTTATAAGATTGAATCTGTCAAAAATGGGAAAAAAAAAAAAGAACTATTTATCTTTTCATCAACGTATTACTCCCTAATAACCACTGAAAGCACCAAAACCCTGTGTGTTCTGTGAAGCAGTAACCTCAGAAACATTTCAACACTCCCTGAGACTTAACGAACTTGGCTGGCAAAACAGATTCCATTTCTCAAAAATACCTTGCAAGTTCTCAAGAAGCAAATTCTTCAATCAATACAGTTTACCGCACATTCAACACCTGTGATCTCCTTGGGACACACAAACCTTTTTCCTACCACTTAGAGTCAGTACAATATTTTCTGATGCTCTATTAAAAGACCATCTGACTTTAGCAGATACCTCTTAATGCCCCTCTAAAAATATATTTTTTATATATTATATAAAGTATACATAATATATGTGTTTTCCAGAACCTCTCACCCTAAAATTTCACTCACCATTGCCCATGTTATCTTTTATAGTCAGAAAAGACTTTTCATTTTCCTATAACATTGTATCTTCTTTAACTTTTGTCACCAAAAAGGGCCTGATATCAAGAGAAAGGAGCACATATAAACCTTTCTTTCATTTTTCCCAAATTTTAATTTATTACATAATATTAATCCACTGCCTTCTATAAATGCGTTTTAAAGCATTCCAATATACTTGAAAGTCAAAGAAAATGAAGTACTAAAAGAGTTATTCACAGGTTATTTATCTTTAGATTTTAAACAATTACTAGTAACTCATTTCAGGTTCATGTTTAATTATACCTAGCCATGACAGACTCTGGCATGACAATGTATTCAACAGATGAATAGCAAGGAATTGTATACGGCAGGACTGAAACACAGTAACAGAGAAGCACCTGAGGACGGCAGGACTGAAACACAGTAACAGAGAAGCACCTGAGGACGGCAGGACTGAAACACAGTAACAGAGAAGCACCTGAGGACACAGCTCACATTTTATAGTAAGATCTGCCCATAGCTTTAAGTTTCTCTTCTATTAGAAAATAAACTTGTGCACTTCCCTGGTGGTCCAGTGGTTAAGACTCCGCGTTTGCACTGCAGGGGGCGTGGGTTTGATCCCTGGTTGGGGAAGTTCCACATGCCACACCCGGTGCAGCCAAAAAAAAAAAAAAAAGTAATAGAATACCATGGTATCCCTATGCATTGTGTTGCCCAAATTAGAGACAGCTTTCTGAAAAATCAGCGGTTCTGTAGAGAATATCTGCACTAAAAATATATATATAATAAAAACACAAATATTTAGGAAGAAAATAAACTCTTATGGCAAATACACGTCTAGCTAACTAAAAGTGAGTTATTTAACAACCTAATTTTTATTTTTCATTCAACACTGACATATTAAAAAAATCAGTTTAATATAAAAAACACTAGGCATTACAAAACAATTGTGTATATAATAAAAGGTACAAGATTCAGAAGATTTTTTTATATAATCTTGAGCTATCAAATACTACTCATTTATCATTCCTTCTTCTCCGCCTTCTGATTATCCTCTCATAATTATAAAAAATAAATGCAGAAGAAAAACCAAGAACTATAAACATGGCTATCCCATAAGTGATACTAGAAACACAAAACTATTTACAGACACACCTTACTTTCAGAACATGACCTAACTTCCCACATTCAAATCTACTTGACAAAGAAGCCCAAAGAATCTAAAACTGGAGTCTGATGTTTCTTTTCTCTTGGAGGTAAGGGGTGTCTATGCTAATGGAGAGAAAACAGCCAGGAGAAGGAGATACAATAACCTTTGTACATGATGCAAAACTTACCCACTTGAAGGATCTAAGGCAATAGCTCTAGGTTGATCCAACTCTTGCCAAAATAAAACTTTTCGTAAAGATCCATCTAAATTAGAAACTTCAATACGATTAGTTTCAGAATCTGTCCAGTACAATTTTTCTCCAAGCCAATCACATGCCAGCCCATCAGGGGACAATAATCCAGAAACAACAACATTCTGTACACTCTCAGTTTTGTTGAACTCTGTTCGTTTAATGGCTTCTTCGCTGACATCACTCCAGTATATCAAGCCAAGACCAAACACAAAGTCCACCGCAGCTGCATCCTCCAAGCCTCCAACTACAATCGTAGCATTCTCTTTGCCATTTGCAGCATCAACCAATCGCAAGTCCCGTCTGTTTGCATAAAGCAACAAAGGGGCCGCTAGAACAAAAAAAGAAAAATATGTAAGTCAAAACAAAGGAAATGTCTTGGTTCCTATAAATTGAGTTTCAAATCAGTGTTAGTGAGCAAATACTATCAAAAATAAAGAGTAAATCAATGTATAGAAAACTGGCAAAATCTTTTCACAAGGCATTATTTTTGCACCATTTTAAATACAAAAGAGTTGCAAGAGGGGAAATTAATTGTCCCAGGACAGTCTTTTCTTGTTAAATCGTCTGTCAGATAAAAGCCTGGTCATTCCAAGAACCAGCAAGCATATGGAGCCAGTGGACCACTCATACCCTCCTGGGGGCCTGTGAAATGGTGCAGCATCTTTGGAAAGCAGTTTGGCAGTTTCTTAAAAGACTAGATATTTACTTCAGAGAAATAAAAGTATATGTCAATACAAAGGCCTGTGCATGATGCTCACAGCAGCTTTTTTGTAATAACCCAAACTGGAACCAACCCAAATGTCATCAACAGACTAATGGATGAACAAACAGTGATATATCCATACAATAAAAAGTAATGGGGACCAAGACTGAACCAGGAAGAAATACAAAACATGAACAGACCAACACAAGTAATGAAATTGAAACTGTGATTAAAAATCTTCCAACAAACAAAAGTCCAGGACCAGATGGTTTCACAGGTGAATTCTATCAAACATTTAGAGAAGAGCTAACACCCATCCTTCTCAAACTCTTCCAAAAAATTGCAGAGAAAGGAACACTCCCGAACTCATTCTATGAGGCCACCATCACCCTGATACCAAAACCAGACAAAGATACTACAAAAAAAGAAAATTACAGACCAATATCACTGATGAATATGGATGCAAAAATCCTCAACAAAACACTAGCAAACAGAATCCAACAGCACATTAAAAGGATCATACACCATGATCAAGTGGGATTTATCCCAGGGATGCAAGGATTCTTCAATATACGCAAATCAATCAATGTGATACACCATATTAACAAACTGAAAAATAAAAACCATATGATCATCTCAATAGATGCAGAAAAAGCTTATGACAAAATTCAACACCCATTTATGATAAAAACTCTCCAGAAAGTGGGCATAGAGGGAACCTACCTCAACATAATAAAGGCCATACACGACGAACCCACAGCAAACATCATTCTCAACAGCGAAAATCTTAAAGCATTTCCTCTAAGATCAGGAACAAGACAAGGATATCCACTCTCACCACTATTATTCAACATAGTTTTGGAAGTCCTAGCCTTGGCAATCAGAGAAGAAAAAGAAATAAAAGGAATACAAATTGGAAAAGAAGAAGTAAAGCTGTCACTGTTTGCAGATGACATGATACTATACACAGAGAATCCTAAAGATGCCACCAGAAAACTACTAGAGCTAATCAATCAGTTTGGTAAAGTTGCAGGATACAAAATTAACGCACAGAAATCTCTTGCATTCCTATCCACTAATGATGAAAAATCTGAAAGAGAAATTAAGGAAACACTCCCATTTACCACTGCAACAAAAAGAATAAAATACCTAGGAATAAACCTACCTAGGGAGACAAAAGCCCTGTATGCAGAAAACTATAAGACACTGATGAAAGAAATTAAAGTTGACACCAACAGATGGAGAGATATACCATGTTCTTGGATTGGAAGAATCAATACTGTGAAAATGACTATACTACCCAAAGCAATCTACAGATTCAATGCAATTACTATCAAATTACCAATGGCATTTTTTATGGAACTAGAAAAATAAAATCTTAAAATATGTATGGAGACACAAAAGCGATTGAATAGCCAAAGTGGTCTTGAGGGAAAAAAAAAGAGCTGGAGGAATCAAACTCCCAGACTTCAGACTATACTACAAAGCTACAGTAATCAAGACAATATGGTACTGGCACAAAAACAGAAACACAGATCAATGGAACAAGATAGAAAGCCCAGAGATAAACCCACACACCTATGGTCAACTGATCTATGACAAAGGAGGCAAGCATATACAATGGAGAAAAGACATCCTCTTCAATAAATGGTGCTGGGAAAACTGGACAGCTACATGTAAAAGAATGAAATTAGAACATTCCCTAACACCATACACAAAAATAAACTCAAAATGGATTAGAGACCTAAATGTAAGTCCAGACACTATAAAACTCTTAGAGGAAAACACAGGAAGAACACTCTTTGACATAAATCACAGCAAGATCTTTTTTGATCCACCTCCTAGAGTAATGGAAATAAAAACAAAAATAAACAAATGGGACCTAATTAAACTTAAAAGCTTTTGCACAGCAAAGGAAACCATAAAAAAGACAAAAAAAAAAACCCTCAGAATGGGAGAAAATATTTGCAAATGAATCAACAGACAAAGGATTAATCTCCAAAATATATAAACAGCTCATGCAGCTCAATATTAGGAAACAAACAACCCAACCCAAAAATGGGCAGAAGACCTAAATAGACATTTCTCCAAAGAAGACATACAGATGGCCAAGAGGCACATGAAAAGGTGCTCAACATCACTAATTATTAGAGAAATGCAACTCAAAACTACAATGAGGTATCACCTCACACCAGTTAGAATGGGCATCATCAGAAAATCTACAAACAACAAATGCTGGAGAGGGTGTGGAGAAAAGGGAACCCTCTTGCACTGTTGGTGGGAATGTGAATTGATACAGCCACTCTGGAGAACAGTATGGAGATTCCTTAAAAAACTAAAAATAGAATTACCATATGACCCAGCAATCCCGCTACTGGGCATATATCCAGAGAAAACCATAATTCAAAAAGACACATGCACCCCAATGTTCACTGCAGCACTATTTACAATAGTCATGTCCTGGAAACAACCTAAATGCCCATCAACAGACGAATGGATAAAGAAGATGTGGTACATATATATGACGGAATATTACTCAGCCATAAAAAGGAATGAAATCCGGTCATTTGTAGAGATGTGGATGGATCTAGAGACTGTCATACAGAGTGAAGTAAGTCAGAAAGAGAAAAACAAATATTATATATTAACGCATATATGTGGAACCTAGAAAAATGGTACAGATGAACCGGTTTGCAGGGCAGAAACTGAAACACAGATGTAGAGAACAAACGTATGGACACTAAAGGGGGAAAGCGGCAGGAGGTGGTGGTGGTGGTGTGATTAATTGGGAGACTGGGATTGACATGTATACACTGATTTGTGTAAAATGCATAACTAATAAAAATCTGTATAAAAAAATAATAAATTAAAAAAAAAAGTAATGGGGACTTCCCTGGTGGTGCAGTGGTTAAGAATCTGCCTGCCAATGCAGGGGACACAGCTTTGAGCCCTGATCCGGGGAAATCCCACATGCCGCGGAGCAACTAAGCCTGTGCACCACAACCACTGAGCCTGTGCTCTAGAGCCCACAAGCCACAACTACTGAGCCCGCATGCCACAACTACTGAAGCCCACGTGCCTAGAGCTTGTGCTCCACAACAAGAGAAGCCACCGCAATGAGAAGCCTGCGCACCACAACGAAGAGTAGCCCCTGCTCGCCGCAACTAGAGAAAGCCCGCACGCAGCAACGAAGACCCAACGCAGCCAAATTAAAAAAAAAAGTAATGAACTATTGGGAATTCCCTGGCAGTGCAGTGGTTTAGATTCCGCGCTTCCACTACAGGGGGCACGGATTCAATCCCCAGTCAGGAAACTAAAATCCTGCGTGCCACACAGTGTGCCAAAAAAAAAAAAGTAATGAACTATTTGTTTATGTAATTTGGGTGAATCTCAAAATAATTATGTAGAATAAAGTAAGTCAGAAAAAGACTGTATATATTGCATACTCCATTTATATAAAGTTTTAGAAAATTCAGATTAATCTATTGTAACAAAAAGCAGATCGGTGGTTGTCTGGAGGTGGGGAGAGACGGTGGAAAAGAAAAGGAGGAGGGATGATAAAGGGGCATGAGGAAACTTTTGTAGGTGATGGCTATATCATACTGACTGTGATGATGGTTCCAGAAGTGCATAGATATGTCAAAACTTATTAAATTTTAAACTTTACATATGTGTAATTTCTTGAATTATCAATTATACCTTAATAAAACAGTCTGGCAGATACAGTTCTTAATACAACTATTTTTATTCTGTTTTATATTATTATTAGAATGATCTTTGAATGAGACCTAATACCAAAACTAAATATAAAGCCTATCCGAAAGAGAGATTTAACTCTGAGAAAGCTGAAGCTGTTAGGACTGAAGTAGTATAAATGCTTTTTTTTTTTTACCCAAAATATGCGTTTTGGTTTTTTTAAAGCATTTATTCCAAGCTTCTGACATCTACTTTCCTGGTATCAACAGTAATTAAAGATCTAGAGCACCACCATCCAACAGAAATTTCTATGATGATAGAAGTGTTCTCTCCACTGTGCAGTACAACAGCCACTGGCCACATGTGGCTATGGAGCACTTAAAAGATGGCTAGTATGACTAAGAAAATAAATCTTTAATTTTATTTAATCTTAATTCATTTAAATTTAAGTAGACAAGTGGTCGTATGGATAGCACAGATCTAGAGGCTGAGATGAAGAACACAGACGAGGCAGCAAAAATAAGACCAGAGTTACGATGCAATAATCTACATGATCTTCTCTCACAATTACTTACTAAAGACAGTCATCTAAGACAGTCATCCAAAGCCAAGACCAAGTGCCACTGAAAACTAAGCACTCCCTCTTTAAGAAAGTAATTTAAAAAAAAATTAAGGTGCTCAAAAACAGTAAAGAAAAAAGTGATGTTTAAGCCAGTTTATGGGTTGTGTCTGCCAAATGGAGTTATGAAGTCCACTATTTTCATCAGTAAGCACAACATGAACTCTTCTAGCTAAGCTTAAGTCCAACTTTCTTAGTCAAAAACAGATGGGCGGACAGCTTTTTAAAAAAGTGACTAAGAGCCCTTTCTGCTTATTCTGTGTACCTACAGCTGCTATTGGCAAATTAGTAAATTTCCCTCACAGATTCACTTTTAGCTCGTTTCAGGCGTTCATACATCACACTGATTTATCAGTCCACATAGTGTTCACTGCACTGTCTTATACTGAGCCCCTCATATTATGCGCCAATTATAAAAATCAGAAGAAAGGTCAATATTAGTTAAGGGTACAATGTTAAGTGCTGCACCAGGCTAAGAAATAGCCCCAGAGAATTTACAATTTAAAATCCAAGAGTGATGATAATCTGATATTTATTGGGCACCTTTCTTTATGGCACTTTCCTTGGAAAACTATACCAAATCTGTATATGGCATTAAGTACCAGCTAAATGTCTTTTATGGCTTTCAAGTCCAACATTAACATTTCTACTAAATATGTGGTCTACAAAATCCAAAGAACCTTTCTGGTCATTTAAGGCCTCACAAGCCTTAAGAGTACAAAAAAAAGGGGGGGGGGTGAACAAGTTAATTTAAGTTAGCAGTAGTGGTTATAATTGAGGATTTCTAAAGGACTATACATAAACCTATACACACTATTAAAAAGAAATCCCAGATTTCATCCTGTCCAACCACCCTTCTGATACTTCAATACTTTCTACAATACTGTCACCAATATCTACTTAGCAATATATTAAATGGGACATCTGAAAGGTATAATTTGATTTGTAATACTGTTTTAATCTACTAAAGAAATACACTGGATCCACACACACTGGCCCCTAGTTGTAGCGTATGTGCAAGGCACTCAGTATCTTCCACTCCAAAGCACTTACCTTCAGACTTCCTAATACCCAGATAACCCAAATAACCACCATCGTATCGCTTTAGTGAACCTTCACAGGTGCTTAGAAATCCTTATTTTCCTTTATTAACTTCCTACCAATCTTTCCCTAGTGCCTTTCTAAACTTTTTCTGCTTTCCTGAAGACAAATTCCATGCTTTGAATCCTTCATCCCAGATCATCTCACAAAGTAATCTCAGTGAAGCAGGAAGCAAGGTAAATGTCATACATCCCCAACATCTTACTTCAAACTTCTCAAAAATCTCTTTATATCCCACCCATCCTACTCTACTTTGTCCTCAGTCTCAAATGACAAGTTGCCCTGCCTCCTTTCTTAGTCTATACCTATGTTTGCTAAGTGGGAGGGAAGACCTGAAACTAGAAGGCAGATGAAGCATGATCAGAGGAATAATAGTATAGTATGCAGAACATTCTACATAGGTGGGGATATGGTCAACATTCTTGAATGCTGCAGAGAATAAGGACTGAGAACAGGCCAGTTGGATTTGGTTATGAAGACTTGGAGAAAGCAGTTTCAGTTGTGTGATAGGTGGGAAGTTAGACTAAAGGAGTTAATAACTAATGGGTGGTTATATGAAGTGCATACCAATACTGTAAGGTTTTGTGATTAATATAATTATTCTCCTGGTGGCAGCAAGGTTAGCTTTATTAAAACAAAGCTTCTTGAGAGCAGAGACCTGGCAGGAGCCATTGGAGAGTCAAGAAACAGGATGGCGAGATGGCCAACAAGCAGTTACATGTGTAGAACTGAAGCTTCCGCTGGAGATGATGACTTGAAAATTACCTGAATAGAGTTGCTGGTTAACCAGGTGAACTTGGATAATCTTCTCTTCCACACTCTCTTACTTAGGGAACAACACAGAGTGTAGATGAGAAAATTATCTAAGTTGGCCATCTCTTCCTGCCATAAAATTAAATTCATCACCTTTCCCCCAAAGAAAACCCTCAAGAGTCAACGGCACCACAATTTTCCTAATCCTACTGGTGTGCCATGGAGCCATCCTTGACACCCACCTTTTTCCCGCCGTCTGCCAATCACTCACTGTCTTGTTGATTCTCCTTTAGCATGTCCTTAAATCTGCCTCTTCTTTTCCATTTTTTAGAACCACTATCCTACTCTAGACCTTCATAACCTCAGGCCTAAACTACCTCAATAGTAAATGATCTCAACACTCTCCCTTCCCTTTTCTACTTCTAATACTTCTACTTTATCCAACTCAAAAAGGTTTCTGATTTCCTGTGCCTAAAATTAAAAAGCCTCAATACCTCAGGCCTCCACCAGGTGCTATGACTCTAACTTACCTTTTATAGTCTCTGCATCATACAAACTAGTTTTTAACACATCAACTATGAGCACATCATACTCCATCACCACAGTGTATTCATTTTCCTGCACGCTCCATATTTCTCTAACCTTATACAGCAAGCAAATCCTTCAAGGCCAGATTCAAACCTTATCTATTCCAAGAATCTTTCCAATTGCCTCAGCTTTCCTTCTTTGCACCCTTACAGTCTTCACCACCTATTTGATATTAGCATTTTTTTAGGTATATTTCCTTCTTCAACTAGGACCTCTGCCACCTGGGAACAGGAGCCATACCTTTTAAATAATTTGGGGAATCCCTAACACAGTTCACTGTATGACGGTCATATAAAAAACATTTATTAATATTTAAAAGGAATTTTTTAGAACCTGATCTAAAAGCATACTTGTCATAAACCCTAAAGGATTTTACATTAAGTACTGGCCAAATGCATACAAATGCCCAACTTACACACTGACTTGGCCTGACCAGATTAGTCAGGCTTCTATGCCCTGAACTCTGGCTAGCTCTAACCTTAAGCAAGCCAATCCAGAACATCCTCTCTTAAGGACTCATTTGAAGTATCAGCTGACCATACACACAAAAAAAACTCCTGTTAAAACTGCCCTGGTCATGTCATCTGCTAACCTCTACCCACTTGTCCCACTTTCCCACAAATATCCTGCTGGCACTATTCATTTCTACATATAAGAGTCAAATCTTTTTGGGTTTGATTCTGAGATACCTGCATACCTTGTGGTCATTCTCCTTACTGCAAAAGTCTTTCTGAATAAAGACTCGCCTTACCAAGCAGGAATCTATTTGTATTTGACATCTGTATAGTGAGTGACATGACTTGGATGGGTATTGACCTCACCTATGGACCCATGCCATCCCCACCTCAATAATGACACTTTGTGAGTCATTTAAACTCCTCTCCTGCTCAGAGACTCAGGGATCTTTCCTTGAGTTCAACTCTTTAACCAGTGCTGCAGACATCTTATCTGTTGCAACATGGTAAGAAGTTACCTTGATATTTTCCAGCAAGAATTTTTTTCTTTGACTCTCTGAGTAGACAATCACACCCTAACTCTTGAGGGGGAATATTCCCAGCTCTTCTGTGAGGCCTCTTCTAACATCCCTAACTCCTATAATGGAGATTACACAAGGGAATTTCCTTGGCTCTTCACAAGGGAACACCCCTTCCCAGCTCCTTTAAATTCTTATGTCTTCATCATCAAAAAATCTACAAACAATAAATGCTGGAGACAGTGTGGAGAAAAGGGAGCCCTCTTGCACTGTTGGTGGGAATGTAAATTGATACAGCCACTATGGAGAACAGTATGGAGGGTCCTTAAAAAACTAAAATTAGAACTACCATATGACCCAGCAATCCCACTACTGGGCATATACCCTGAGAAAACCATAATTCAAAAAGAGTCATGTACCACAATGTTCATTGCAGCTCTGTTTACAATAGCCGGGACATGGAAGCAACCTAAGTGTCCACAGACAGATGAATGGATAAAGAAGATGTGGCACAGATATACCATGGAATATTACTCAGTCATAAAAAGAAACAAAATTGAGTTATTTGTAGTGAGGTGGATGGACCTAGAGTCTGTCATACAGAGTGAAGTCAGTCAGAAAAAGAAAAACAAATACCATATGCTATCACATATATATGGAATTTTTTTAAAAATGGTTATGAAGAACCTAGGGGGAGGACAGGAATAAAGACGCAGACTTAGAAAATGGACTTGAGGACACGGGGAGGGGGAAGAGTAAGCTGGGACAAAGTGAGAGAGTGGCATGGACTTACATATATTACCAAATGGAAAACAGATAGCTAGTGGGAAGCAGCCGCATAGCACAGGGAGATCAGCTGGGTGCTTTTGACCACCTAGAGGGGTGGGATAGGGAGGGTGGGAGGGAGGGAGATATGGGGATATATGTATAGCTGATATTATACTTTAATAAAGATGTGAAAAAAAAATTCTTATGTCTTGTTTAATTATCTAATCGAACAGGTAACTGTCACTCTATTGAGCGCCCTCCGTCTTCTCCCACTGACCACACACTTCACCATTATAGCCCTAATTCAGTCCAGTATCTTAAAAAAGGGCAAAATTTTACTAAAGACAATTTAGAACTTCAATGTCCTCCTTGGGAAACGGGATCTCCCTAAAACCTCTCCTTTCCCATCACCATCTCTCTTCCTTCCTCCATTTTACCAACCTCAACCTTCCCTTAAATCCCTTATCTATCCTCCTTTAATACCCCAATCTCCTCCACCCCTCTATCCACCCTGTCAGAACTTTCCCTTCTTACTCCAACCCCTCAATTCCCTGTAGTCACTAGCACTTTTCCCCCCTAGGGATTCATGAGGGGCTCAGGGACCTAAAGTTAAAAATACAAATTGGGGGCTTCCCTGGTGGCGCAGTGGTTGAGAGTCCACCTGCCGATGCAGGGGACACGGGTTCGTGCGCCGGTCTGGGAAGATCCCACATGCCACGAAGCGGCTGGGCCCGTGAGCCATGGCCGCTGAGCCTGTGCGTCCGGAGCCTGTGCTCCGCAAAGGGAGAGGCCACAGCAGTGAGAGGCCCGCATACCGCAAAAAAAAAAAAAAAAAAAACTGATTGTGGTGATGGTGGCACAACTCTGTGAATAGACTAAAAACTACTGAACTGTACACGTGACATGGGTGAATTGTATGGTGTGTGAATATCTCAATAAAGCTGCTAAAATAACAACAAAAAGTGCTCATATAAAAAGTATTTCTAAGATTTCCAGAAGTTAAGGAAATTAAAATTCTTAGAAACTAACCCAAATGTTTTAAAAATCCAAGTTAACATACATTTAGGCAAATCTTTGGTATATGAGACCAGTTTAATATTGTTGGTTTAATAAAAACACCTATGTCTTCTGAGTTATGGGCATTAAGTATAACACAAGAATACGTTTTTATTCTACTTGAATATGTTCTTCCTAAATTTTTACAGGTTTACTGACAGAATAAACTAGCATTATATCTACATTTGTACTTAGTCAAGTTGAATCATTATTCTGACAAATTGTACTTCAAAAGTAATTATATCTTGTAATAAGCCAACTTGTAGTTTCCAAAATCTTTTAGTAACTTAAAACCTTAGACTTATGCTAAGTTAGTCCATGGATATTCATTAAATACCTAGGTCATTTCTAAGTAAGACAGAACACTGAAGCATAAGCATTTCAAGTTTATACAAGTTTTTGCCTCTTATTTTCATGGTACCAAGAAGCCACACATATTTGAGTCTATCAATGAACATATTCATTTTTGTCACATTGAGAAGTTGTACTATCCGGAAGTGCATGGCTATAAGAAGTTGTAAGATGTATATTCATAAACTCTGCCAGTCTACTACAAAACATTGGTGTATGACAGTTCACAACTATCCACCTCACAGTTTTCTCTGTAAAATAGTAGTTACTGTAATTATAAGTTATAATCTTGTATGTAAATGAGACTCTAATAGAAATAATGACAGAAAGGAACAACTCTATATGCAAAATGTGTTTTTAAGAAAAAAAAAAAAAAGGTCCTAAAGTAAAATGACTAAGTGCTCCAGAATGAGAAAGAGGAACATGCAGAACAAAACCTGAATGGACAGAGAAAGTTATAACAAGTTGATGATAAAAAGAATTTTATTTGTCATGGTCAAAGCCAGCTAAGACTTGACAGGTTTATTTGTAAGATTTTCAGAAAGTGCTTCAGTATCAAACATTATACTTATAAAATTAAAATTTGGTTTTCTACTAAAATGACAAAATCTTCTTGGGTTCTGATCCGCTGTTAATAAAGAGGTTATAAAAGGTTTTTCTTTGCTTTCTGAGTAATCAATCTCCTTAGAAGCCAAAAATTCGGTGTCTTTTCGGAATTCCCTGCACTTGGTGTTAATTTTATCATGTCTTATCATTTTAAAAAGTCTTCTCACTTTTGAAAGAGCTAAAGTTCTTTCCTATGTTCACTTTTAAAAAAATATTTTTTTTACACTGGTTAAATAGGTTGCCAGGTATTTTTTCTCACTGATCCATGATCCTATTTAATCGAATGTTCAAACCTCCTGACAGCTTTTGACATACTGCCTTTTCAAATTAAAATACTAAATGATGTCTTTTGCACCTACAACTGTCTTTAAAATTTCTCAAAGGGCCCCTGGAAGTTCACAAAGGATTAATTCTTTCACCTTGTAAGAAGAGAGATACTAAAAATAATTGGTTTATTTGATCAATGCTATGATTTGCATGGGAAGCACTGTCCAATCAGAAGAGAGGCTTACCCTCCCTAGATTAAATCAGTATGGGTAAAATGTTAATATATTTCAAAAACTGGATGAAGTTCCTAGAAATGTATCACTAGCCTCAGTGTTCACAATGTGTTTCCATTTCCTGAGTCCCAGTGGTGCTTTGTCTGATATTAGACAACAGTAGAGAGTCATCAATTACAATTTTGATTTTTCTTTTTTATGATTTTTTTTAATGTTACCTTGGTCACAATTTCATTTCTCTAATTTGAATACAGTATATTATTGGTAGGCCAGTGAGTGGTTCTCCACCAGTGATTCACTTAACTTACTTACGGAATTTTATTATACAGATGTTTAGGACTTATTCCAGACTTAACTAAAAATCTTTACTTGATAATCTTGATATATTCTTGATATGCTCTAACTATACGCTTCATGACACATTGTATCTCAGGATTACGCTATATCTTTAAGTCTTTTTCTGTACAACAGTTATATTCATTTATACTCATAAATCAGATGTAATAGCTACTGTTTTTTAAAATAAGGTTAATCATTATGCTTATAGATATCTTGCCTAAAACTTTTCTGGACTGATTTTATTTTGGTTTGCATGCCATAAAAACAACCAAACTTATTCATCAAATGCATTTTTTTTTTTTTTTTTAGATTTTTAAATTTTATTTATTTATTTATTTTTGGCTGTGTTGGGTCTTCGTTGCTGTGCACAAGCTTTCTCTAGTTGCGGTGAGCGGGGGCTGCTCTTCGTTGTGGTTTGTAGGCTTCTCATCACGGTGGCTTCCCTTGTTGCAGAGCACGGGCTCTAGGCGCACGGGCTTCAGTAGTTGTGGCTCACAGGCTCAGTGGTTGTAGCTCGCAGGCTCTAGAGCGCAGGCTCAGCAGTCATGGCACACGGGCTTTGTTGCCCCATGGCATGTGGGATCTTCCCAGTACAGGGCTCGAACCCGTGTCCCCTGCATTGGCAGGCAGATTCTTAACCACTGCGCCACCAGGGAAGCCCAAATGCATTAGTTTTTATAACAAACTCCCATCAGATCTTTCACTTTTAAAACTACCCGTATAAGTCATCACCACCACTTTAAGTCTTTTGTCATCTACAGAGTGTTTTTTGTTTTACTTCGATGCTTCCCTGAAAGTGCCTGCAAATAAGCTACAGGCCAAGTGCTTGTCTTCAACAAAAAAAAGGATTGTTGAAAGAGGACTATACTGGTAACTCCTGGGCACAAGCTTCTGATGGCATCACTTAAATAACTTTGAGACTATACCAGTGGACTGAGTCAGGATTCCCAAAAAACTAGTGAAGTCTCATGGATTCATGAGACTGTTAACCCAAGATCTAGCAGAACAAGAATTAATCACACAGGACTGAATAAACTGATGAAGGATGATTATGGGTTTTAAAATACTGCTGATACTTTAATGTCCTATTTTCTGGATATAAGGAATTCGTTTCTCTTTTCTCTTAAGCTATCTATAATTCATTTACAATTTCAGCAGACTATGCTTTTGTAAACAGAAATAAAAACATTTATCTTTTTCTCCCTGATTCATCCATAATTCAAAAACAAAACTCTTATTTAAATGAGTATTCTTATTTTCATGGCAACATAGTTATTTGTATAGGTTCAATAAAAGTCTGTCCTCCCGGTTGGAAACATTATAATGCAACCAAGGCTTTGACTGGATGTCATATTTGAAAGTCATGTTCACTTAATCTAATACCACCAGTTACTTTTAAGGAGCTGTGATTGATTTTATGCAACAATGCTTACAGTTCCCTTGGGAAAACTAGACTGGTACCTGGCTTACAGTTCCCAGACTTACAAGTAAAGTAAGCAAGGTCAATTCCAGGCAGGCCCAGGAACCCTAGGATATTTTGGGGACCTTAGGAATTTATCCAAATCTATAGGTACTGCAAGTGAAACCCAATGGTGAGTACTTGACTTGGCTTCCTGGCCTCAAGAGGCTTCTAAAAGTTCAATCCAAGATTCCTTATAAAAAGTCCCATTGAAGCAGACCTAAAATGCCTACACCTACATAAATAATCAGACCAATCTAATGAGACCAACTTCACAATGACTTTAGCCTACTTTGTTGTGGACTGAATGTCTGTGTCCCCCAAAATTCATATGTTGAAACCCTACACTCCCCCTCATGTGAATGTATTAGGAGGTGGGGCCTTTGGGAGGTAATTAGGATTAGATGAGGTCATAAGGGTAGAGTCCTCATGAATAGGATCAGTACCCTTATAAAAGTCCAGAGAGAGCTTGCTTCCTCTCTCTTCTCTCTGCCCTGTGAGGATACAAAGAGAGGTCAGCAGTCTGCAAACTGGAAGAGGGTCCTCAACAGAATCTGACCATACTGGCACCCTGCTGTTGGGTTACCAGCCTCCAGAACTGTGAGAAATAAACTTCTGTTGTTTATAAGCCATCTAGTCTATAATATTTTTGTTGTAGCAGCCTGAGCTGACTAAAACATATCCCTAAGACTGACCAATTTTCTTTTAAACAACAGCAGGATTGACCAAGGGCTCACAACTACCCTTGCTTATCCACTGACTTGGCTTGACCAAACTTTAGTCGGGCTTTTCTCCTTTCCCACAAGCCCCTAAAGTATGGCTTGCCCTAAATTTAAGCAAGCAGATGCTCTTAGGCTCCCTTAACAGCTCATTCCAAGCCATCAACTGACTGCAGTAAATAAAAAAAACTCCAGTTAAACTACCTTGATCATGCAATCTGCTCACCCTCACCCACTCGGCCCTGCCAGCCCTGCTCACCCTTCTCCATAAAAGAAGAGTCTTTTTGTGTTTTATTTTGAGATGCCTGCAGATCCTACAGAAGAGCATTCTCCCTTTTGCAATAATCCTTTTGAATAAAGTCTCTCCTTACCTAAATCTGGACTCATTTTTATTTTATAGTAATACGACAAACCACCTATGTGCAAACTCCAAAATTACAATGTTATTTATTTTCCCCTATCCAAAGTGATTGGTATCATTTTCAAAACCATATTAAGGTCCAGATGAAATCAGATGCATACAGAAAGCACCGCATGTAAAATTACTGTCCAGAGCACAAGCAATCTGGCCTTAGGTCAGTCATGCGTCTTTCTCATGTCAGTTAATAATTTAAATTTTCATTTTTTTTTTTTTGCCTAAAAATATGATTTCACTTCACATCCCCAAGTTCCTGGCCCTT
The DNA here is from genome assembly GCF_005190385.1 of Monodon monoceros. Lineage (NCBI taxonomy): Eukaryota > Metazoa > Chordata > Mammalia > Artiodactyla > Monodontidae > Monodon > Monodon monoceros. The sequence goes on from NW_021703783.1 coordinate 8,948,807, forward strand.
CCAAGCAAGGTATCACAGAAACAAAAATTAGCAAGTTACATTATAGCTAATAGGATCACAGCATTGAAGTACCTGTAATGTTCACCAAATTGAGCCCAGGTACATTTTAGTATTTTCCAGTCTCACATCTGCATGACTTTTTTGTGAGGACAGTCACTGCCACAAATAACACAAACAGCTTGAGAAACAAAAGCATGTGCTAATAATATCAAATAACAGTTTTCCTTGTATTTATGATGAATTATATTTTACATGAATAATCTCAAAGGCAAATATCCTATGCTTTAGGTTGCCTAGTCCATGTACCTGACTAAATTTAAAAGTTATTCACATGGAGCAGAGTTCTATTCATTAAGAGGAGGTCCTTTTACAGAAGATATGTAAAAGACTCTCATACAAAGACTGAAATATACAATGCAGGAACTCAGTATAGCATTTACCCATCCTACAGGGAGAAGTCCATCAACTGATTTTAATTATTATAAACAAATACAATAAAATTCTCAATTAGACAATATTTTGATAAAATTATTTTGCCCATAAGTATGGGCAACTTTTAAATAAGTAAATAAGTATTATAATCAATCGAACTATTTATTCTCTAGCTTATTTATAATAATCACCTACAAGTGTTCAAGTTGCAATCCTTTAGAAGGTAAAATAAATTTAGTAGATAGTGGCCATCTTGTTTATATAAAACAAAATAGAAAATATCAAAAGTAAAAGTATTTCATGGAGTTTGTTCCAGTTGCAAAAGAATCAAGTTCAAAAACCACTGGTTTAAAACTACTGTCTAAAACAGTGCCCAGAATATAAATGTTTTACTCGTCTTTCCTGGGCATTAACATTTCTTTTAAATTAGCCATCTTGACAATAGTGACAATTTACTCAAAGTTCACAGGCTGTGCACTGTGCTATCCCTTTGCAAACACTTCATCAGTTCTCACAGAAATCTTGGAAGGTATAATACCCGTCTAATAGTAGAAGAAATAGTAGAAGAAACTAAAGCTAAGTAACTTGTCCAAGGCTACATAAAGTGGTGGAAGACGAACCTGATTTGTCAACAAAGCCCATACCTTTCTGCTACAGTGCCCCTCTTTATCATCTTCTCTGAATATCAACTTGCAATAAAATTTCCATGATGAAAATGAATTTTCTCAGAGTAGTTACCCATGGCCTAAGCAGAACTATAACCTGTATTACTTGTTTTTCCAATATATTCAATTTATAAATTCACATAAAATATTTTCCATTTATATACTCCTTCACAGAATCTTCTTTGATATTCAAAAAAGACAAACCTTTCTGATAGTCAAAGCGTATATAACTATACAGAAAAGCATTTCAGTTCGGCAAATGGAAAAACCTCCAATTAAAGAAGAGAAAAATTCTCTGAAAAACTTAACCATGGGAAATCACTGTTAGGCCTGATGATAACAAGGAGCTGAAACCCTGAAGTTTCATAACCAGTCAAATTATTTCCTAGTCAGATGAGCAAATCTAAAGCCAAGTAAGTAAGAAGGGATTAAAGTATCAGATTCAACTATATGAAATTATCATCAAATATCAATTCACATGACTCAACCTAACGCTTAAAGGGTTACGTGGTCCAGGTTCTCTCTACGTGTGTTGCTTGGAACAAAGGTTCAGCACAACGTTAAAAAGGATTTACGAAAAAATTCATTGTCTACTTTGGGAAACAGTGGATTAAACAAAGTTAAAACTGGGCTCTACCTCAGAACCTCTCAGAGCCCTTAGTGTGTTAATACGAAGTGAGAACCTCCAAAAGGAGGATTCATTATCCTAACGAAGGTGTACAGAGATAAGGTAACTTATCCAAGGTCACACAGCTAGCAAATGACAAACTTAGAATAAGAACCGAATTCTCCTGATTCCCACACCAAAATTCAATCTATCTTCCCAAGACTTCGTTATACCTGATACTAAACAATTTCCCAAGGACCACTCCTATAAAAATTTAAGATGGGAAACACTAGTGGCTTGTGTTGACAGTATTTACCAACACCCCACCAAAACAAATAACAACAACAAAAGGTAAGTAACAAAGAATTCTTATAAAACAACAAAGCCTTCCCAAAATAAGCTAGACATAGTATTTACAGACTATACAAACTTATGGTATTCCAAAACTTATATTCTTATAAAAAATATTTCCTCTAAGAAATCAGAGCCATAATCTTTTCTAACCAGCACCTGGATGGAAGTAAGGATGGCAACCTAGGTCGTGAGGTCCATGAGAGCAGGGTCCGTGGCGATTTCGCTCACCAATATACCATCAGAGCCTGATATATAGCAGGTATACCACAGTTAAATGCTGAAAGAATGGACAATAAATCCCTGCTCTAACATTAATTAGCTGTAGGATCTTGATCATGCTATAATCTCTCTGAGTTTCCCCACTTGCAAATGAAATGGTTAGACCAGAAGGATCAAGATCTCTTCTATCTTTAAGAATCTGTGAATCTCATACGAATTAAATCTCAAATCCCCAGCATTTGAGGATACGTCCACGATCAAAAATTGTAACAAAAAATAACATTTGCAAATCACCTGATATTCAGTACTTCATTTAATATACCCAGCAAATTTGCAAATTAGCTTGGTATTACTACCCACATTTTACAAGTAAAGAAACTGGGGCCCAGAGAAACTCACTGACTAGACTAGAATCATAAAGTTATTAAGTAGTGAAGCACGGACTTTAAACCCAAGATTTTGGTGTTGAAATTCCCAAATCTTTCCATTACACCTTGTCCTCTGATGATAGGGACAGGGATGCAGCCCAGATAACGACAGCATTATTCCCTGCCTTTCAGCTACTGATTTAACAGGGCCAGAGGACAAAAGGTCTCCCAAACTCTCCCATCATCCCATCTTCCCAAAGTTAAAAGTTCCAACTCTTCTGTGAAGAAAAATTATCTTAATGCAACAAATTAATCACATTTCTCCCTGGAGTCCAAGGTTATCTAATATTGCCATTTTAACAGAAGATGACATTATCATGGAATGAAAAGAATCTAAATTATGAATAAAAATCTTTCACACTGAGAGACAGTTTTAGTTCAAATATATACTCACAGTTAAGTACACTGAATTCAAAGACCACCTCATACCATTATTAGACTACATTTAAAATTAAAGCTTCACTTTTGGAAACTTTGCTTGCTAGTGGAAATGAGGCAATTTAAACTATTAACTCTTTTAGGTCTTCTTACACAATATCATACTTCACAATATTACTTCAAGTACAACTTCTCTTAATTCCAATAATGAATAGGCTCAAATGTGGTGTTAAACAAGTGGCATTTACATCATAACCTTCCCTTCCGACAACTGGGCAACCAGAAACATCCCGGTTTATGGATTTCAACTTCTCAAAGACTTTAACCCATCAGCTGACTCTCCTATTAACTCTATTAATCTCCTGTCTTAAAATATATACATATTTTATGTCAAATATAATTGTTTTGCACAGCTATAGCAAAATCCCCTTTCGACAGGGAGTATACTATAACAAAGTAAACATATACTTATTAAACCTCTCAAGTACATAACACTGCATTAAATTCTCTGCCATGAAAATGAAATGGACACTAGCTTTCTGGAGTTTACACGTGGAAATAGTTTAGGATATGCTTACAGTGAGTCGTAATTAAGTAAAAGATACAACAGGCAGACGTAATAATCCTGAAGCGTAACTAAAGAAAAAAAATTCCTCCTCCAAAACGATGCCAATCACTCTCATCTAAAATAAATATACACTCAAAAATGGCATATCTGGCTCATTTATAGCACAAGACTATTATTTTCTATCGTGTTCTGGAAACCTCAGTTAAGTTTGCACACTTAACAAAAGTTTAGCCTGTTAAATTAATAGCTAAAAATCTCCTTAGACCCAAGAGGTTCCGTACCTGAAAAAAAACTGACCGTGAACACAAGCGAGAGTTTTAACAAAACCAAAGCTACAAGTCACTGCATCAATCGGTACTTAAATTCCTCTGCTGGTAAATGCCCCATAGCATCAGAGTCATCACCATTTCCCCACTGGTAAGTTTGGGAAGAGCTGTTGAAATCTTGCGGGCCAGTGAAAAACCTCAGTGAACTGTCACAAAATAAAAGTCACAGCGTATGTGACAGCTTTGCAGGCCAATTCAAAAACAAAAACCCATAGGACCATCGAATTTACGCGATTCTGGGGGCAAATTATCTCGAATACCCTATGTTATTTACCAAAGTGCCAAGCAGTCTCCAGGGGAGCGCAGCAGACGATAACTTAGGTCCCAGGACAGGCTCCTCTCCACCAAGGATGACTCTCCTACTTGGTGCCAACTGTGCACTTGCATGCTCCGAAAATAGGGGCAAGTCCTGAATGCCAGGAGTTGCAAGGGCAACGTTTCTATTTTATTATGGCCTGAAGCCCGGGCGATTCCCAAGGCTGAACCTCTCGACCTTTAACCTCGGAGTCACTTTCCAACTGTGCTCTCACCCACGATCATTATATCCCCAACGGAAACCAGTTATTAGTTGCAACAAGGCCTGGAAAAATAGTAAGGGAGCTCTCAAAGTTCCCAGGACCGACACGGAAAAGGCGGGGGCTTCGAGGGTGAAAGCCCAACGTGGAAGCATCTTGGGCTCCACCGTTCCGAGAGCCAAAATCCAGACAAAGCCCCTCGTCCCCGGTGACTCCAGGCAGAAAGAGACACACCGACCCTCAGTCACTCGGACAGAATGGGGCTCCGGGGGGTCGGGGTGTCACCCGGTCAGGGAGGCCGGACGGAGGCTCCGCTCGGCCCCGACGAGGTGGGTAAAGCGAGGCGGGGGCTGCAGCGTGGCCGGGCGGAGCACGCAGCCCCTTCTCCCGGGCCCCTCTCTCCCTCCTTCCCCACGACCAGGCCTCTCCCGGCTCCTCTTCCCCTGCTTCGCCTCCCTCCCTCCCCTCCCCCCCGACACCGCAGAACGAGGCCCCCTCCCCCCCAAAGCCCACCAACTTCCCCATTCCCCCGCTTCTCCCCACCTCTTAGGAGCACGCAGAAACTGCAGGCCAGGAGGCTCCTCAGGACGGCCCCCATCTTCCCTTCTCGCGTTCGCTTCTCTCACCGGCGAGGGGCGGCCCGAAGAGGGGGAGGCGAGGAGCCGGGGCGGCCGCCGCAGCGGCAGGTCTGCACGCTCATGCTTCCCAGCTTTCCCGAGAGAGAAGAAAGAAAGGGGCCCGTCAAGGCTCCGCGCGCGCCGCCGCCGCCGCTGCCGCCCTCTCTATCGCGCCGCTCCGCCCGGGGCTCGCGCGACGCCAGCGTCTGCTTCCATGCCGCCGCCTCCTCCCCCGGCGCCCCGCTTCCCCCGCGCAGCTCCTCATTCAGCCTCTTCCTCTCACGCAGCGGCGCAGGGATATACCTCCCGCCGCCTGCACGAGTCGCCGCCGAGGTCTCCCTGCGCGCGGGCGAGCCCCCTCCCTCGGCGCCGCCTCCCGGGCACTCCAGAAAAGGAGAGTGGGCCGTGCGCACGGCCTCGGCTGAGAGACCCCGGGAGACCTGCGGGGCGAGCAGAGGCGGGCGGGCGGGAGGGGAAAGGCCGCCCGGCGGCGCATTCCAATGGGATTCTTTCCCGGGCCGGCCCCTTCGGCCCTCCCCGCGGAGGGCGTGAAGCGACGTCGAACAACATCGGAGACGGCGTGGTCGGGACTACTTTCTGCGGCTCGGCCAGGCCGCCGCCTGCGCGGGTCTTTGTGCGGCCGCTGCCGGCCGAGCCAGGTGGGGCTCACGGGCCTTGCCGGCCGCCACCTGGGCCGGGGCGGCGGGGGGCGGCGGGGGACGGCGGGCCGGGGCCGGCGAAGCCGCAGGTCCACGCTCGGGGAGCCTCGCGGGTCCCAACGCGGGTGATGAGCTTAGTCACAGGGTTGGAAATTGGTTTAAGCATCTATTTTTTTTTAAGGCAAATAAAAATTAATGCTGCGTCCACCGACTTCCAACGTAGATATGGTTTGAACACCAGAACGCCAACACAAAACGGAGATTTTAAAATTTTTTCTCCTGGTTTCCCAGAACTACAGACTGCCCCCTCAATTAAGTCCAACAAGGACTAAAGATTTCTAAACTGGCAGATAAAATTCCAAGATAAATGCGTCAGCACCTAAGACAGAGCAAAGGGACAATCGGTCAGAACTGTCTTCGGGATTTTACAAACCGCGTTTAATGATGAATGTTGGGCATGTTTTGACTATCCGTTTTCAGCTTGAGGAAAGGATTCATCGGAATCTCAGACTCTGATTTTGTACAGCCTCTGCTGGCTGCTCTCCGTGCACTGGGCATTCAGGAGTAACAACCCACACGCCCCTGGAATCACATGGCAGCTTCAGTGCGGGGTGGAGGGGGAGGTGGGGAGGGAGGAGGGCAAGCCACCAAGAGTTAACGTAAAGGAGCCATTAGGTGCAATCTGCCCAGCTGTCACATGCCTTTACCTGGGGTCAGATGGGTGCGGAGCTGGAGCTACTCCCGCATTAGTACTGGTATCTTAGTAACATTGGAGTTCACCAAGTGCTGAGCACACATGATCAGATTTGACACTCACAGCTACGCTGGGGTAAGGCAGGTTGTGTCACTTAGTATCCTTAGTGCAGAGAGGAAAATGAGAAGCTGAAGAGTTCAATGACTTACCCAAGGCCACCCAGGTAGAGCATAGCAGGTCGGAACCCAACCCAGGTCTTCCGACTGCAGACGCTCTGCTCCTTCCGAGAAATGCACACGGAGCCAAGGCGATAGGTGTCTGTAAGCAGAAGGGCAGAAAGAGCCAAATCACTTTCTCCTAAACTCACCTGTGAAAGTCTGACCATCATTGATTTAAATTACCTTCTTCCAAGAAACATGTCAGGACTCTGTAAGTTTTGTATTCTGTCCTCCTCAAAACAGGTAACTGAGAACCAGGTTTTCAGCAGTAGCCTAGAGAATATTACCTCGAAGCTGTGAGGCTGTGGCGACAACACGATGTAATGGGAAGGCATGAGCTTTGGAATAAGACCGGTAGGCTCCAAAACCCTGCCAATTACTAGATGTGTAACTTTGGGCGTGATGTTTAAGTGCACTGCACCTCAGTTTCCTCATCTGTAAAATGGGGATAATACCTCCTTCAGGTTTGTGGTAGGAATTAAATTTTAAAATATATACAAACTTCTCACTATATAATACGTGCTCAATAAATAACCATTTCCTTTCCCAACTGCTGCAAGGTGAATGGTGTCATAGTAACTTGGAATCCTTCGAAGAGAATGGAAAAGAGGGGGAAAAAATTCATGCTCAAAATGTTTATTCCAGGATTATTTCTAGTTGGAGGTAGATAACTGTGAAGCCAATAAAAATTAATCTTCAGGACTCCCCCCACCCCGACTTTCACAGGCCCCTTCCAAAGCCTGGGGAGGGGCCCTAACAATGTGTTCACATGGTCCTATTTGCAAAAGTAAGATAATTTTGTATCCTTTTTCTGAAAACATGACTCAAAATTGTGTAAACTTCAAGTTCCACAAAACCTGGATCTGTTTCTATTTATAATGGAAAACTGGGTATAACCTAAGCCGTTTTTAGGCTATCAACCGAAGCAGGGAAATGAGATAAGCAATCCTGGAAAAATGATAATTTGGAGGACTATGAAACAGTGTTGGAAATGCTTACAGTTCATTAAGCTTAAAAACATATAAAAGTGCATGTACATTTTAATTAGAGCTATGTAAAATATAAATATATATATATACATGTATGAACAAAAACATATATATATATAAATATCGCATATTTGAGAAAAGACCGAAAGTAAATACACTAAAACCGGGATTAGGATGGTGAAATAATATGAGATTTACTTTAGTTTTCTGTTCTTAAATTTCCTTTAATGTATTATATATTTTTTGCAATTTCTTTAAAGGTACTTATGTGAAAATCTATAGCTTAAGCTTAAGCTCAGCCAGGATGCTGTTCTTACTACTTAATAATTTGTTTCACGTGCATTCAAGTGCCTGTTAAAAATACTCAGTGCCAGTCCAGGTGTAAGGTGCTGAGTATGCAAAGATGAGATTAATCATATAATCCCCTCCCCTCTAGAAGCTTACAACCTGGTTTGGAAACTCTAATTAATAAAACAAATAAATAAAATGTTAAAATTGCTATAGTGCATGTTTGTGCCATATCAACAAGGAATTCAAGTACAGAAGCACTTAAGTCTGCCTGAACAATTTAAAGAAGGGAAAATAACCCTACAGCTGAGTCTTGAAATTTAAGTCGGAGTTTGTCAGGCCAACACGAGTGACAAGGAATTCCAGGCAGAAGGGGAGCAGGTGCAAAGGCACTGAATTATTAGAGAGAGAGCTTGGCATGTTGGGGATTTGAAAGTAGATCCATATATCTGAAGCATAGGGCGCTTTCAGAGAATATCGGGAAATGAGGCAAGACCGTTAAGTAGGTATTGGATAATAAAGAGCTTTTTAAGTCATGCTAAGAAGTTTAGATTTTCACCTCTTGACAATGGACGTTGAAGGATTTTTCTCATGGAGAGAACTGATTTGCATGTTAAATAATTTCTCTGGCAACAGTGTGAATGAGAGAATGGAGGCAAAGCAAAAAGTAGGAACACCAGTGAGGAAGTTATTTTTAGTCTATGAAAGAGATGGTCAGGACAGCAGCACTGGGGATTGAAAAAAGATGGTGGATTTCAGGAATATGAGATAGAAACAGCAGGATGTGGTAACCTAACAGATGTGAATTTGGAGAGAGAGAGAGAAGTAGTCTATGATGAATTTCCAGGTTTCTAAAATATGCACCCCAGTGAATGGGAGTCTCATTTACTAAGGAAAAAAACGCATAAAGAGCATTCCAAGAGGGATAGATGATAAGTTCAACACTGGGTCTTTTGTATTGGCGGGGTCTGTAAAACACCAAGCTGCTGCTATCCAGGAGACCGTTTTGTTTGATTGTTTGTATTTCGTTTTTTTAATTTCTATTGGAGTATAGTTGATTTACAATGTTGTGTTAGTTTCTGCTGTACAGCAAAGTGAATCAGTTATACATAGATCCACTCTTTTTTAGATTCTTTTCCCATATAGGCCATTACAGAGTATTGAGTAGAGTTCCCTGTGCTATACAGTAGGTCCTTATTAGTTATCCAGTTTATATATAGGAGTGTGTATATGTCAATCCCAATCTCCCAATTTATCCCTCCCCCCCTTTCCCCTTGGTAACCGTAAGTTTGTTTTCTATATCTGTGACTCTATTTCTATTTCGTAGATAAGTTCATTTGTACCCTTTCTTTAGATTCCACATATAAGCAATGTCATATGATATGTCTTTCTCTGACTTACTTCACTCAGGATGACAATTACTAGGTCCATCCATGTTGCTGCAAATGGCATTATTTTGTTCTTTTTGACGGCTGAGTAATATTCCATTGTATATATGTGCCACATCTTCTTTATCCATTCATCTGTCAATGGACATTTAGGTTGCTTCCATGTCTTGGCTATTGTAAATAGTGCTGCAGTGAACATTGGGGTGCATGTATCTTTTCGAATTACGGTTTTCTCTGGATATATGCCCAGGAATGGGATTGCAGGATCATATAGTAGCTCTGTTTTTAGTTTTATAAGGAACCTCCATACTGTTCTCCATAGTGGCTGCACCAATTTACATTCCCACCAACAGTGTAGGAGGGTTCCCTTTTCTCCACACCCTCCAGGAGACCATTTTGACATAGAAGTTTGGACTCAGGAGAGGAATGGAAAACACAGTCATCAGTGATGATTGTGGAGCTTCTACACCACACAATCCAGGGGACATACTGTAGAATATTAAATAGTGATTGAATAGTTATTAGCACAGTTTTCTGTACGACGATAGTAAGGCATCTTCAGGAAAGGAAATCCTTCTTTCAATTCAGGTGAAGTCACCTTGGGGTCACCTCATTGGCAGGCTGAGGGTAGAGATGATAGTTGAAACCATAAACCTGCCTAAGGAGAGAACAAAACACTTAGTGTGACTAGAAAAGTGAGCCATGGCAGAACCATGTGGTATACAAGAATCTAGGAACAAACAGAAGAAGAGAGGCTAGGGAAAGAGAAAAAAAGAGGTGAGTGGAAAACTGGCTGAAAGTCCTGCCAGGAGAGAAGGTGTGTCAATAATGGCAAATACAGGGACTTCCCTGGTGGTCCAGTGGTTAAGACTTCACCTTCCAATGCAGGGGGCGCGGGTTCTATCCCCGATCTGAGAGCTAAGATCCCACATGCCTCTCGGCCAAAAAAACCAAAACATAGAACAGAAGCAATATTGTAACAAATTCAATAAAGACTTTTAAAATGGTCCACATCAAAAGTAATAATAATAATAGCAAAATGCAGTCGGCCTTCTGTATCTGCGGTTCCACATCCACAGAGCCAACCAACCCCGGATCGGATGGAGGATGTAGAACCCGCGGTCACGAAGGGCTGACAGTACTACACCACTTTATATAAGGGACTTAAGCATCCCCATATTTTGGTAACTGAGGGATCCTAGAATCCACCCTTGAGGGCCGACTATACAATGTACTGTGAAGTGTGCTAAGAGAAGCACTGAAAAGAGGCCATTGTGACATGTAACTTCCCAAAAGGTCATTGATGGGAACATACATTATGCCAACATTTTAGGAAAGCAATCTGGGAGTAAAATACACACACCCTTTAAACTAGAGTCCCACTTCTTGGAATTTATCGGCACAAAGAAAAGTTTATAGAGATACGCATATATAGATATTTACTATACCATTGTATGTAATAGAAAACAAACAAAACAAAACAACAAGCCTACAAAAAATGGCAGTTTTATGTGATTCAACCTAGGCAAAAGAACCCAAATGCACTTCAGTAGGGAATAGCTGAATCAACAACAGTGTATCCTTATTGTGGAATACTATACAACTGTCAGAAAGAATTCTATAGGTTTATATCTATTGGTTTGAAAATGTAGCTGTGATATATGGTTAACTGAAGAGCAGGTTAGAGAATAGAATTCTCAATGTGATGGAATTTTTGTTTAGAAGAAAAGAAGGAATGAAGGGAGGGTGAAAGAGAGAGAAGAAGAGAGAGACAGAAATCCTATGTAGTTGCATATGTGTTTGTTTTAGATTTAGATGGACAAAGCAAAAAGTATGGATGGTAAACATGAAATTGTTAAGAGTGAACATTCAGGGACTTCCCTGGTGATCCAGTAGTTAAGACTCTGCGCTCCCAATGCAAGGGGGCCCAGGTTCGATCCCTGGTCAGGGAACTAGATCCCGCATGCCAGAGCTAAGACCCGGTGCAGCCAAATAAATAAATAAATGTTTTTTTTTAAAAAAAGAGTGGACATTCAGAGGTGTGTACTTAGCAGAGGTAATGGGAACTTAATTCTACTTTTGACACTTTACTATTTGAGATGCTTGAGGATCCTTACTTTTTTAATTCAAATGCCTGTTTTTTAAAAAAATCACTAATAAACTTAAAGTGAACAAAATAGTCATTGATGACTTTAGCCAAGGCAATTTCAGTGAGTTATGAGAGCCAAAGCAAGAGTGAAGTGAATTGAGAAATGAATAGGAAACAGGGAGGGAGGCCAGTGGTTTTCCCAGAATTTTGTTCTTAAAGGCAAGAGAGCAATTGGGTGGCTAGAAAGGAATTTGGAGATGGAGGAATTTAGGGGTTGACATGGTTAGGGTTGATTGGTTACTTTGTTTTTCAGTTTGAGAGGAACACAGTCACATTTATAATCTGAAGTGGGTGATCCAATAAAGAAGGAGGAAAAAGGAGTGAATTGGAGGCTTCCCAGAAGATCTGGAACCTGGCAGGATGCATGAGTCTTGGATGGGAGGGGGAGGGAGAGGGAGACGGGAAGGGAGAGGAGGGGGGGCTGCCATTTCTGGGCGAGAGGAGAATGAGTGTGCCTCTCTAGGGCTGCTGAAGTTCCAGCTCCCTTTCTCCCACTCTCATTTTCTACAGACTTCTTCCAGAGGCCCTAGGAGGGACCCTGGCAATGATTTAACGTGGTCATGTGTTTTTACAAAATTTGCAAAAGTAAGGTATTTTTTTGTATTCATTTTTTTTTAAAGTTCCCCCTTCTCGAATTGAATCTGCTCAGGCACCACGAAACCAAATCTTCCCCTGGTAGCTGTTAATAGGTTTGGGGGAGAGGGGATAGGGGAGGCCAAAACTGAAAGAAATTTATGTTTGTTTGCCTTTATTTTATTAATAAACAAAAATCAAAGTTAGTCTGTTCAGAGTGAAGTAAGAAAGAATATAGTAGGGGCTTCAGGAAAGTGATGAAAATTTGGAAAAGCTGCTGAAGGAATGGACGAGGGAGCTGACAAAGAATTCCCCAACATCAGAGAGGGTCCTGCTGCAACTGGTTACCATAAATTTGGTGGGTACCATGAACAGTGGCCTTCTTGCCTCTATTTTCCCATCACAGAATGGAAATAATATTTGTTCCCAGCTACAGCATGAGAGTATTGCAGGGGATGCATAAGAAGAATTCATTATAATTTGAAAAGAATTATACTTTGTTTCTAGTAATAGTTTTTCTTATTTCAACATCAGCTATATAAACCCCCAGTAAAACTAATAAAATTAAAACAGGAACAATAAATACTTAGCCCCTGCAGGAGGAGAGGACATCTGCAGTAGAGGGTACCCTGCCATAGGGAACCAGAGCCAGAGCAGAGAGGAGGGTGTCCATGCCAGGGAGGGGATGATGGTGGAGTTAGAATATTGGTTACATACAGAGGAATTGATCAAGTAAGTAAACACATTAAGGATAGTGGACGCTGGGTTTCTAACTGTTGGAGGAGGAGTTACAAATACAAGGGAGTACTGGTGCCCAAGTCAATGAAAATGGTGGACTAGTTCTGTTAGGGTCCTGTCTCTTCCCAGACACACTGAAAAAACCTGGCAGAAACTGTCAGAATCAACTTTATCAGAACTCTAGAAGATAGTCTAGGGTTTACAGCAACCAAGCAAATGCTTTATCAGGAGGAGGGCCACTGAAACATGGTAGAGGAGGTTTGTCATGTTTGACCTTACCCTTGCCCAGCCTTGCCTCCCTGGGGCAGGAGCATTCTAGAAAACAGCAGCCAGTGTTCCCAGAGTGGGTTCCTTGATCTGGAGAGAGCAGAGGGGACCTTGTTCCCAGGGAATTGTGTTTGTATGTTTTGGCCTGTTTGGGGGCTCCCTGAAGGACTGAAGCAAGGGGTTTGCCTTTGTATCACCCAACTCAGGACCCTCTAAGAGTGCAGAAGCGGCTGTCTGGAGGAGATTCTTCAAAAACGTGGAAAGGCAGTTGGGACAAACCACAGACACGTAGAAACCCGGGAGGGAAAGCTGAGGACGGACACACTGAGGAAATAAGGTTTGCAAAAGCTCCCGTGCATTCAGGGGAATCGAGAAAGCTATGCACATGCTCAGGGCAGGACACATCCTCAGAAAAGACCTGAAAAGACCATACGCTTTCACCTCTGGCTGATCTCCAGCCTTAGCACAAGCAGGAGTGAAGGCTAAAGCCGAGTGATAAATGGCCTAAGCACTGAAGCATTGGTGGCAACACACAGAGAGACTACAGAGAGTTCAGAGACTACACAAGACAAAGAATATGATCTTGGGCTTCCCTGGTGGCGCAGTGGTTGAGAGTCCGCCTGCCGATGCAGGGGACACTGGTTCGTGCCCCGGTCCGGGAAGATCCCACGTGCCGCGGAGCGGCTGGGCCCGTGAGCCATGGCCGCTGAGCCTGCGCGTCCGGAGCCTGTGCTCCGCAACGGGAGAGGCCACAACAGTGAGAGGCCCGCGTACCGCAAAAAAAAAAAAAAAAAAAAAAAAAGTATATGATCTTTAACAAAAGTAGTTTAGGAAAGTCACTAAACAAACAACTACAGCCCACAGCAACCAACAACAACAAATCCTGGGAAAGAGGAGAATTTGATTTCCAAAGTTACCTCATATTTTATTTTATTTTTTATTTATTTAATTTATTATTTTTTTTATGTGGTACGTGGGCTTGTCACTGTTGTGGCCTCTCCCGTTGTGGAGCACAGGCTCCGGACGCGCAGGCTCAGCGGCCATGGCTCACGGGCCCAGCTGCTCCACGGCATGTGGGATCTTCCTGGACCGGGGCAGGAACCCGTGTCCCCAGCATCGGCAGGCGGACTCTCAACCACTGCGCCAACCAGGGGAGCCCATTACCTCGTATTTTAAATGTCCGGTTTTCAACAAAAAAATCATGAGGCATATAAAGAAACAAGAAAGCATGGCCTATTTACAGGGGAAAATAAAAAATGAACAGAAACCATCTTTGAGGAAGCATAGACATTGGACTTACTGAACAAAGACATATATTCAAGAGCTAAAGGAAACCATGGAGAAAAGGTTAAAGGAAGCCAGGAGAACAATACCTCAACCAATACAGCATGTCAATAAAGAGAGAAAAATTATTTAAAAAGGAACCAAATAAAAATTCTCGAGCTAAAACTACAACAACTGAAACGAAAATTTCACTAGGAGAATTCAGCAGCAGATACGAGCAGGCAGAAGAATCACTGAATTTGAAGATAGGTCAATCGAAATTATCAGGTCTGAGGAGCAGAAAGAAAACAACATGAAGAAAAATGAACAGAGACTATGAGACCTGTGGGACACCATTAAGTGTACCAACGTACACGTAATATGAGTCCCAGCGGAGAGGAGAGAGTGAGGAAGAGGCAAAATATTTAAAGAAATAATAATCCAAAGCTTCTTGTGTTTGTTAAAATATATAAATCTACACATCCAAGAAGCTTAACAATTACAAAGAGTTACAAACACAGAAACAGAGAAAACTAGAATGGACCCTCCGATGCTGTATTAGTATTGAATACACTGTTATGAACTCATGGTTCTCAATATATGTGGATAGATATAGAAATAAACATGGTTGCAAGTGTGTGTGTGTATTCCTTAGCTCTGTCCAACAAGCAGATGTATTAGTTCATGTCTACTGAGAAGCAGTCACCAAGACAGGATTAGATGTGTAAGAGATTTATAGGGGAGATGGGAGAGACACAACTCAATGTCATGTGTGATTCTGAACCATATCTTGTTGCTAGAAAACATTTTATTGAGACAACTGGCAAAACTTGAGTGGAACCTGAGGATTAGACAGTCATGTATCGACGTTAATTTTCTGATTTTAATGGTTGCATCGTGATTAAGTAGGAAAGACGTCTTAGTCATAGGAAATAACACTAAAAAGTATTTGGGGATGATGGGCCATCAGATCCATACTTTCTCTCAAACGGTTAAGGACAAAACGTTCTTTGCACTGTACTGAACTTTTTTTACAAAAAACTTTTTGAATGTTTCAAAATAAAAAAGAAAGAAAAGTACTTATGCTATTTGAAAGATAAATGTGTTATAAATATAAGGTTTTATTATTTAAATCCAAAGAGCTCTTTAACATTTTTTAACGTGATGAGTAACTACCTTCTTACTTTTCTCCTCATCCAAGATTACTGCAATTCATTTACAAGACTGAATAGAATCTCAACATTTAAATACCTAATCGCTTTCTTTCATCTTTGGCACAGATGAACTGGATTTCCCCACATGTATGAGTCATCTGATAACAAATTTCCCAGCTTAAATAGGTTTAAAATTGCACAATTAGTAAAGCTGCATTATGAATTGTGTCTCAGATTCAAGGATTTATAGCAACAATATGTCTTTAGCATTCAAGTTCTTTCTCAACATACACATTTTTCTTTCATGCTGTAAAAAGTTCCCCTGTTGCTTAAAAGTCTTTTGCTCCACCTATTACAGAATGAAGCCCCTCTCCCTCTTCTGGCTCCCAGAAAGTCAGACAGCTTGATGTGCTTTTCGCTTTAATCTGAATTGTAAAACACTGCGTTCTTTCAGTTTTCCCACAAAATGAAGAGAAAGAAATATGCGCTTGCTATCTGGGGGGTATACGTCTAGGTAAATAAAACGTGGTCCCAACCTCTTCCCAGCCTCCGTGCCGCTTCTGAAAGTGAGAATGGGGAGGAATCCTGCCATCAGGGAAGAAGAAATTCTCCTTCACGAGTGTTAGAATCTATTCAGTTTGGAGGCATAGGAGCCAGATTTTTCCGTTGGAGATAAAGAGAAAAACAATCAGTCCTACCCAAATTTGCTGTATCTGAAACTGTTTAAGCAGATTCCTGAATTAGTGGTCCTCAATAGTGGGGAAAGGGGGTAGATTCTGTCCCCTCCCCCAAAGTTTTAGCACTGCCTAGTGACATTGTAGGTTGTCAAAACTAGGGGTGGGAGGTGCTACTGGTATTTCGTGGGTGGAGGCCAGGGACGTTGCTAAACGTCCTACAATCACAGGACAGTCTCCACAACAAAGGATTTTTAGTGCCAGGATTGAGAAACCCTGCCCAAGATGAATACAGAAAAGATGAGGGAGCGAAAAAATACCAAGAAACACAAACACTGAACACAATTAAAAACTCATATTCAAACTATGAATTGCACACAGATTTATAATGACACGGATTTTTTAGGGATTAAGTTCCTATTTTGTGACCTTTCAGGATACTGCTGAGAGGCAGTTAAAGCCCTTTTGAGTTTCCCCGTGACTATCTTTTTATCAATTCATTTGCCAAGCATTTCTTGAGCACCTAGAGTGTGTCAGATGCTGAGCACACAAAGATGGATGACTCTCTCTCTTCCCTGGAGGAGCTAAGAGATTTTAGTGGTTGAAATATCTTTAAGTAAAAAAATTATAATACAAATGGCAAGAGCGAAAAGGGCAAGTAACAGATTTATCGAGTACCTTCTCTAAGCCAAGCACATCTGCTTATCTTGAGTAATTCTCGTACCAGCTCTCTCCAGTGAGTATTATTCCCATTTCACAAAGACGAAAGCATGAAATTAATAACAAGAGCTAACAAGTATGTGTCAGGCGCTATTCTTGGTGTCTTTTACATATGAGCTCACGTTATCCCCATGACTGCCCTATGATATGGGTACTGGTATCATCGTCCCCATTTTACATATGTGGATACTGAGAGACTGAGAGTTTGGTCCGAGGTCCTGCCACCAGGTCATCTGGCTCCAGAATCTATGCTCTTTACAACCCACTCGAGTGCATCTCTTGTGCCTTAGCCCAAAGAAGCAGGTGGCTGATCTGGATGTAAAAGCCAGAGTGCCTGCAAACCCAATGCTCTCAGCTGCTACCCAGCATTACATACCCTCCCCTGTACCAGGAGATCACCCAAGGTCATACAGCCTCACTGATTGACTTTGCCTGGGGAAACCAAGGTAGCATCTGAGCCCATATTGGAAGTCAAGGAGGAAAGTCAGGGAAAGGGATGGCACAAGCGAGAAGAGATCAGGACAGATGCCGCCATGGTTAGCAGGTGGCAGTGGTTGAAATGTAGTACACGGGGGAAGGACTAAAGAGAACCCGGAGAGGTGAGTGGGGTCAGATCAAGAAGTGTGAGCTTCGTCCCACTGTCACAATTTTTAAAGGTTATACTCCATTTATAGTTATTTTAAAATACTGGCTACATTCCCAATGTTGTACAATATATCCTTGTAGCTTATTTTATACCAAATAGTTTGTACGTCTTAATCCCCTACCCCTATATTGCCCCTCCCACCTTCCCTCTCCCCACTGGTAACCAGTAGTTTGTTCTCTCTAACTGTGAGTCTGCTTCTTTTTTGTTATATTCACTAGTTTGTTGTATTTTTTAGATTTCACATGTAAGTGTATCCTACAGTATTTGTCCTTCTCTGTCTGACTTATTTCACTTAGCATAATAGCCTCCAAGTCCATCCATGTTGCTGCAAACGGCAAAATTTCATGCTTTTTTATGGCTGAGTAATATTTCATTGTGTACATATGTACCACATCTTCTTTATCCATTCATCTGTTGGTGGACACTTAGGTTGCTTCCATGTCTTGGCTATTGTAAATGGTGCTGCTATGAACATTGGGGTCCATGTATCTTTTAGAATTCCACTCTTGCTTTTTTTGGGGGGGGGTACGTGGGCCTCTCACTGCCATGGCCTCTCCCGTTGCGGAGCACAGGCTCCGGACGCCTAGGCCCAGTGGCCATGGCTCACGGGCCCAGCCGTTCCGCGGCATGTGGGATCCCCCCCAGACCGGGCACGAACCCGTGTCCCGTGTCCCCTGCATCGGCAGGCGGACTCCCAACCACTGCGCCACCAGGGAAGCCCCCACTCTTGCTTTTTTAATCTCACTGAACTGGGCTTGAATGTTTATGGTTGGAGGAAGAACAGGAAGAATCTAGACTGCCTCCCCCTTAGCGATTCTCCCCAGCAACTCTCAACTGCCCTCAAACCAGCCGACACACAGGAGCTGTTGATGGTGACTCAGTGCTGGTGAACGGCAGGAAGCAACGTGATGCAATTACAACCAAAATCACACTCTCAGAGTTGATGTGGTTGGGTACATTTTGGGTGTGATAATAGTCCTATTAGTAATACTCATATAGTGCTTTATAGCTTACCAAGCTTTTCCACACACACTCTCTTGTTTGATCATCAAAACAAACCAAGGAGGTAAGTACTATCCCATTTCACAGATGTGGAAGCTGAAGCTCACAGAGCACATCTGAGTAAGTGGAAAAAATGAACATGTTCACTCCAGAATTCAAGTCTTAGGCTCCCTCCTTGCCTTCCTGCCTTTCCTTCCTCCCTCTTTAACAATGTTTTTTGTATGTGTGTTGATTTTCCCACTTGTGTGGGACAGCAAAAGCGTGGATACTTGACATTGCCTTCCCTTCCCTGTGGAGGGTTAGCCCACTTGGGCCCCTCGCTTGCTCTTGCAGCCCTGTAAGATGTTCCCAAATATATCCTGTTGCCTTCAGTGCCTCTTCCATCCTGATGATCAAGTGTGTACTCCTTTCCATGGCACATATGACCTTTTGTATTCTGGCTTCCATCCTGGTTTGCCTAGAAGTGAGGGACGGGGGACTTTCAGTGCTAAAACTGGGATGGTTCTGGGGAAAGCCAGACGGTTGGTCACCCTCTATCTTCCTCTCCAGCTCTCTGATCTGCTGCTCTCCACTCTGGCTTCAGGGAATCTCTGTGTCCGGCCTCTGCTCCCCTGTTTTTACACCCTATCTTTGACTATGCTATTCCTTTTGTCACAACACATATGTCTACCTTTTTTTCTTAGCTACTTCCTACTTTTCCTTCAAGACTATATTCTGAAGTGTAGGTACCGATTTCTCCAGGAGACCTTCCTTGACTTAAATGTCCTGTCTTTGTGCTTCCACATCACCCCACACAGACCTTTATCATAGCGTTTAAATTTACTTTATTTAAATCATCTGTTTCTTTGGTCATCTCTTCCAGAATCTTTTCTACTCCTTTGTAAAGCATTTTTTTATCCCTATCCCTGGTAGAGTTCCGAGCATATAGTAGGCAGGTGATAAATGTCTGTGAGCAGATCAGATGATACTAGAACTCTGTAAGAATTTTTCTCAATTCCCTTCTACATACTTCTTGCCAAAGAGAAGAGGCCTCCCTCAGGGCAGCAAAGTAGACAGCTCAAGAAGTGGGCAGAGGTTAGGCTACAGAAGCCTTGGCCTTCCATGCTCAGGGGTACAGACTTTAATGGTTTAGCAATAGAGAGTCATTAACGGAACTGAAACAAACGTTAACATGATCAGTGGGCTTTTTTCTGTGAACTCAAGAAGAGCCTGAGCAGGAATAAAGGAAATGTGGGTCACCAGCCCAGCCAGAATAGAAACTACACGGAAGACCTCCTAGTCTACCCAGAGTTCTACACACCCTCCTCAGGGCCAGAAGCACCTCAGAGTGTGTCTACTTGAACCCACAGATACACCTGGCTGGAGTGAGCAGGGAAGAACAAAGAGGGAAACATTTCCTGACCGGAAAATCTCAAATAGTTTCGCTGCACAGGCATGCATACAGGCAGGTACTGTATAAACAATTCCCTGGCATGGCGGTTCTCAAACTTGCATCAGAATCACCCGCAGAGGAGCTTGTTAACACACAGCTAGCTGAGGCCCATCCCCAGAGATTCTGATTCAGTGGGTCTGAAGTGTGGCCAGAGAATTTGCACTTCTAAGTCCCCAGGAGGTGCTGTCAACCTGGGGACAACGCCATGAAGTCCACCATCCTAGCACCCACACCACATCTCTCTCCTCAACAGAAGATCTTGCCTGTCCTTTTACCGAGGCCAGCAAGGTCCCCTGTGACCCAAGACTTACCTCTGTCTTTGCTAACAACCTCTCTCATTCTTCTTTCACAGACTCATTCTCCTCTCGACCTTCTCAGATCTGTGCTATGGGGGTTGAGGGAGCAGGGAAAAGACAAGAACCCTTTCCCCTGATAGAGTTACTTCTTAACCATCACTCTATTCCTCTTTCTTTTCCTTGCAAACTTTTCTCTTTTTTTTTGGCCATGCTGTGCAAGTTGCAGGATCTCAGTTCCCTGAGCAGGGATTGAACCTGGGCCACAGCAGTGAAAGCCCGGAATCCTAACCACTTGGCCACTAGGGAACTCCCTCTTGCAAACTTTTTAAATTGTTTACATTGACTATTTTTATTCCCTCACCCTTCATTCTCTCTTTAATGTCCTGTAATCTTTCTCCTACACCCATCCACCACTTTACTGTTCATCAAGATTGTAACTTTATGATCACCAGATTCAGTTGTCGTTTGTCAAACTTGTTATGTGACATAGACTTGATATTATTGACCACTTCTCAGTATTTATAAGAAAAAGTTCTATGTTTAGAAATTTTCCCATAGGCCTCCCATCCCTTCATTAACTCATTTGGCTTCTCCCTACTAATGCTACTTGCTTCCATGTAATATAATTGGTTTGTACTTACCGGACAGAGATTACTGCGTCTTGATGATAGAACCTCAATTTGGTTCAAGTGTCCAGGTCAGATAGGCTGCTCCTACTTCTGGGGGGGGATAAACCATGATTGATTTAAGCCAACTTATTAATCCCTATGCCCACTAGCAGTGATTAGCTCTGTTCTGGCCAATGAAACAAAGGAGAAGTGTGGTGGGGGACTCCTAAGAAATATTTTTCTTCTTTAGAAAAAAAGAAGCAGGAGGAGAGATTACTTTTCCTGCTTTGAATATAGTTTGATGAGAATGTGATGGAGCTGCAGCAACCATTATATTACAATGAAAGGTTACATCCGAGGACAAAAGCCAACACATGGAAGATGTCAAAGCAGAAAGCTGGAAAGCACGTGGATTATCAACAACATCATTTTGCAAGTGAATTAACAAACTCCAGAATGGTCTATCTCCAGACGTCTGTTATGTGAAATAATAAACCCCTGTTTGGGGCTTTCCTGGTGGCGCAGTGGTTGGGAGTCCGCCTGCCGATGCAGGGCGCGTGGGTTCGTGCCCCGGTCTGGGAGGATCCCGCGTGCCGCGGGGTGGCTGGGCCCGTGAGCCGTGGCCGCTGAGCCTGCGCGTCCGGAGCCTGTGCTCTGCAACGGGAGAGGCCACGGCGGTGAGAGCCCCGTGTACCGCAAAAAAAAAATAATAATAAATAAATAAACGCCTGTTTGGTCTGAGCTAGTGCTTTTCAAACTTTAATGTGCACATGAGTCACCTGGGGGTCTTGTTAAAATGCAGGCTCTGATTTAGTAGGACAGGGCTGGAGCCTGGCTTCTGCAGTTCTATCAAATGCCCGAGTGATGCTCCAAGGACCACATTTTGAGTAGCAAGGATCTAAGCTGTTACTTGCAGTGTAATGCATCCTGACCTCCAGGAAACCTAAATATTTGCTTACAAATGCAATTGAAGTGTTCATCACAGATTCGTTTAAGGAAAAACAAAAAGCTTAAAGCCCTAAGTCAAAGGAAAGGAAGAGAAAAAAGTATTTTGAAAGTCATAAGATCCAGGATATTTTGGGCCCTGGGTATATGTTAGGTAGAAATGGGTGGTTGTTATCATTGTATCTGGGGTGGCTGTGAATGAGGTTAGGGACTAATTTTTTTTTTTCTTTGCTTAGGTAGACTTCTGAGAAACATTTCTCTTCCTTTTTTCACATACAGAAACCTAATCTCTCCTAGCTTTTTTTTCCCATTGGAGTTAAAAATAGCATGGATCTATTTATTTGTGCCTATTTCCCTTAGGATGTCTGCAAATGTTAAGAAATACTTCAAAGCTGATAAAGGAACCTCAGATTTTCACCCAGAAGTGGGTGGAGAATGGAGGCCCTTGATCCCTATTAATTTACTTGGGTATCACCGTCATTTTCACTGCTAAGAAATTTTTCTTTTATGAAAATATGAATATTTTAATTTTAATGGAAGTTTTATATCTACGGTAAACTTATAGGCATTAATTCATTCACTACCAAAATGTATATTTCCCAGAACCAAGACACACAGGCCATTTAACAGGATACATTTAACATAAGAATAAATTAGACAAGCAGGAAAAATGAAAATTACATCTATCTAGAACTTCAGAAAGGATTTCAAGTCACCATATTGCATGTTATTACCAATTCTTGATTAGCAATATTAGTGCAGTTAATTCATTTATTGGTTCATTAAAATCCTAACTGAGCACCTCTCCGTACACAGTACTTAGGTAATATGGGTGAACACTAAAAACAGAGCTCAAAGTCAGTTACATTTAAGAGAAATATAGTGTAGTTGAAAACATTTGACATATGCGTAGGAAAAGCTAATTAACAGTTCATAATGGAAAACAACCACACGAGAAATTTTGAGAAGCAGAGTGCCAACTGAGTGATAAGGACAGTAAGTGTTAGGAAATCATAGGCACTAGCTCTCTCACGATTTCATGAAGTAGGTAAGATTCCTTCATAGGAAATAGAAGCAAGAAGAGTATTCTATTCAAGGAAGACCCAAGAGCAAAAGCAGATTCAAGGACTAGTGAATGGGCCAATCTGACTGGAGAGATTTTCAGAGGGTGAAAAGTAAGGAAGTCATATTTTAGCAGAGTTAGAAAAGATCTAGGATTTCATCAACCAGTTCCCTGGAAGAAATTGAGATTGGAAGGTTAGTCTGATTGATCAGCATCTAGTAAAGGTGAAAATGCACATCTCATAGGTACTGGTCAGCATCTTGGCAAGAAAAATGTGCTCTCAGCCTGGGTCACTGAGGAAAGTTTAATAAAAGGACTATTTACAAAAACATAGGTAGGGTTAATTGAAACTTTAAAAAGCAACAAGGGTAGCAATAGTGGGGAGTTTGGGGAACTTCATTGCAACCCTTAGGCCTGAAGAGGTAAAGAGAGGAGTGCCACCAGCTCCCAGAACCCAAGGGGCAGCAGCCTTAGGGAGCCTTAGGGACAGAAATGCAGCCAATCCACAGAGACCCAGCAGGATGGGAGCCAGGAGGATAAATGCCCAGATCTCACTCTCCTCCTCACCCCCCTGCTTTCCTGATGGTACCTACCACTGGCCAACTATCCAACAGGAAGCCAGTAGGGAAAGGGAATTCATTGATGTAGTCCACAGAGGTCAGCTTTCTGTGCAGGAGAGAGTGGATCTGAGGGGCAAATGGAAAACACCCCTCATACCACATGACCAGCATCCCTACTTCCAGGTTTACACCCTACAGAAATTCTTCCAACATGTGTACAAAAGGACATGCGCGGATACTGTCGTGCAGAATTGTTCACAGTAGATTGGGGGGGAACCTGATAAAGGGCTAGATAAATTGAGGTATTTTCATTTGTTAGAATACAGAGCATCCGTTAAAATGAATGAACTGTGTATCTATATAAGTGTGTGTATCTATATAAGTGTGTGTATCTATATAAGTGTGTGTGTGTGTATTGTAGAGAAATACATAACAGTATAAAAACGTTTAAAAGAAACAGAAAAGACAATTGTTTTATGTTATCTATGCCTACATATATGTAATAGAAGTATAAAAACATGAGTAGAAGAATATGTGAAGTCAGAACAGAGTTATGATAGTGGTTTCCTTTGGTAAAGGAGGAAAAGGGAATGATTGGGGGAAGATGGAATAAAGGACCTTCAACTATATTCTTTATTTTAGAAAGATCCGAAGCGAATATGGCAAATATGATAACTGCTAGGAAGGAGGGGGGGAAAGGCAAAGAAATGAGACAGAGAATGACGGCGGATAATACTTAAAATGTAGGTAGAATGACTACAAAATACTCCTCTTGGGAGGTGACACTAGAGAGGCGGCTGAAATGAAGGGAAGGTAAAGCAGATAAATACCCAGGGCACGCATACCGCAGGCTGAGGGCACAGCAAGCGCTAACACTGAGGGGGCAGCAGGTGTGGCCTGTTCAAGCTCAAGGTCAGTGTCGACGCAGGACAGTAAGTAAAGGGGAGGGTGGTAGGAAAGAGCTCAGAGGGCTAGGCAGGGGCCAGGTCCCCCCGGAGCACTGTGGGCCATAGTAATGACAGTGTAAGAGGAATGGGGAATGGGGAGAAGGAAAAAAAGGTCAGTATCTAAGAAAGGAGAGAAGAGGGTCAGGTAAGTAGCCAGCCCCCTCCTCAGGGGAATAAAATTGGGGTCATGCTCTAGAGAGCAGCTACAGTGCTTGATGTCAAGGAGGAAGCAGGTATTAGTCATGATATCTGTATCTACATCTATAGATATACTTATATAATAAAATAATAATATATAATATATTTATACAGATATATACATACATATATAAATATATAGAGAGAGATTTTTTTAATGTATTAAGATGAAATTCACATAACACATAATTAGTTATTTTAGGTGAACAATTCAGTGGCATTTAGGACATTCACACGTTGTGCAGTCACAACCTCTATCTAGTTCCAAAACATTTCCATCACTCCAGAATAAAACTCTGCATTCATTAAGCAATTGCTCCCCATTTCCTCTTCTCCCTCAGACTCTGGCCGCCATCAATCTGCATGCTGTCTCTACGGACTTACCTGTTCTGGACTTTTCATAGAAGTGGAACCATGAAATATGACCTTTCGTGTCTGGCTTCTTTCACTTAGCAGAACGTTGTCCATGTATTTGCAATCATGATTTAACATGTTTTACATTGTAGGAAAATACACATGACATAAAATTTACCATCCTGACTATTTTTAAGTGTATGATTCAGTGGCATTGAGTACATTTACATTATCTCACAACACTCATCACCATCTGGGAACTTCTCCTCAAACTGAAACTTTGTTCCCATTAAACGGTGACTCCCAATTCCTCCTTCTTCCAGCCCCTAATAACCTCCATTCCACTTTCTGTTTCTGTGAATTTGACTACTATGGATCTCACATAAATGGAAGCGTACAGTTTCTGTCACTGGCTTATCTCACTCAGCATAACATCCTCAAGCCTCATTCACGTTGTAGCGTGTGTCAGATTCTCCTTCTTTTTCTAAGGCTGAATAATATTCTATTCCAAATGTATATACCACATTTCGTTTATCCACTCATCTGTTGATGGGCACTTGGGTTGTTTCTACCTTTTGGTTATCGTGAATAATGCCGCTATGAACATTGGTGTACAAATATCTGTTCGAGCTCCTGCTTTCAATTATTTTCTGTATTGTATTACAGTTCTCCAGAGAAACAACAGGAGATAGATAGATCCGTAGAGGGAGAGAGAGAGAGAGGGAGAGACTATTACAGGGAATTGGCTCATGCAATTATGGAAGCTGAGAAGGCCTATGATCTGCCGTCTGCCAGCTGAAGACCCAAGAAAACTGGCAGTTCAGTTCTAGTCCAAGTCGGAAGGCCTGAGAACGGAGCGCCAGAGCGTAAGCCCCATCCTAAGAGCAAAAGACAGATACCCCTGCTCAGTAGTCAGACAGAGACAGAGAATTCTCTGTTCCTCCACCTTTTGTTCTGTTCAGGCCCTCAGCAGATTGGATGGTGCCATCCACACTGGGAAGGGTAATCTGCTTTATTCAGTTCACCTGTTCAAATGCTAATCTCTTCCAGAAACACCCTCACTGACGCACCCAGCAATAATGTTTAACCAGACACCTGGGTATCCTGTGACCCAGTCAAGTTGACACGTAAAATTAACCATCACAGGTATATACTCAGAAGTAGAATTGTTGCATCTTATCGTAATTCTATTTTTAATTTTTTGAGGGACCATCACACTGTCTTCTACAAAGGTTATACCATATTACATTCCCACCATCAGTGTGAAGTCATGATATTTTAATGTTCCCCAACTCAGTATGTGTGGGGAGGACTGGAAGACTGGATTTGTCTGGAGTAGACAATCACCCGCATATTTCCTGATGGGTCTCTCATTGTCTCTACAGGACAAGACCAGGAAGACAGGCGTAAGCCAGGTGCTCATTGTGACAGGAAAATACACAGGTTGGTAGTGCTAGAAGAGGTTTGGAATCGGGAACCAATGGGTCAGTTGAGGACTTGGTGCCTCTATGGAAAAGAGATGAAAGCAAGAGACGTTATGTAACAGAGAAGAATAAACGTGACTCCATATTGGATCTATTCTTTTAGCTCTAACCTTTTGCTCTGTTGCATGTGCTTAGTCATGCTGGCTCTGCACCTTTTATAAAAGAATGTTGGCTATAACCTGAAATATACATGATAGCCCAGTCTCAAGGCTCTGACCTTTAAAGGTGTAACACTTTCCCTTTCATATAGAGATAAAAAGTTGCAGAACAGAAAATAACAATTGTCTTGTTGCAGGTTCATAGAAACATTGTGTCCAGACCTAAGTGGACAGCTGCAAGAACAAAGGATTCCTGCACCAAGAACTCTGAAACAACCAGCCACAACCCCTCCCCTTTTAGTATAAAAGAAGCCTGAATTCTAACTTGGGTAAGATGATTCTTTGGGACTGTAGTCCACCATCTTCTCGGTCTGCTGGCTTTCCAAATAAAGTTGCTATTCCTTGCCCCAATAACTCATCTCTTGACCTATTGGCCTGTCATGTGGCCAGCAGGTCACACGTCGTGTTACCAATTGACTTGGTAACAATTAGAATATGGCTAGAATAAAAAAGTCAGGTAATAATAAGTGTTGACAAAGATATGGAGAAATCAGAGCCCTCATACCCTGCTGGTGGGAATGTAAGATGGTGCATCTTCTTTGGAAAACAGTCTGGCAGTTCCTGAAATGTTTAAATGTAGAGTCACCATATGACCCAGCAATTCCACTCCCAAGTATAAACCCAAGGGAAATGAAAATATATGTCCAATTAAAAACTAGCACACAAATGTTTATAGTAACATTATTCATAATAGACAGAAAGTGGAAACAACCCAAATGTCTACCAACTGGCCAATGGATAAACAAAATGTGGTCTGTCCATAAGTGAAATATTATTCAACCATAAAAAGGAATGAAATACTGATACATGTTACATCATGGATGAATCTTGAAACCATTATGCGAAGTGAAAGAAGCCAGTCACAAAAGACTGTATTTCACAGGATTCCATTCATATGAAATGTCCAGAAAAGGGAGATCTATAGAGATTGAAAGTAAATTAGTGGTTACTTAAGGCTGAAGGTGATGGGAGTATATGGAGGTGATAGCCAAAGGAAATGGGATTTCATCCGGAGATGATGAAAATGTTTTAAAACAGACTGTGGTAGGGACTTCCTTGGTGGTCCAGTGGTTAAGAATCCGCCTTCCAATGCAGGGGACGCGTGTTCGATCCCTGGTCAGGGAGCTAAGATCCCACGTGCTGTAACTAAGCCCACAGGCTCTAGAGCCCGCGCGCCGCAACAAAGATCCCATGTGCCACAACTAAGACCTGATGCAGCCAAATAAATAAATAAAACTGACTGTGGTGATGGTTGCACAGATCTGTGAATATATGAAAAACCATAGAATTACCCACTTTAAATGGGTGAATTGTATGGCTTGTGAAATATATGTCAAAGTTGTTTTAAAAAAAGAGGGATGTTAGAGAACAGAGCTTTGACTTCATGAGTGACTATTTTCGGGGGCTAGAGAGAAAAAGGATGAAGGGAATGCCTAGTACCAATCCGTCATGATAGGAAGAATGTGATAGAAATAGGGCAGTGTGGAAATGGAGAGAAATAAAAATGCAGTTTGGAGGAAGAGATCTAATAAGGTTAAGGAAAAATATCAGGACACTCTTAAGTTATTTTTAGGTTGATTTGAATTTTCCTAGCTTCTTTCCCAGAAGCTCCTAGAAAATGTCTTTTTCATATATTTTTATATCTCATGGGCCTATATCAAGTCATGGCCCTGGACCAAACACAAATCAATCTAGGTGTGACAGAGGGACTTCCCTGACAGTCCAGTGGTTAAGACTCTGCACTGCCACTCGCATGCCGAGTGGCACGGCCCAAAAAAAAAAAAAAAAAAAAATCTGGATGTGACAGAGACGATAATTATCCCTCAGTGTCCACACTTCCCTTTTTCGTCTTAGCAGAACCACCACTTGCCCCAGTTTTAGCTGAGAACATGGCCACTTCCCAGTTTCTTTCTCCCCTTGACGTGACCATATGATGGAGTTCAGGTCAATGGGGTGGGAGGGAAAGTGATATGTACAAGTTTTAGATCACCTCTTTAAGGACAAAAAAAAAACTGCTGGCAGTGAACTCTCTCTTTGCTCTTCCTGCAGACTGGAATGTGGATGTCGGCTTCCCCTGCAGCACGTGGTTTTATAGAGAAAAGGGAACATGAAAAATCAAGTTGCTTTTCCAAAGAAGAACAGGGGATATACATTCAGCAACCAAAAGTAGAAACTGTCCACTACACCCTAGGTCAGGGTTTCTCAGCTTTGGCACTGTTGTCATTTTGGTCTAGATAATTTTTTTTTCTTGGGGGCACCACACTGCTTGCAGGATCTTAGCTCTCTGACCAGGGATTGAACCCAGGCCCTTGGCAGTGAAAGCTCAGTGTCCTAACCACTGGACCACCACGGAATTCTCGGGATAATTCTTTACTGGGGTTGCAGGGGGCTGTCCTCTACATTGTAAGATGTTAGCAGCACCCTTGACCTCTACCCACCACCATATGCCCCTGGTCGTGAAATAAAACATGTCTCCAGACACTGACAACCGTCCCCTGCAGAGGGGGCAAAAATCTCCCCTGGCTGAGAATCACAGCTCTGGAGTCTTGAAGCTGACTTTTCTGCCTCTCACCCCTAGTCTTTTTCTTACACGCCTGGCAGATTTTCTTTTGTAACAAAAACGTGCCATGCTTGGAAATAATGACTTTATTTTGTGCATTCATAGGGTAAAATCTAAACTCTCAAGCAAGGCTTACAAAAACCCTTCCCAAAAACTACCTTGCTAGTCTCATGTACAATTTTATTCCTACATACCCATTGCTCTAGTGCTACTGAATTTCTCACTATTCTCAAAGTTGCCCTGCTTTTTTTTTTTTTTTTTTTTAACTCCTATGCCTTTGTACATAGTATTCTTTCTGCCTGGAGTACCATACTCCACTTTTCTCTTAGGGAAACTCCCCTATACTCTTCAAGACCCAACTTGAACATAACTTCCCGTGGTTTTTTTTTTTTTAAGAAAGGCCTTAAACTTTCTAAGAAAACTGTCTCTCTGTACAGTTTTGTTCATCCCTGTAGGGTTACGTGTGGCACAATTTGTTGTAATTGCTTGCACATTAATTGTGTTTGAATCACCACAACCCCTGACACAGAGACGTTGCTCAATCACTGCTTGATAAATGGATGAACGAAGTGAGGAAAACTGCCACAGAAGTCCCTTCAGATTTCACCAATACAAACTGTAGCGTGGCCAGAGAACCCAGACTGGGTTTATGACAGGTGTCCCTGTCGCTGAAGTAGAAACCAGGTGGAAGGCGAGCCTCAGGACATGGAATTAAATGTTTTCTACCCTGTGTCACAGTAGCCCATGGACCAGTGAGCATGAAGTGTGTAAGCAGTAATTTCTAGCTGATGCTGCCAGGGAGATATTGAATGATGTACCACAGAAAGTATCATGTTATAGTTTGTTACACAGGAACCTCTGTGAGGGTAAACTGGGCATGGTCCCCTCTGGTGATTTTTTTAAAAACTAAAAATATTAGGGCTTCCCTGGTGGCGCAGTGGTTGAGAATCTGCCTGCCGATGCAGGGGACACGGGTTCGAGCCCCGGTCCGGGAAGATCCCACATGCCGCGGAGCAACTAGGCCCGTGAGCCACAACTACTGAGCCTGCACGTCTGGAGCCTGTGCTCCGCAACGGGAGAGGCCACGATAGTGAGAGGCCCGTGCACCGCGATGAAGAGTGGCCCCCGCTTGCCACAACTAGAGAAAGCCCTCGCACAGAAATGAAGACCCAACACAGCCATAAATAAATTAATTTTAAAAACCCTAAACTAAAAATATTAATTCTGTATAACTTTAAAGCACAACTCTGCACTTTGTAATATGGATAAACCAGATGGAAATTCATGAGGGAGAAGATGGAGAAAGGGCAGGCAGAAGGAGAGTCCCTTGAATTGGTGAGAGATAGGAGATCTCGGGGTCCCCACTGTCATGGCTTGCTTGCCCTGGTCTAGTGGACCTCCACCTGTCTTCTGCACACTATGACCGCCTGGGAAACTTAAAAAATAATGATGCCCCTGCCCCAGTCGAATCAGAATCTCAGGACATGTTCGGTACAGCCACTGCTTAAACATCCAGTCATACATCTGGAGTCTGAAAAGGCTTCTGTTTCATAAGCAGAGCACGCTAGAGTTCCACCACGGCTACGTGGAGCCCAGGAGGCATTGACCTCCCCTGCCCCCAACCCTCCGATCCCCCATGCCCACCAGAAAAAATAGGATAGTGTTACCAGAAGAAGCAGGAGGGATGCTGGGCAGGGGGGAAAAAATGAAAAGTAATTACTATAGTTTTTATAATTGTGCTAGGGCTTAAATTTCATACACTGGTCCCAAACAGCAATTACTAGCTGCCTAAGTCCTATTTTAGTTCTGGATTTGGATGGAGCTGAGCTTGAAGCTATAAGTAAACAAGGCTGGGAATGCAGGATCCAATATAGGTAACAGCAAAAGGTGTGGGCATATTTTCTTAACTTTGAGTGAAGGGCATAGAAGACGGGAGGGGAAGCTCCCTTTTTTTTTCTTTGTTAAGGTTCTATCTTATAATGTTGGAAATTTGGAGGTAAACATTTATAACCCCCAAAAAAGTTTCAGATGGGTTACATAAGGTATAGTCAATTGGATTAAGGTATGATTCATAATCTATATGTGTAATTCTGTTTCTTAATCAAAAATTGCATAATGTTTGTCAACTTTACAACTTAAGGCTTAAGAGAAGAAAGTGAACACTGCTGTGGCTCCCTCCTATCCCAGAGACACACTAATAAAGGCAGTAAAGCTTCATTTTACAGGCTGTATATACAGGTGTGGTGCAGATAAGGCATTGGTGCTCCAGGTGAGAAGATCAAATAATCAGCATGTCACTATGAATTCCCCTTGACTTAGGCTCCTGCAGGTCTGGAGACCACCTGGGTGGTCTTTAATGAAGAATGTCTAGGCTTGGTCCATTAGGCAAAGTGTCACCTGAGGATCCCTGATTCTTACCCACATATGCCCAAACCCCATTTTATGAGAGTCAAGAAAGCAAGAACAACAACAATAATAAATATAAATGGTAAAGTGACTTAGATTTAGCTGTACTATGTAGGTTCTGTGCTGAACATTTCACCTATCATATTTCATCTAATCCCCACCATAACTCTGTGAAGTAGAAGTTAGCACCATGTCACTTGGCTGAACTGGGTATGTCTGAGCTAGGTCTTTCAGACGTATCTCTGAAACTGAGGTTTCTCTACTTTTATCCAAAGCTCCTCGAACTGGGGAACTGCACCTCTGGCTCCTTAAAGCCTCAAATCACCCACAAGTTCCAGCCCCTGGGATTGATGCCTGAGGCCCTGCTGCCATATCTCCCTGCTGCCAATGTCCTCTTTGGCCTTCTTCCAATCACCTGCCATGGCCTGCCCCACCCCAGATCGGGCTGACTCTCAGATTCTACAGGGACTTGGCTTATAAAAGTGAGAGTCCATCTGTCTTTTCCCCTTTGGCTTATCTTTTCGTCTTGGCATTTTCTCCAAAGCCTATGACCTTAGCCATGCACCTATATTGAGGTCAGTGGCCTCTGCCTGTTCCCACTGGTATGCCTGATTTCTGGCTTATCCCGTGGTAGATTACAAAAGAGGTGTTTTATGAAAGAGGTGACTTTTTTAGACTCCAGGCACATGATTGATATTTAAGCAGTGGTTATACATGTTTTCATGCTTATAAGTGCTGTAGCAAATGCTTCTTCTCCAAAAAATGTAAATTGTGGAGCCCTGTCCTTTGGGAGGGTTAGAGGCTTCTGTATGAAAAATATAAATGTGGTGTTATGAGTGTTTTAAAAAATAACTTTTGTGTTTTTCTAATTATAAACATAATATTTTAGTTTTTTATAGAAATTTGTAAAATACCGATAAATATAATGAAACAAAATCACCCAAAGTCCAATGACCCAAAGATGGATAATCACTGTGAACAGTTTGGTGTATTTGGTAAATTTTCTTTAAGCTTTTCACACATGTAAACCCACATATATACAAAATCAGGAGTATACCTAATACAGTTTCATATTTCATTTAATATTATCCTGCTAGCATTTACACGTGTCATTAAAATGATTTTTTCCTAGATTTACTGAGGGATATAACAAATAAAATTATAATATATTTAAAATGTAGGACTTCCCTGGTGGTGCAGTGGTTAAGAATCTGCCTGCCAATGCAGGGGACACGAATTTGAGCCCTGGTCCGGGAAGATCCCACATGCTGTGGAGCAACTAAGCCCATGCGCCACAACTACTGAGCCTGCGCTCTAGAGCCCGAGAGCCACAACTACTGAGCCCGTGTGCCACAACTACTGAAGCCGATGCACCTAGAGCCTGTGCTCTGCAACAAAAGTAGCCACCGCAGTGAGAAGCCTGAGCACCACAATGAAGAGTAGCCCCCACTCGCCATAGCTAGAGAAAGCCCGCACGCAGCAATGAAGATCCAATGCAGCCAAAAAAATAATAAATTAATTAAAAAAAATAAAATGTGCAATGTGGGCTTCCCTGGTGGCGCAGTGGTTGAGAGTCCGCCTGCCGATGCAGGGGACATGGGTTCGTGCCTCGGTCCGGGAAGATCCCACGTGCCGCAGAGCGGCTGGGCCCGTGAGCCATGGCCGCTGAGCCTGCGCATCCGGAGCCTGTGCTCCGCAATGGGAGAGGCCACAACAGTGAGAGGCCCGCGTACCGCAAAAAAAAAAAAAAAAAAAAAAAAAAAAGTGCAATGTGATGATTTCATATAGATATGCATTGTGAAATTATTACTACAATCAAGTTCGTTTACACATCCATCACTTCACAGTTACCTTTTTGTATGTGTGTGAGAATGCTTAAGATCTACTGTCTTAGCAAATTTCAAGAGTACAAATATTATTAATTATAGTCACTGTGCTGTGCATTAGATCTTCAGAATGTATCCATCTTACAACTGAAATTTGTACCCCGCTCCTTCTTTTTTGGCCACACGACACGGGCTTGAGGAATCTTAGTTCCTGGACCAGGGATTGAACCCATGCCCCCTGCAGTGGAAGCACAGAGTACTAACCACTGGATTGCCAGGGAATTCCCTCAAATTTGTACCCTTTGACCAACATCTCCCTGTTGTCCCAATTCCCCGAACTCCTGCAACTAGCATTCTACCCTGTTTCTATGAGTTCAACCCTTTTTTTTAAGGTTCCATATATAAATGATACCGTACAGTATCTGTCTTTCTCTATCTGGCTTATTTCACTAAGCCTAATATCCTCCAGTTTCATCCATGTTGTTGCAAATAGCAGGATTTCCTTCTTTTCTACGTCTATATAATACTTTATTATAGGTAGATAGATAGATAGATAGATAGATAGATAGATAGAAAACACATCCTCTTTATCCACCCATCTGTTGATGGACGTTTGTTTCCATATCTTGGCTACTGGAAATAATGCTGTAATGAACATGGGAGTACAGATATCTCTTCAAGACAGTGATTTCATTTCCTTTGGATAAACACAGAAGTGGAATTGCTAGATCATATGGTAGTTTTATTTTTAATTTTTTGAGGAACTTCCACACTGGTTCCCATAGTGGCTGTACCAGTTTACATTCCTACCAACAGTGTACAAGGGTTCCCTTTTCTCTACATCCCCGCCAGCATCTATCTCTTGTCTTTTCGATAATAGACTTCCTAACTGGTGCGAGCTGATATCTCTGCAGTTTTGATTTGCATTTCCCTAATTAGTGATATTGAGCATCTTTTCAGGTGCCAGCTGGTCATCTGTATATCTTCTTGGGAAAAATGTCTGTTCAGGTTCTCTGCCCAATTTTCAGTCTAATCGCTTATTTTTAAAATTTTGAGTCGTATGAGTTCTTTGAATGTTTTGGATATTAACCCCGTATTGGATGTATCATTTGCAAATCTTATTTTCCCATTCAGTAGGCTGCCTTTGCATTTTGTTGATGGTGTCCTTTGCTGTGCAAAAGCTTTTTAGTTTGATGTAGTCCCACTTGTTTATTTTTGCTTTTGTTGCCCTTGCCTGAGGAGACAGATCTAAAAGGATATTGCTAAGAGTGACGTCAAAGAGTTTACTGCCTGTGTTTTCTTCTAGGAGTTTTATGGTTTCAGGTCTTGAGTTTAAGTCTTTAATCCATTTTGTGTTGATTTTCATGTACAGTGTAAGATGAGGATCCAATTTCATTCCTTTGCATGTGGATATCCAGTTTTTCCAACACCACTTATTGAAGAGACAGCCCTTTTCCCATTGTATCTTCTTGGCACCTTTGTTGAAAATTAGTTATTTGTATCATTAAAATTCTTTGAAAGTATGTTCACTAGCTATATAATATTCTACCTTATAAATGTACTATGAATTATTTAACTAATCATATTCAGAGACCTAGACTGATTCCACTGATCAATGTGCTGCAATGAACATGCTCTGCATTAATTTTTATGTGCAATTCTATGTCCTTAGAATGGAATCCTAGATGTAGAATCATTGGATGGGACAAATGGTAAGATTATCTAAAGCAGTGGTTAATCGGTTTTTAGTCTCAGGACACCTTTGTTCTCTGAACTATTGTTGAAGACCTACAGAGATTTTGTTTATATTGGTTATATCAATATTTACTATATTAGAAATTAGAAATGAGAAATTTAAAAAATATTTATTACTTCATTTAAAAATAACAATAAGAAACCCATTCTTTTCGGACAAATGGGTGAATCAGTGAGAGGTACAACTCAAGCATTCAACTTTCCTGCAGGGGACTAAAGAAATTCTCATTTCTAGTGACCCTGTTCACAAAGATGGAAGATGGAGGTGCAGAGGTGTGAGGACGAAGCAGCCTTCCTGGAGGCAGAGGTGGGAAAGGTGGGGAGTCTGAGGGAGAGTCAGCCTGTCTCCCCATGGGACACATGGAAAATTTTCAAGACTCCAGCCCACTGGGTGAAACTTCAAAGGCTTAAGCCACAATCTTCCCTCTCAAACTTGTAAAATGCCTTATAAAATATCTCCTTTATAGAGTTTTAAATACCTGCTTTATAGGGTTCTTTTTACAAACATGAAGCCACTTATTCTCAAAACCCAACGATGAGACAGACTCCACAGAAAGGAATTCTCCGCCTTTTCACGAGGAAACTGAAGCCCTGGGAGGTTGCGTGACTCGTCTCAGGCCCCTGGGGCATTTTGCGGGGACAACTAGAGTCACCACTTGCCCAGCGGTAGTGCCCATCTGTCCATCCGGATTGCTCGCCCAGCGGTAGTGCCCAATGATTCCGCAGAGTGAAATTGTTGGTTCATCAGTCTATCTTCTAAATCTGCCGCTTCAAAAAGTGATTAAAAGGTACCAAAAGTCCAAGTTATTCCCTAGGCTACCAGGCAGGTGCCAAGTTTTGTTCTGGGGTGGTCGGACCCCTCTCACCTTTTTATTTTCCACTGAGAGATTGAATGTACAAACAGACAATGCCAAACCATATATGACAGTAGAACTCTGACTCACAGCTCCTGCCGCAACCAGCTGGGGAAGTCAGACCACTCGGCTTCCAACTCAGGAGCCCCTTTCCAGCCAGGATCAACCTGAGAAAGCCAAATATGCCCCCCCCCCAAACCACAGAGGACGCCCCAATTCTTGGTAGTCCGCCTCCACCTTCCCCATGCCAACGACCCCCGACCCAGGCACACCCCAATCCTTCCCTTTTTTTCATTATGAAGCTTCCTCACTCCCTTCTCGGGGCTGAGTCTCTGCCCGATGCAAGTGACGGTGGCTGGCGCCCTCACTGCAGCAAGCTCCGAATAAACAGCCTCTGTGCTCATTTGACTCCTCCGCGTTTGTTTCCACACCACCGCATGAATAATGAAGGATGTTACAAAGCCCCATTATGAAAAAAGCATCAGTTATTGAACATTTGTAAAGTGCTTGAAAATCATTTTAGTGTGCCTTGGAAACCCCTTGTGAAGTCCTGCTATCCCCATTTTAGAGCTGAGAAAATTGAGAAGGAACCAGGAGATTAAGCCATTTATTTGCCCGATCTGCCCGGAGCTGGGATGAGAACAGAAACCCCCATGTTGTCTGAGGTCTGTTGTTTACCCACGGAGCTCTGGCCTTCACTTTGGAATCATTACCATTTTAAAGCATTTTACTCTGGGTTGAGTGAATATTAAGAAGTAGATCACATTTCAGCCTGGCAGGCGCTAAAGTATTGTTTTTAGTTTGTTTTTCTAAGTTTTAGTAGACGCCATATGGGCTCCATTAACTTTACTATGTAGCACAATTTTGAAGATCGTTTCTTTTCCAAAATATTTTTCACCGTCATTTAGCATTTTAAAGTTCAGCACACACATCAACCCTTGATACTTGTTTTTCTCAAAACTGTGGTCTTTTTCTCTCCCCGGCAAGGGAGCAGAGAGGGAGGTCATAAATCCAGCCAGGAGTATGTTGTGTTACTGTGGCTGGGTGGGGTGACATGGTGGGGACAGTGTAACCTGCCCACGCTGGACAAAGTCCTCCTAAGGCAAGGGCTTTCCTTTTTTTTTAAAGAGAGCAGATTTTGGTCTCCACCCTGCTTCAAGTCTGAAGATTGCTGGTGATGCTGACTGAAGGGGATGAGAAGAAAGCCAAGATGCACAGAACCTGACTTGAGTTACAAGAAGCCCTGTCTGGAAGGCAGAGACAGGAGGGACTGGATGATTCTCTGTAGCTCCTTGCTGGCTGCAAAAATGCAGCTGCCCCTATTGCTCTCCATCCCAGGGCATTCAAAAAGCAGGCTGTGTGGCAGCAGCGTTTGGCCTGTGTGCCACTGAACCTGGTCCGCCCAGCGAGGAACCCCTAGTGATTTGTTAGGGACACTGGCTGAGGGTGCACCTACGCACCCTCACTCCCTCTCCCTCACTTCTAACCTTATATGCTGGCTCCAAATTCTATTTCTTTTACATTATCCTTTCAGATTTCTTCAGTTTGGGTTTTTTTTTTTTCCAGGTTATTATGTATAAACATGCATAAAGGGACCTCCCTGGTGGTCCAGTGGTTAAGACTCCGCGCTTCCACTGCAGGGGGCAGGGGTTCGATCTCTGGTCGGGGAACTGAGATCCCACATGCTGCGAGGTGCGGCCAAAAATAATAGATAAATAAACAAACAAACAAACATGCATAAAAGGTCTGCACATGTGTGTGATGTGTTGTGATGTCTGGTAAGGGTTTTCTTTTTCCTCTGATGATGGGAGTGAGCTTTCAGTGATGTGAGAACAGGCCAAGTCTCTGAGGAGACAGGCAGCTTATCAGAGGCTGCCCATTCTGTGTTTCTCCCCATTTATCACTGGAGCCAAGGCTCCGAAGGCAGAGGGGAGGCTGGAGGGGAATGCAGGTCTCAGAGCCTGAGGGGCTGAGGGTGGTGTTGGAAAGAGAGGGGAGAGGAAGAACTGGAGGGATGACACGCAGCATGGGCTGCACCCACACGAGGGCCCACCACTCCTAGCTTTTATAATTCTTGCCTGGCTCGTTCGGGCTTCCTTTCATCCCATGAAACAAAGGCCCCAAACCTTAGAGTTTAGAAGTCTAGAAAATGTTCCAACTAACACGTTTACTGATAACCTATTCAATGCAGGGCCAGCAGGAGTTGTCACAGACACAAAGCAAGGATGGAGAGGCAGAGTTCGAGGCTGGGCCAGACCTTCCGTGCTCTGAGCTGTATCTTTCATATCCTTCCTGCACTGTAATTAGGACTAGTTGAGAAAAAAATTAGGCATGAGTGTCAGCCACAGGTGGCAAACAATAAATGATGCTAGGGCTTCCCTGGTGGCGCAGCGGTTGAGAGTCCGCCTGCCGATGCAGGGGACATGGGTTCGTGCCCCGGTCCGGGAAGATCCCACATGTCGCGGAGCGGCTGGGCCCGTGAGCCATGGCCACTGAGCCTGCGCGTCCGGAGCCTGTGCTCCGCAACGGGAGCGGCTACAACAGTGAGAGGCCCACGTACTGCAAAAAAAAAAAAAAATAATAATAATAAAATAAATGATGCTAGCAGATAAAAAGAAGTATAAGACGGAGTGCAGATCTTCCAGGCACTTTCAATATTTCTGGGAAGACAAGTTGTCCATATGAAAAGGTGAACACAAATATAGTGTTACAAAGTCATGCTGTTGGCCCTTGATAAAGACAGTATTTGCATATAGTCATTGAAACAGAATTTAGCCTTTAATCAGTCCTATGTGTCCTCATTTTCAAATATTTAAATGTAAATGGATGTCTCTCATGGAGAACAGATGAAAAACAAATGTTTACTAAAGATATTATAAATTACGTAATATACAACGAGATTGAAACTCAAAATTAAACACCTCCCACCCCATGTCTGGGTGTGTATGTTATTAGATGCTTTATTTCCATAGAGACACAGCCCTGCTCACAGTAGGATGGCTTGGTGGAAAGAATATTGAATCAGAAGGTTTCAGTTTTGACTCTTTTGCTAACCAACATCATAATTTTGGGACAGATATCTTAGATTCTGGGCCTTATTTTGGCAATAAAAGTGCTCTAAAAGTTGCCTTAACATTAACCAAAAATGCAGTCACTATGGAAAACAGTATGGAGGTTGCTTAAAAAGCTAAAAATAGAGCTGCCATATGATCTAACAATCCCACCCCTGGGCATATATCTGGAGAAAACTATAATTCAAAAATATACATACACCCTTACGTTCAGAGCAGCATTAATCACAATAGCCACGACATGGAAGCATCCTAAATGTCCATCAACAGATGAATGGATAAAGAAGATGTGGTACATGTACATATACTACTCAGCCATAAAAAAGAATGAAATGATGCCATTTGCAGCAACATGGATGGACCTGGAGATTATCATACTGAGGTAAGTCAGAGAGAGAAAGACAAATACCGTATGATATCGCTTATATGTGAAATCTAAAATAGGACACAAATGAACTTATCTATGAGACAGAAAGACTCATAGACACAGAGAACAGACTCGTGGTTTCCACAACATTGTAAATCAACTATACTTGAATAAAATAATTTTAAAAAATTAACCGAAAATATAAGAGCACCAACAAAAACCCGTTCTGTCAGCCCATCTTCCCATAGGCTAAGTAAACTGTACTACTTCTGAGAAATAAAAAAAATCAAATTGCTTATCTACTGATTCCTCAGCACATGGTCTTCATTAAAATAGGAGTATACACTTCATCATTGTGCACCTGGATTATATTCCATTTTCCTAAAAAAATGTATATAAGTGGGGTCTTGCCTGGATTTTCTCTTCATGATATAGAAGCTGTTACATATCCAGCTGATCACATTACTGCCTGTTGCTGAAAGGCATGAACTTCAACAAACAGGTTTTAAAATTCACTTGTGATCATTTATCGAGTGTACTATGGCCAGGCACACACTGAGTATGGGAGAATCAGAGGAGCATTGCTCTCAAACACAGCGGTGTAATATATAAACTGACACATGCAAAGAGACCATGGAAATGTCCTGCTGATGGTATAAATCAAGAGCCGTGCCAGAAGTCCAGGAGGAAGAATACCTCTCCTGGGAGACCCTGGGAAGACTGCAGTGGAGGTGATGTTTGAGCTGAGTCTTGAAAGATGAGTGGAAGCTTGCCAGGTGAAGGAGGGCAATTTACAAGCAGAGGGAATAGGATGGCTCATGAAAGTGCCTGGCACGTTTGAGAAAGAGTGCAAAGGTATGTTTAGCTGCAGCCCAGGTTTTGTGGGAGGGAAGGAAGCTGGGAGGACAGTTAGGTCAGGGCTAGAACACGGGAACCTTGTTAGCCTACACTCGGGGTGATCACCCCTGCAGGTAATGGGGGACACAGAGGTGTACTGCATGAGGTATTGTGTGTGTTGTGCTTTTAAGGGGAGTGGAGGTCACACGGAGTGAATGTGTAACTTGGGAGTAGAGTAAGCAGAAACGGGTTAGGGAGACCAAAAGGGAGGTGGCAGTGGGAAGGGTTAACTTTGAGAAGCAGGGACTTCCCTGGTGGTCCAGTGGTAAAGAATCCACCTTCCAATACAGGGGATGCGGGTTTGATCCCTGGTCAGGGAACTAAGACCCCACATGCCACAGGCTAACAAAGCCTGCATGCCACAACTACTGAGCTCGTGAGCCTCAACTAGAGAGCCCGCATGCCGCAAACTACAGAGCCTACAGGCCCTGGAGCCCACGCATCACAACTAGAGAGAGAAAACCCGCATGCCACAACTAGAGAGAAGCCCATGCACCACAATGAAGAGCCCGCATGCCTCAACGAAGACCCTGCACGCCACAAGACCCGACGTAGCCAAAAAATAATAATAATAAATAAAACTTTGAGAAGCATTATTGAAAGAGAATAGATAACACGTGGTGAACCCTGGCTGTGGAGGTGGAAGGAAAGGGTAAAGCAGAATATGACTTTGAAGTTGCTCAGTACAGGGGAGACTGGGTGGCTGGTGACACTATTAATCCAGGTGCAAGAACATGATGGGTTCTGTACTCGGGTGTGCCCCAACTAAAGGATGACCATTCACTTTGGCACAGGTGGCCAGTGACCAAACAAGAAGGCAGGATGACAGTGGCTGAGGAGCCTGCCCCAGAATGAGACCTCTGGTCTCTTCATTTCCATGCCTCTGGCTCATGGTATCCATCAATCGGTTCAATACCATTTGAAAGCTGTTATCTAGAAGATATCTGATCTACTGAAAACCTCTTTTTTGGGTTACTTCTTATCTGTCCTGTTATAAGAGTGTAAGTGTGGGAAGTCTGGAGCCAGATCATTCAGGCAAGTGACCTCCAGCAAGTCAGTGAAAGCTTTCTGTGCCTCAGTTTCCTCATCTGCGAAATAAGGATAAAAATTCTTCATGAGGTTGTTACAGGAATGAAATGAGTTAGTCTATGTAAAAGGGTGTCTGGCACACAGTGTAAGTACCTTGTGAGTGTTTGCTAGCATTATTAATAAGTAATGGAATACTTGACTAAAAGTGGTACAAATATTAGAGATTTATTATCAAAGAACAAGACTGGAAGTGGGCAGTTCCAGGTTGGTGCGAGGACCAGATCCTTTGCATATCCCACTCTGCCATCTTCGGCTTGTTAGTGATTTCTCCCCTCATGGTGGCAGAAAGGCTGCAGTAGTCCCAAATATCAAGTCCTCACATGACCGGCATTTCAAGCAGGAAATGTCTTTCTTCCTTGTGTAGCCCTCACTTATCAAGGAGGAGAATCTTTCCTAGAAGCCCCAGTTGGTTTCCTTTCAGCTAGAACTGGGTCACAGGCCCATCCCTAACTGCAAGAGGAGCTGGGAAAGAATCTGGCACTTCCAATCTATAAACAAATGAAGCAAAAGTGGAGCTGGGCTGGCTGTTGCATGGAGAATCCGCAGTGTCCG
Source organism: Monodon monoceros (assembly GCF_005190385.1). Classification (NCBI taxonomy): domain Eukaryota; kingdom Metazoa; phylum Chordata; class Mammalia; order Artiodactyla; family Monodontidae; genus Monodon; species Monodon monoceros. The sequence goes on from NW_021703783.1 coordinate 8,990,760, forward strand.
TCACAGTCTGGGAGCCAAAGATTTCAAGACTGCCTCACTCAGGCCAGGGATAATTGAGAAACAAGGACATCGCACTATTCTTCCAGCGTAAATGAGCCACAGACGTCATCCTTCGGGGGTCATTAGCTTTTTCAGGGATAGCTTTTAACTCAGGTGAGCAACTTGTTGGTGAAATACAGAGAGAGGATATTTTTGAGCCCAGGGACCTTCCTAGTCTTCTCACCTGTTCTAGGCTGTCACCTTCCCTTCCCACAAACCAAAGGAGGAATTTCATAATTCAGTTCACCTTGTCTAGAAGGTTGGCTAGGCCAATCACTCTTAAAGGTACTTAAAAGGAAGTGGATGCAGGCTTCACCCCCTTTTACTGCCCCATGCAGCATCTCACCCATGGTGATGGGGTAATAAGCAGAGAGCTGTGTGAGAAGAGCTACTCTTTCCCCTTGAGAAGGACGCCACAAATCAGCAGTTCCCCTACAATCCACATTCCCACAGTCATGGCCAGAGTTTGGGTCCATAGCATCTCTCATCTGGGCTCCCAATCAAATTTGTCCATCGCAAGAAAGATTGCAGACAGCAAGGTGGATGGAGAGCTCCAGAAGAACGCCTTTATAAACATCCACAGAAAGCCCTATTTCCAATATCCAATTCTGTTAACAAAGGGAGGAGAAATTTTAAAATTCCAAGGTACTTAGTTACTAATCTGATTCTGGCCTACATGTGGATATTCAATAAATACTTGTTAAATTAAACTGAGTCAAGGTTTTATTTATTCAACCTACTTAAAGCTTATGTAAACCCCTTGGAGATTTGTGTCAAGCTGTTAAGTTGGAAAACATATGAAAAGTAGTATTTTCAATAGACCAGCTTTCCTCTTAATGAGCTTTATGAGCTTAGGGTAAACCAGGGGGGAGGGGGAGGGGTTCCAGGCGAGGGGACGGGAAGGAGGAAAAAGGAGAAAAGCCTGTTTCTGTCTCCTCTACATTTGCCTTCGTTGCTCTACTTATTAACCAGTTACTGCCCTCTAGCGTTCACTGTATAAATTCTCACCTGAATCCCATTTTTGTCTTTAAAAACCCTGATGACACCAGGGACCAAACCTCTTGATTTGCAAATTAGCAAATTGAAGTCCAGAGAGATGAGATGTCGAACTGACCCAGGCGGTCTCCTGGATTCCCAGTTACCCCACTGTAACTTGTCCGGCAAACCCCCGTTACTCAAAACATTTCTCAGACACTGTAATAACTAATCAATAAAAATTACAGGATGCTAATCACTTAATAATACAGGCAGACCTCGGAGATATTGCGGGTTCGGTTCCAGACCACTGCAGTAAAGTGAATACGACAAGAAAGCGAGTCTCACGAAGATTTTTGTTTCCCAGTACATATAAAAGTCATGTTTACACTGTACTGTAGTATTAAGTGCAATAGCATTGCCTAAAAAAAGTATATACCTTAATTTTAAAATATTGCTAAAAAAGGCTAACCATCGTCTGCGTCTTCAGCAATTCCTAGTGGTAACATCAAAGATCATTGATTACAGATCCCCGGAACAAATATAATAATGAAAAAGTTTGAAATACTGCAAGAATTACCAAAATGTGACACAGAGACATGAAGTGAGAAAATGCTGTAGAAAAATGGCACCAATAGACCTGCTTGAGGCAGGGCTGCCATAAACCTTAAATCTGTGAAAAATGCAGTATCCGTGAAGCATGATAAAGTGAAGGACAATAAAATCAGGTATGCCTGTAATTTTAAGTGCTATCTATTATTTCCAATGTTATTCCAAATAAAGCCAAAATTGACTATTGGTCAAGTTTAGATAAGGACTTATAAATAATACTGTTACATTCTAAATTTACTTAAGTTTGGAAAATGCCTATATTACTTTTTCTTTTGTTTTTTTGAAAAAATAGTTAACTAGAGCAGACCCTAAGTAGATGTGGCCATTTATCAGAACTTATCATCACCTCCATGCAGGCTAATATTCTGCTAGAATTCTCCCAAAGGAACCTCTTTTGCTCATTAATGGGATAAGGCGGGGTTTGCCATTTTAACTTAGAACACATATTTTCATCATTTAATCATTTTGCTGGTGGGAATAAATTTAAAATTATCCAGCTGGACGTGTCACTTGCAAAGAACATTAACTGAGTACCAAAAGATTTATTCAGATATTTAATTGGAAGGAAATACATCTGGAATAAGTCTTATTGGAATTCATATAAAAAGGAAAGTAAATCCATTAGAATTAATACCATAAACAGTCGACTTTATCTGGAACCAGAAATATTAATGAATTGGAGCCTAGGAGTCCTAACCCTTTTTCCTTGTAAAAAGCCAGTCGTTTTCCAATTGATGTGGCAATTCTTCTTTATTGCTTTAGGTAGAGCTTTGTTTTCAGCTAATATTTTAGAGACAGATCCTTCAAATCACCCAGGTTGTTTCTTTCCCCCGCTTCTTTTCACAGAACAAGCAAAAAGAGAGCGGTAGGAGGCATCTCTGCCTGTCTTCCAAATACTTGAAAAATCCCGCGAAGGTGAGCAAATCAGCAGAACCTCGCTGCATAGGGGCTATTAGTAACTACATGAATAGACATCTAGGGACCTCCCTGGCATCCCAGTGGTTAAGGCTCCCCACTTCCACTGTAGGGGGCACGGGTTCGATCCCTGGTCCTGGTCGGGGAACTAAGATCCCACATCCCACAGCCAAAAAAAAAAAAAAAGAGGCATCTAATGTCCTCCTTAGATGTCAACATAGATGCCATTGATCAAATAATCAAGCCTCGAGTAACGTTTCCTGCGGAGGGATTCTAAGAGCGTTCTGCCCAAGAGACCCAGGCCTATGGCGAGGAACAGGACCCCAAAGAGCACGGTCCCGACCAGGAGCCACTGTTCAAATGCGAGGCCCTGCTGCCTTTCTGGAGCACCGCTCAGGGAGGGCCCACCAGAGCTGGCCTTCCCATCTTCCTGGGAAGCTGTTGTGTTTGTAGTGGGAGAATTCACATTTGACAAAGGAAACGGAGCAGGGTCCCGGGCAGCCTCTGTGTTCCAAGTCAAGCTGGAAACGTCTCTAAAGGGTGCCGTGTCTGGTGGGCCTTTCGAGTGTGTCGATGCCCTAAAGATGGAAGTCGGAACCTCAGTTGTGGTCGTGTTAGTGACCGTGGCTACAGGTGGGGCAGAGGTGGCCCCCTGAGGCTGAGGAGTCACAGAAGGTATCCCTGCAGCGTTGGCGGCAGGGAGCGATGCAGGCTTTGGAGAGGCCAGGATGGCGGGCAGAGCGGTAACTGCCACTGGACTGGGGAACACTGTCACATTTTCAGGCAGCAGATGAGCTACTGTTTGTTCTGAGGAAGACGGTGACTTCTGAGAGTGGTCATTTTCTTTATCAACAGTCCACCGTGGACTCACCAGATCAATCTTGAGTAGTTTCTCCAAGTGATCTGAGGATCCAAACTTCTGAGAAAATGAATCTCTCCATAAGACCGTGGACTCTGAATCACCTGTGGGAGGAGGGGGCGTGGGAGTGATGGTGTGTGAAGACCTGTTGCGGAACAGAGACTCTTCCTGGGCTACCTCCTGGCTTGGCAAATCAGTTCCCGCCAAAGATGGAAAATCTGAAGACGGAAAGAAAATTTAAAAAAGACTTCCATATTTCCATGCAAAGGAAGGTTAACAAGTACAAACGTTATCAGTTTGTTCAATAAGACCTCAACTGTTGATTCTTGACATTTCATGGTGCAAAGTGGAAAAATACGAATTGCTAAATCAGATCCTGATGACCCTGCCTCTTCCCCAGATGCTGTGGTTTATTTCTAGAGTGTTGGCCCAGAGGAGAAGAGAAATGTGCGGAGGAGCATCAGGCAAATGAAGGAAGAGGTGGGAGGGGACCAGCAGAGATGCTAAGAGGAGCTCAGCATGGGCAGCAAGAGGTTTAGGAAGATGGGGACCCTTCAGGGGCCAAGGCCAGGGAAGGCAGCTGGGCTGGGATGATGCGGCAGGAAGAGGACTGGCAGAGAAAATGCTGGTGTGAGGCACAAGCTGTGCCAGCTGGGACTGCAGTGACAACTGGGAAGCAAGCAATCCCTAGGGGAGATATCACGGTGGGTGGAGGGGTAGCCCACGGGACAATGAGGAGAGGAGACAAAATCCCAGTGACTTGCCTTCCACAAGGAGGAGGAGGAGGAAGCTGGAGGGTCCCTGAAGCCAAGGCGGCAGCACAAAGCTGATGACGTTTTTCAATGAAAAAAATGGGTTTCAGGGACTTCCCTGGTGGTCCAGCAGTTAAGACTGCGTGCTCCCAATGCAGGGGGCCCAGGGAACTAGATCCTGCACGCCGCAACTAAGAGCCTGCATTTTTATATTTTTAATAGTTATTTATTTATTTGGTTGCATCAGGTCTTCATTGTGGCACGCGGGATCTTCCTTGCGGCATGTGGAATCTTTCGTTGTGGCACACAGGCTTCTTTCTAGCTGCGTCGCATGGGCTCGAGAGCGCATGGACTCAGTAGCTGTGGCACGCGGGCTCGGTAGTTGTGGCACGTGGGCTCTAGAGCCCCGCAGCACGTGGGATCTTAGTTCCCTGACCGAGGATCGAACCCGCATCCCCTGCATTGGAAGGTGGATTCTTTTTTTATTTATTTATTTTTTTGCGGTACGCGGGTCTCTCACTGTCGTGGCCTCTCCCGTTGCGGAGCACAGGCTCCAGACACGCAGGCTCAGCGGCCATGGCTCACGGGCCCAGCTGCTCCGCGGCATGTGGGATCCTCCCGGACCGGGGCATGAACTTGTGTCCCCCGCATCGGCAGGCGGACTCTCAACCACTGCGTCACCAGGGAAGCCCATGGAAGGTGGATTCTTAACCACTGGACCACCAGGGAAGTCCCAATAAATAAATATTTTTAAAAAAAACAAAAAAAACCAACCAGCTTTCAGCACTGTACTCAGGGGAGGAAGGCGATCTGAGAGATTTTCCTTTGACCCTTGAAGATTAAAATTTTAGAGCCAACATCTTAGGTTCTGAGGACCATGGACCAGTATTTGAAATCATTATGGCCACGTGGCTAGCATAAAGAGCAGAAAATCACAGAGTCCCAACTCCTGCTGAGGAGGAACCAGCCTCAGATCCTCCTCCTGTGTGAGAAAGTTTAGAGTTTTGCTCTTTGTCACACATGCCGTTTATCACAGCTCGAACTGAAAAGGCTGGTTAAAGCAATCCGGGACAGGGAAAGACCACTTGAATTGCTCTGTATCACTCTGCTACTTGGCTAATCATTTCACTTAAATTAGAACGGCAGAAACACAAGGAAGGAAGCAACGGTGATTCTCCCCTCTTCTCTTTTCCGTCTTCTATTTCAACTCCCCTCAGTACCAGTTTCTAAACTAGACCTCACTCTCCGCTCTGCTAACAAATAGATCCAGAGGCAACTTCAGATTTGTGACATCTTTGACTATCTAGGACAGGGGTCAGCAAATGATGGCCACTTATCTTCATATGGCTTGCGAGCTAAGAATGGTTTCTACATTCTTAAATGATTGAAAAAAATCCAGAAGGATAATATTTTGTAACACGTGAAAATTATATGAAATTCACATTTCAGTGTCCATAAATAAAGTTTTATTGGCATACAAGCATGCCCATTTGTTTACATATTGTCTATGGCTGCTTCTACTACAAGGACAGAAGTGAGGAGGTCCGACAGATTGCATATGGCCCACTAAGTCTAACAGACTTGCCTGAAAAGCCTAAAATACTTATTATTTGACCCTCGACAGAAAAAGTTTGTGGATACCTGCTCTAGGACACTCTAAAATAGAATTTGGATGCCTGAAATTCCTCCAACAATGCTGAAGAAAAGAGTTTCTGCTGCAGGTGATATCACATTCATAGGCATAGTGTCACCGCGAGATAAACAGCACCTGTATTTTTAGGTCGTGTCAGATATTTTTAAAAAGAGCAGGACTCATCATATTTCATTTTAAAGTTTAAAAAGAAGGCTAAATAAATGCTCTATGATATGTGTGAACTCAAAACTTAAAATAAGGCCATTGACAAGAATGACCAAAACAGCTGTTTTCTTTCTCAAGAATACAAGGTCATAAATAAAGCTAGGGCTAGTCCCATTTCTTGATAAGATTCATCTGTTGGCAAAGATCCTAGAACCACACAGGGATTCTCCACACCTGCTCCATTCACCTCACCCACTGATGTTTGCCTTTGGGGTGTGGTGTTTTCTCTCAGTCACATAGCCATGAGCTATAGAAGGAGCTGGGAAATGTGTCCTCAACCGCTCTTTTGACTTTCATTGTCAAGTGACTTCACTAGATAAAAAAATTTAGGGACTGACTATTAACCTGGCAACCAGCTGAGCAAATAGACTTTCAATTTATTCTATTTCTGAATTCCCCTATTCTAGTCCTTGGAGGAATGACAGACCACCAAGCTCCAAAAACAAACAAACATTAAATAATGCCAAGCTGCAATGGTTTTACAGAATGAACAGAGCACACTGTTATCTTTCAAACTTTCAGTCTGTAAATATTAGTCAGTTACAGGAAATAGAGCTCATCTGAAAACAAACCACCAAACTTATATCTACTGAATTTCACCCCGACCAGCAGGCAGATATTTGTTTTTATGGGGCAATCTCAATCCATCAACACGGGCAGATTCACAAATAGAATTACAAACACCATTTGTAAATACCTGTAGATACAGACAGCCTGCGGCACACCAAGTCCGGGGTTGGTGCCACTTTGCCCCTAGATAGCCACCGGCTCTGGGCTGATGGTGCCCCCTGGTGGCTGACACAGGAATTGTTCGATTCTAATTCCACTTCATTCACTACCTTCACACTTGCCCTGAAAAGGTTTAGGCACAAGCCAAGTTCACTTTTCTCCCACTTCCACTGGAGAAAATGGAATCTTTACCACATACTCCCTCTTTATACATGCATTATAAAATCAGTAACATGACAGAAGTATTATGAAAGTTATAAAACAAATTCAACGATAATTTCTATCATGTCCCAGCAACTATTAACATTTATGCACACCTTAAAATTAAATTTTTTTCATGTAATTTAAAAACTGGGTGTTTTTCACCTGAAATTTAGGTGACATTTTATTTCTACATCTCAAACTTATTTTTTAACATCTGCATTGTATTCCCTCAGGTGGATCCATTATACTTTATACCCAACCATTCCATAGCATTTGGACATTTAAGCTGTAGAAACTTTTAAACTAATTTCCTTTAAACTAATTCAAAAAGTGCTGTTTTCACTTTTTAAACTAATTACGTGATAAACAGTTTCACAACAACAGCTTTTTCTTTGGTATAGATTTTTATGGAAGTCGAATGACTAGATTCAATTACCTATAATTTCTTTAATATTCTGCTTTAATTGTGAAATAGCTGATAGACATAGGGAATACGCACTGACAGTGGAAGAAAGGACACAATGAAGAAGAGGCAGTGAGAAGGGATCAGAGAGGCAGATGTGATGGTCCAACTTCCACCTGATGGGAGCTCTTGAAGGAGAAAAATAAACATTCCAATTAGTGTCTTGAGCCCTGACCTCACTGGAAACTCAGGCTGCTGGATACCACCCCTGGGTGTCCAACAGGCTCTGCCACGTTCCAGGTGGTGAAAAAAAAAAAAGAGGACAGGCTTCCCTGGTGGCGCAGTGGTTGAGAGTCCACCTGCCGATGCAGGGGATACGGGTTTGTGCCCCGGTCCGGGAAGATCCCACATGCCGCGGAGTGGCTGGACCCATAAGCCATGGCCGCTGAACCTGCGCGTCCGGAGCCTGTGCTCCGCAACGGGAGAGGCCATAACAGTGAGAGGCCTGCGTACCGCAAAAAAAAAAAAAAAAAAGAGGAGAAGCAAGAAGCCATAACCGCACAACACTGTAGGTCCCGGTGTTTTTAGCCAAGGTTATATATAGACGTAAAGGAGGCGAACAGTCAGGGGCAACTGCCCTGGCCAGTGTGAAGCCCAGAAGGGGCAGGGAGACAAGATACTTTCCACCCAAGGTAAGATCCTGGCTGCTCTGAGGGGCCTAATTTGTTCTGTGTCGTAGTCTTTTTTAAAAAATTATTCTTTTTAACAACTGTGGTAAAATATACTACATACAATGTACCACTTTAACCTGTTTTTAAGAGTATAGTTCCGTGGCATTGAGTTTGTGCAACCCTCACCATCAACCATGTCCAGAATTTTTCATCAGGCAAAAGTGAAACTTTGTACCTTATCTGCCAGTCTTTTTAGACTTGGGCTTCTACCACTATGTAGGAAGAATTTACACAAGCAATCTGTGCTTTACGCTCCTGTTTAAGGGAATGTTTGACACATCAGTTTTTCCTGCTTCATGAACGAAACTCAGACACAGCCTCACTCAGGGGACACAGCCGCACTCAGGGGACAAAGCAGAGTCAGTGTCCGGATGCCCCGGGCAGCATCATTCCCCAGAGAACCCTGACTGCACTCTCCCTCCCAACCGCAAATCCACTTCCCCAGCTCAGTAGACGGTACCGCCACCCTTCCAGATGCTCGAGCCCAGGACTAGGACTCAGTTTCACTCTTCGCTCTTCCTCATTCCCCACATCCACACCACCAGCAAGCCCTGTCAATGCTATCGCTGAAATGGCTCGTGTGTTTACTTCCCTCCATCTCTTCCACCGTCTCCCTGGTCCCCAAGGCCACGGCCTTTCACTCAGATCTCGTCCCAGCCTCCTACCCAGTCTTCCCACATGCCCTCTTGCTGCTGCGCCATTGTCCATTCCCAATAGAGCGGTCACAGTGAGCTTTGAGAAATCACCTTTAAAACAGCTCGTTATACATGCCTGCTGAAAACCTTCCAATGGCTTTCCATCACGCACCGAAAATAAAAACTCCCTACCCCTACAGAGCTTGACGGGATGGCCCCGCTTGCCTTCCTTCTTGCATATCACTCCTTCCATGGTTCACTATGAGTCAGCTGCTGAGACGGGAGTGTTTGAACAAACACTCCCAAACCATTCTGCCTTAGGATATTAGAATAGGCTGTTTCCTCTGCCTGGAAGGTCTTTCTACAATCTTCTCACATCCGGCTCTTCCGTCTTCAGATCTCAGCTTAGGGGTTATGTCTTCACAGACGCTTCCCCTGAGCGCCTAATCCAGCCGGTCCACTGAGTGACTATCTTTTTTTTTTTTTTTTTTGGCTGTGCTGTGTGGCATGCAGGATCTTAGTTCCCCGAACAGGGATCGAATCTACATCCCCTGCAATGGAAGCGAGGAGTCTTAACCACTGGACCGCCAGGGAAGTCCCTCTGTGATTATCTATTATGCTGTCTTAGCTCAATTATCTGCATAGCTCTTATGACTACTTTTTTAAATGGGAATTTTGTTTTAATTTTCTCTGCTTTGAAAATATATTCTTATATAAAGGCCATGTTTCATTTTATTATGATCACTGTTATTTTCTTATTTAATTTTTTTAATTGAAGTATAGTTGATTTACAATGCTGTGTTAATTTCTGCTGTACAGCAAAGTGATTCAGTTTATATATATACTTTTTTTTGTTAAGGGTAACCACCTTTTTTAAAAAATAAATTTATTTAATTTATTTATTTTTGGCTGCGTTGGGTCTTCGTTGCTGTGCACGGGCTTTCTCTAGTTGCGGCGAGGGGGGGCTACTTCTTCACTGTGGTGCGCAGGCTTCTCATTGCGGTGGCTTCTTGTTGCGGAGCACGGGCTCTAGGCGCACAGACTTCAGTAGCTGCAGCACGGAGGCTCAGTAGTTGTGGCTCACGGGATCTAGAGCGCAGGCTCAGCAGTTGTGGCGCAGGGGCTTAGTTGCTCCGCAGCATGTGGGATCCTGCCCGAGCAGGGCTCGAACCCGTGTCCCCTGCATTGGCAGGCGGATTCTTAACCACTGCACCACCAGGGGAGCCCTACATTCTTTCTTTTATATTCTTTTCCATTACGGTTTTTCACAGGATTTTTTTTTTTTTTTTTGGCTGCAGTGGGTCTTCGTTGCTGCAATGCCGACTTCCTCTAGTTGCAGCGAGCGGGGGCTACTCTCCATTGCGGTGCGTGGGCTCCTCATTGCAGTGGCTTCTCTTGTTGCAGAGCACGGGCTCTAGGCGCGCGGGCTCAGTAGTTGTGGCGCACGGGCTTAGTTGCTCTGCGGCATGTGGGATCTTCCCGGACCAGGGCTCGAATCTGTGTCCCCTGCATCGGCAGGCAGATTCTTAACCACGGCGCCACCAGGGAAGCCCTTTCATAGGATACTGAATATAGTTCCCTGTGCTATACACTAGGACCTTGTTGTTTATCCATTCCATATATAAAAGCTTACATCTGCTAACCCCATCTTCCCACATTCCATTCCTCCCCAACCCCCTACCCATGGGCAACCACAAGTCTGTTCTCTATGTCCATGGTGACTATTTTTCTGGATTATTTATTTATTAAGGTTATTGCCTCTCTCTCCTAAAATATTAGTTCCATAAATGAGAACCTTGTTTTTCATGTTTAGTGTCGTATCTTTCTATCCTTAAGGCGTAAAAAGTGCTTGGCACATAGAAGATGCTAAATAAAATTTGTTTCTTATTGAATAAATGCAGGGAATATTATGAATACCTAAGGGTGTAAGGACAAAAACTTTATACAACTGAAATAAAAGTAAACTTCATACTTGAAAGCATTTCATCCTGAAAAATTAACAAGCCAAAATCTCACCAAGGCATATCCAAATAATTATATTATTTTTACTTGTTTATTTTCTGTATTCTGAGCAAATATGTCATTTCCAAATGCGGAGACTCTATTTCCAATGCCTTGCACAGAATTTGGCATGTAGCTTTTTCTCAAAAACTTTTTTTTTTTTTTTTTTGCAGTACGCGGGCCTCTCACCATTGTGGCCTCTCCCGTTGCGGAGCACAGGCTCTGGACGCGCAGGCTCAGCGGCCATGGCTCACGGGCCCAGCCGCTCCGCGGCATGTGGGATCTTCCCAGACCGGGGCACGAACCCGTGTCCCCTGCATCGGCAGGCGGACCCTCAACCACTGCGCCACCAGGGAAGCCCCTCAAAAACTTCTTAAATGAGCTTCCTTCCAGGTCTGGATAATAAAATCCAGTGAGTTTGATTTCAGAGAATGTGATTACAAAATAATTGGAATCTAATGACAAATGTACCGGAATTTTATATACTGTATTTACATTGTCTTAACCCTTTCAAAATAGTCCCCCCCGGAGACCTGTAGGCTTATTCCAGTGTTGCTAAGACAGTTCTAAAGACGTGTTTCAAAATGTTTACATGAAAGATCTGTGTGCCTTTTACCTTAAGAAGGTAAAAACAAAAACAAAACAAAATACTATCATTCATAGGTATTAAATACTTCAACTGGAAAAAAGAAAGATGTTTGGTTGAATCAACTGAATTTTAAATCATGAGATTTTTTCTGATGTGCCTCTATATTTGTGATCCCTTTTGGCAGTTCTTCTTAAACTCTTGCAGAAAACCTTTTACATGAATCATATCCTTACATAATTCCAATCACAAAAGACAAAAAACAATGTTTTTATTACCTCTGATTATCCTGTAACTCATAAGTCCCTTTGCTGGTTTCAGGGGACAGGCTTCCTCACTGGGACAGAAGAACAGGTAGCAGTTGGGTAGTTTAGCTGTTTTTCGAGTGTCGAAGATCATCAAGTTACATGCTTTGTCCCCTGCAATGAAAGGTTTCATAAGCATTATTCTGAAATAGGATCTTCCAGAGAATACGGTGAGCAGGAAAACATTTATTCTAGTGGCCAACACAAAACCCTTTGTTCACTGCCTGCTGGCCGCTGAGTCATTTCCTTTTCCTTAGTTTAGGCACTGAAAGCAATTTTTAAAGACCCTGGGTTTAAAAATCAGAATGAAGGTAATTTTGGCAAAACATGTTCAATAGTACATTTCATTCTTTAGAAAGAAGCCTTCCTTTTGCTAAAATATTTATCAAAACATACATAGAAATACTGAGTCTACAACTCACTACTGAGTCCGACCTTAGGAAATGGATCTAACCCTAATGACTGTAGGTACGTCTTGCATCCTGAAGGCATCTTAGATGCCTACGAAGCCATCAGTCTGGTTTTCTTGGTGTGGGGCGAGGGGAGGGTGGTGGGCAGGGAGGGTCAGTAAATTCAGCCTTATACATATCATGCCTCCTTCCACAATGGAGCTGCACAGCATATGTAATGCCAAGTCTATTTTTTACTTTTATCAGTACCATTCTTCTTTGGGTTCTTCAAATTTCTGCTCTTATCATTTTTGTTTGTCTCCCAATCAGGCAGCAGTCAGGGATCACCCTTGACTCTCCCAGTGGGAAATAAGACTGAGTTCGTTTCTGCAGGGGTTTTATCCTATCATGTCTCCATTAGCCAGGTAACAAGAAAGGTACTCTGGTTACTTTGGCTTTTCCTTTCCCCACGATGTGATAATTCTACAAACCATTTTGGGGGGCACTTAGGTAAAGGGGAGGGTCCATAGGGTCCAAGTTGTACACAAAATTTTGTGTCCTTTGTATTTGTGGGTATTTTTCTAGAGTCCGTGGCTATAGGCAAATTATCAAAGAGCTTTTTTGGAACCCTAAACGGTCAAAAACCAACACTCAGTAAAAGAGGGAAAAGCCTGAGATCCATTAACTGAGACCCACAAGTACCTCTGCTTACAGTAAAGCAGTAACAGTACTTTTGCTTGTAGAATAAAGCCGCAAACCCTCATTTCTTACTAAACACCTATCACGGAACTGAAGAGAAATGCAAGGTTTCCTATGTTGCCAGGATACGCCCACATGGCATTCAGTCCTATTTGCAGGTGATGTTTCTATTCCACATATATGTTGATATCAACATTTAAAGAAAAACTAGAAATTTAAATGAGACCTCTATGACTTCCATAAATTACTTCTCTATGAAGAGTGTCCAAAAGCACACAGCTCAATTTGAGAAGATCATTGAAGTATTTGTTTCCTCATGACAGCAAATACCTGGTGTCATTTCTACCCAAATTCTCTAGTTCTCTGATTCTCTAACACCAACGGGGTGTCTTACAATTCAATTCGATTCTAATACTAACTGCCTGGAGTGAGTGTCAGACCCCACCGGTCTAGGGCTCAGTCCCATCAGACTGTCCCCACTCAGAGGCCAGTCACAGTATCAGGTCCCCAGGTCCCTCACACATACGGCAAACTTGGCTATCACCCCCCCACCCCAGGTTCCATAACTTGCTAGAATGACACGCAGAACTCAGGAAAATGCGATACTTACCGTTATAGTTTATTACAAAGGATACAAATGAACAGCCCGATGAAGAGGTACATAGGGCGAGGTCTGGAAGGGTCCCAAGTGCAAGAGCCACCGTCCCTGTGGAGTTGGGGTGCCTCCTGGCACATGGATGTGTTTACCAACTTGGAAGCTCCCTGAACCCATTGTTTAGGGGCTTTCATGGCAGTTTTATTACGTAGACATAATTGATTAAGTCATTGGCCACTGGCGACTGAATTCAATCTCCACCCCCTTTCCCCCTACCCAGAGGTGGGTGGAGGAGACTGAAAGTTCCAAGCTTCTAAGCAAAGCTTGGTCCTCTGGCGATCGAGGATCCCACCAAGAGTCACCTTGTGAGCATAAGCTCAGGTATGATTGAATGGGGCTCATTATGAATAACAGAAGAAGCTCCTATGCTCAGAAAATGCCCAGGGTTTTAGGACCCCGTGCCAGGGAATGTGTATTTATCTTATTACCCCACAATCGTTATAGAATGAAATGGAAATAAAGATCTAAGAGAAAACATGTGATTTGGTCAGCTGATAAATCAAGTAAGGATCACGAGTCCAGTGTTCACTAGTTCTTCTAGGGTCCTTGATGACAAGGTCTTTTCCATCTTATTCACTGTTTTATCTCCAGCACGTACCAAGGCATTAGGTGCTCAATAAACTTATGTGGTTTTTTTTTTGTTTGTTTATTAGATATATACTTCTGTTTTCAGGTCATAGGTTTGGAGCCTGAAATATGCAAGGGCATGGTTCAAACCTGCGGGGCTCAGTTTCCTTCTGTGTCATGGAATGGGTCATTCTAAACCCCTTCCCATGCCTCTTAGATTCCTAGAAGCTGCAATTAGTGGCCAGTGGCTTCCTGACTCACCTGTGCCACCAGCTCCAGGGAAGGGAGATAAAATGGAAATTTTGTGCTTCTACTTAAAACTCAAATGCTGATTCTCCTATGGGATGACTTTAGAATTTTATTTTTTGTCTCAACTCCCTTTCTGTTTAAACGTTCTTTCTAATATCACACTGTATTCCAATATTCCATGATGATGGAAGCCAAGCATTTAAGTAGGACTTCTGTTTTCAATATCCCAGATGCCTGTTAGAACACAACACCAGTGGTTTTCAACCCTTTTTCTACCCACATATCTAAGTGATATATATACACTTATCAGTAACTTTGGCTCAGCTTAGGGGAGGGGAGAGCACACCATGGAATATTCCCTAGTGATTTTGCCACCCACTTTTCTACCCCATTGAGAATCACCAGTACAAACCATTCAGCCTCATCAACCAGCTACTTACATCACAAAACACATGGAATAAAGAGTTGCCAAGGCATTATTACTTACCTGATATGTTTTTTGTTGAGCAGCAAGAATTAACGCAGTCTTCTTGAGTTAATGTGTGTATGGGCTCATTGCCTCTGATTCCCTTGGAAAGGGATGACTGGATGTCAATGACCATATCTTCTAGACTCTTGATGGGGCAGTTCTGACTGGTGGACAGCCTTAGTGTCAGGAAACAAATTATTACACGAGTGTGAGTCAAGCTCCATCCCTCCCAGAAGAACATTTTAAATTTCAGGTTAGTCTTGGTCTCCAAAGGTCAGATAACTCTCCTTCTGGCCTGAGTTTGCTTCAAGAAGATTGGACAGATGACGGAATTTCTCTCTAGCACAAAAATAGACAATCATCAATGAGTTTTGTTTCTTTGAACAAACCTAGAGAAGATACATTTCATTTCCTTCAAGTCAATGTAAACAACTCACAATTCATAGAAGGACAGGAATAAACAAGTATTTTTTATCTGTTTCACTTTGAATAGATTTGAGACAACCTTTCATTAAAAACTTGGCAGAAAGCTAGGAAGCACACACACATACACTCTCCCATCAATGCTTAAAATCTGACAAGTATCTATGAAAGAAGAGGTCGTCTGCTTTTCAGTTTTAGAATCCTTCCTCTTCTTGCCTCTCCTAAGCAGGAGGGGAAAGGACACAAAATCTGTGGTCATTGGTCATTGATGAAGCAGTGATCATCGCTTTGGACATATGTTCTTTCTCAGTAATAACAATTAGCATTTTTAAATGACCTACTGAGTGGTAGGCAATGCGCTAAGAAAATTACATACATTGTCCTTCTAGGAATTAGCCCATCAACAGGGGGAATATTCTGGCTCAGTTGAAGGAAACTGTAGGGGCAAGTGTTCTTTCTGACATCCCTAAAAACACAAAAGTCATAATACATATAATGCCAACTCCATTGGTGAGCTGGTTCTTCCAGAAAAAAAAATGTGAAACTGGCAAGGCTATACCAGAAAACATCCTCATTTCCAGAATACAAATTGTTCACTAAATGATAGCCTAGATCAGAATTACCGCTTCTTTAATTTTTTTTTTTGGTTATGAACCCTTTGGTACTCTGGTGATGCTTAGGCTCTCTTCTGACATGTTTTAAAATATATAAAAGACATGTTGTTAAATGTATAAAATGAAATATATAGGATTACAAAGGAAGACAGTTATATTGAAATATAATTACTGAAAAGTTTTTTAAATGTGCCTATAAGACTCTGATGAAAGATATCAAAGAAGATCTAAATAAATGGAGAGATATTCTGTGTTCCTCAATAGGACTACTCAATATTGCTAAGATGTCAGTTCTTCCCAACTTGATCTACAGATTTAATGCAATTCCGATCAAAATCTCAGCAAGTTATTTTATAGACCTCAACAAACCAATTTTTTTTTTTTTTTTTTTGCGGTACGCGGGCCTCTCACTGCTGTGGCCTCTCCCGCCGCGGAGTACAGGCTCTGGACGCGCAGGCTCAGCGGCCATGGCTCACGGGCGCAGCCGCCCCGCGGCACGTGGGATCCTCCCGGACCGGGGCACAAACCCGCGTCCCCTGCATCGGCAGGCGGACTCTCAACCACTGCACCACCAGGGAAGCCCTCAACAAACCAATTTTAAAGTTTACATGGAAATGCAAAAAGGCCCAGAATAGTCAACACAATACTGAAGAAGAACAAAGGTGGAGGACTGACACTACCTGACATCAATACTTACCAGAAATCACGGCTAATCAAGACAATGTAGTACTGACAAAAGAACAGACAAATAGATCAATGGAACAGAATAAGGAGCCCAGAAATAGACCCACACAAATACAGCCAACTTATCTTTGACAAAGGAGCAATGGCAATTCAATGGAGAAAGGATATTCTTCTCAAATATGGTGCTGGACAACTGGACAACCACATGCAAAAAAAATCTAGACACTGACCTTACATCTTTCACAAAAATTAACTCATAATGGATCATAGACCTAAATGTAAAATGCACAACTATAAAACTCCTATGTAACATAGAATAAAGTCTCTGTGACCTTAGGTGAGTTTCTAGATAACAACACCAAAAGCACAATCCATGAAAGAAAAAATTGATAGGTTGGATTCCATTAAAATTAAAAACTTCTGCTCTGTGCAAGACACTGTTAAGAGAATGAAAAACCAAGCCACAGACTGGGAGAAGGTATTTGCAAAACACATATTTGATAAATAACTGGTAGCTAAAATATACAAAGAACTCTTAAAACTTACCAAAAAGAAAACAAACAATCCAATTTAAAGTGAGCAAAAGACCTGAACAGACACCTCACCAAAGAAGCATATGAAAAGGTGCTCAATATCATTGTCATTAGGAAATTGCAAATTAAAACAACGAGATGCCACTACACACCTATCAGAATGGCTAAAATCCAAAAAACTGACAATACTAAATCCTGACAAAAACCTGCATACAAATATTTATAGCACTTTATTCATAATTGCCAAAAAACTGGAAGCAACTAAGATGTCCCTCAATAGGTGAAGGGATAAACAAACTGATATATCCACACAATAGAATATTTCTCAGCAGTAAAAAGAAATGAGCTATCAAGCCACAGAAAGAGTAACCTTAATTGCATATCGCTAAGTGAAAGAAGCCGGTGTGAAAGGTATGATTCCAACTCTAGGACATTCTGGAAAAGGCAAAACCACATCGACAGTAAAACGTCAGTGGTTGTCTGGAGGAAAGGGAAGGGCTGAATAGGTGGAGCACAGGGGATTTTTAGGACAGTGAAGCTATTCTATATGATGCTGTAATGATGTATATGCCATTACATTTGTCAAAACCTATAGAGCTGTAGACATAAGAGTGCATCCTAATATAAATAGGTAGACTTTGGTCAGTAAAAAAAAAAAAAAAAATCAAAACAGTTTTTTAAAAAAACAGTATATGGTAATACAGCACCAGTCTATACCTTCCTTGCTAACTGTTATGTCCAACTTTCTAAAACAGTAAAATGAAAATAACATTTATGGTTCTCTATGCTAAGCACTTTACATATATTATGTCATTTAATCCTTATAAGAATCCTATAAGCTAGATCCCATTACCTCCATTTTCAGTTAAAATAAGAACAACCGTGTGATAAATAACAGATGGTAGGTCTAATCATTGCCATAATTTTGAAGTAGTGTTGAATGTAATGATTTTGAGATATATACAGTAAGTAACATGACATGGAAATATCTATGATTTCTACCGGTGGCAAATCAGAGCTACCCTACCACTAATACCACTGCGGCTTTTGCCTACATGCCTCTTAAAGGAAATACTACACTACATTTAGAGGTTAGCAAAGTAAACTTTTCCACCCAAGTTCAGACTTTCTGAATACTGTCCATGGACTCCCCAGGTTAAGAATCCTGGCACAAGTAGTTGCTTTTTATGCTGCCACACTTTACAAGTCACTGGAGAAAACAAATCAGGAACAAAAAAAGAAAAACCAGGCCAACACTTCACTTTGAATGGATTCTAAGAATCTCTCCTCAACCTGCTGCAAAGAAACCTGAACTGTGCCAGGGGATGTAGGGGAGGAGCTGTGCTTTCAGTACCAGCATCTTTATTGCCCCTGGATCACAAGCAATACTAAAGAGCTTATCTCATTAATGATACCAAACAATTATTAGGTAAATTAGTTCTTCTAATACATTATTATTTAGGCCTTAAAGGTCCAAAGATGAATAGATTTTTAAAACATGGCAAATACATAAAATGGAATATTATTCAGCTACAAAAAGGAATGAAATTCTCATACATGCTACAATCTTGAAATCATTATGCTAAGTGATATAAACTGGATACAAGAAAACAAATATCGTATGATTGCACTTATATAAAGTATCTAGAATAGGCAAATTCACAGAGATAAAAAGTAGAATTGAAGTTACTAGAGGTTGGTGGAGGAGGGAATGGGGAGTTACTGTTTAATGGGTACAGAGTTTTCCTATCTGGGATGCCAAAAATGTCCTGCAAATGGACAGTAGTGATGGTTACCCAATAATGTGAACGCACATAATGCCACTAAATTGTACACTTAAAATAATCAAAATAATACATTTTGTTACAGTATGTCTATTTTACCACAATAAAGAGATCAAAACAAGCTTACAATTAAAAAAAAAAAGGTTCAAAGTGAAGTTGAATCCTGTTGAAATAGAGTGGGAAAAGGATACAGGTGGGAAGGAGACGATGCACCTGTGCTTTCATGCCTGCTGACTAGAGTTACCGGATCGTACCGGCAATCAACCAAATATTGGAAATCATTTTTCTCACAGCATAATCTAACTTAATTTATCGAGGTGTTTATAACTGTGTATAAACACACACTCTACAGAGTATTAGACAATTAGCGGGTTCGATAAATACAGGATACAAATCATACAAAAAAAAAAAAAAAGGGAAATCTGCCCTTTGAGGAAAGGTGCGTGGCTCACTAAACCATTCTTCTAACCCTGCTGCTGGCTTGCCTAAAGACCCTCTCCGGGATACGGGGGCCACCAGCATCCGGCTCAGCCAGTTCTCCGAGCTCCCGGAGGGGCGGAGGACGCTCGCCCCGGGAAAGGGCGGCGGGCGCCGCTGCCCCCGCAGGTGGCGATACTGCCCGCGGGGGCTGGAGGGGAGGATGGAGAGCCTTTACCTGGATACCGGAGGACCGGGCCCTGCTGCCCTCCCGGTGCAGGGCAGCCCAGCGCGCTCGGGGAAGCAGCGGCGGATCCGCGAGGGGCTCGGTGAGGACGCCCAGCAGGCTCCGCAGCTCCCGCCCAGCCCTGGGTTTGCGATTCACGAGTTCCTGCTTCCGTTGCGGCTGCCGAAAGTTTGCCAGAGGTGGAAGGGCACGTTCCCGCCCTGCAACGCGGAGCTGCTTCCCAGCAACCTGGAGCTGCTTCCCAGCAACCTGGAGCAGGCCCCCTGGGCACCGGGGAGAGACGGGAGCCCCTCCCCGGGTCCCAGGCTCCCCACTCACCCACCCCCGGCCCGCATAGCCGCTGTGCGCGCTGCCAGGGCGGGGGCGCCACCCTCGTGGGTGCCTGAGGGTCTGCAGCTGCGCCTTCTCGCTTCCTGGAGACCAGAGAACAGGCAAATACCCACGATGAAAGTCAAACAGTACACAAATGTACACTGGAAGGCATACCTCCGTTTGCACTCTTAGCAGAGACTGCTTTTTTTTGTTTTTTTCCAACAAATTTAAGGTTTGTGGCAATCCTGCCTGGAGCAAGTCTATTGGTGCTGATTTCGGAGGGGCAGCAGTGAGTGGTGGCATGAAGCGAGATCTTAATTCCCTGCCCAGGAATTGAACCTGGGCAGTCTGGATGAAAACCAGGAATCCCAGCCACCACACCCCCTGGCTCTTGCCCCAGAGAAAAATGCATTTCTCATGGAGGCAAAAACTGTAAAAACAGGTACAAAGTTTATTATTGGGGACACAGCACAACAAGTGGGAGAGCAGACAGAAACATTTGTTTAGTTGAGGTAGAAGCAAGGCAGAGATGCACACCCGGAGAGAAAGGATGGAGGCGCCCTCCCTACTGCGGAGGAGCACGAAAAAGAGGCTGTTAGGTCATTTATACAGGGCAGTTCTTCCAGGTCTTTGTTTACCTTTGGCCAATTATCTGGTTTCTTTTTCCACCTGCCCTGCCCTAAGACCCTCCCCAACACGCATGCGCAACTTTTTCCAAGCTAGATTACAGCCCAGAAGCCTGTGGGACGGCCTTAGCATCACATATTATGGGGTGGCGCCCCCTCCTTTTTGACCCCCAAGGAACCTTTCTGTGCATGTGCAATGTTTCCCTTGCCCCAAGGATGGGAGATGTATGACCTCTTGATCTTTTAACAGGGTTTAGTCCCACTCTGTCACTGCCATAAAAATGTCCAATGTCCGGTTATTTACTCTATTTCTGTTGCTGGTTTTTACATCGAGGTGCAGATCTCGAAATATAGACAGGAGTCCGGTTCATAAATATGTAGTCCTGGAGCCCATTTCTCTCTTGCTTCAGGAAATGTAAACAGAGGGTTGGTAATGAATGTCCAGCCTGGAGCCCATCTCCTTCTCACCCCAGGAAGTGTGAACAGGATGCCAGTTGTAAATGTCTAGCCTAGAGCCCATCTATCTCCTACCTCGGCACCATGTCTCCAACAGCATTTGCTCGTTTTTTCATCATTATTATATTTATTATGATGGTGATTTGTGATCAATGATCTTTGATGTTACTACTATGACTTGCTAAAGGTTAGGATCATAGCTAGCATTTTTTAGCGATATTTTAACATTAAGGTATGTACTTTGTTTTTTAGACATAATGCTATTGCACACTTAGTAGACTACAGAACAGTGTAAGCATAACTTTTTTTTTTTTTTTTTGCGGCACGCAGGCCTCTCACTGTTGTGGCCTCTCCCGTTGCGGAGCACAGGCTCTGGACGCGCAGGCTCAGCGGTCATGGCTCACGGACCCAGCCGCTCCGCGGCATGTGGGATCTTCCCGGACCGGGGCACGAACCCGTGTCCCCTGCATCGGCAGGCGGACTCCCAACCACTGCGCCACCAGGGAAGCCCAAGCATAACTTTTATATGCACTGGAAAACCAAAAAAATTGTGTGACTTTATTGCAATATTTGCTTTATCTGGAACTGAACCCTGCTATCTCCCAGATATGCCTGTACAATGAAAACCCTGCCTCTCACCCCTGTGTCCCAATCTAGCTCTCCTCCCCAGAGGCAACCACTGATCACAGTTTCTTCACATTCAAGAGTTTATAGTGCCTGGGCTTCCCTGGTGGCGCAGTGGTTAAGAATCCACCTGCCAATGCAGGGGACACGGGTTCGAGCCCTGGTCCGGGAAGATCCCACATGCCTCGGAGCAACTAAGCCCGTGAGCCACAACTACTGAGCCTGTGCTCTAGAGCCCGCAAGCCACAACTACTGAAGCCTGCGTGCCTAGAACCTGTGCTCCACAACAAGAGAAGCCACCACAACGAGCAGCCAGCGCACAACAACAAAGAGTAGCCCCCGCTTGCCGCAACTAGAGAAAGCCCGCGTGCAGCAACGAAGTCCCAACACAGCCAAAAATAAATAAATAAAATTAAAAAAAAAAAAGTTTACAGTGCCTTCTATCAGGGGCATAGTTAAGAGAATCCTATTTCAATCGTCCAAGGCATGGCGGGTCCTTAAATAGGTTGGCAATTCTTGAATTAAATGTGCAAGTTAAGACTCCAGGAAGGCATTGGGATTCTGCATGATTTATTTTTAACAGGTATGGGTAATAATGATGAAAACAATGGTGTCTATTATTAAAATTTTATCCCTGATATTTAGCATAGTACCTGGTATGTAATAGGTATATAGTAAATATTTAACAAAAATATATTTGTTGATTGCGTGGGTTTTACAAGTGTGTTTCTAAATTAGTGTTTGCTCCCCCCAGCCTCATATACAGGTGAACAAGTGCAACGTTACTAAACCACTGACACAGCTTGCCAAGTGTTCTAACCTTTCACCGTATCTCTACCTTGGCCGGTGAGAAAGAGCTTTCAAAACTAAGGCACCATGCAGCTGTAGATTATTATTCTAGGCCTGAGGACCAACAGCTGTAGTTTTAGCCAGTAGCTACTGGAGGCATATGTTGCCAGAGATGCCTGTGAACAATGGTCCATTGTGTGAAACTAACTCTACTAGTTGCGTCCAGAGGATGACCTGCTCTTGAATTACAATAATGTTGCGAATATTTGTTTTGAAGAGTGACCAAAGTAAACTCCAGTGTGAATTCCCATTGGAGTAATTTTCCTGATGCAACCAGAGACTGAGGTGCTCAGTACATCTTATCTGCAGATGATATACACGAAGGTCCAGGGTATAGAGAGGTCACAATCTTTGAATCTCCTTTCATAGGTGGTCCATGCTAGGAGCTAAGTAGACCTCTCCCCACTTAGGAACTTCAGATTCAAGGTTTGGGTTTTTTAGGTTTTTTTTTTTTCTTTTGGTGTTTTTCTGTTTGTCTGTTTGTTTTTTACATTTCACTGAACACTTTTTATTGGACTTTTGGATTGAAACGGGAATTTATTTGCCAGGAAGGATGATCCCATCATACTTCTGAAACCAGCACATGGCCTCCCCCTTTGCTGGTTAGGTGTTTGGCCCCAATGTAGCCTGTTCTGAGCTTCTTGTCTGTGATGCTGAAACCTGGCCTACCCAGCACCACGTAGACGTTTAGGCCATACATGCCAATGCATGGGTCATATTTGATCCCCAGATCGATGTGTTCTTGGATCCCAAAACCAAAGTTTCCAGCACCTGAGAAGTTATTTTTTCTTAATTCACACTCTCGCACCTTTAGACCTTCCTCCAGGATTTCTTCTGCGTTTGGCCTCACAAACTGTGCAGTGGACGGCAATCTTTTTTCATTTCTCCTGATGCCAAAGGATCTGACAGTGTATCTAGCTTTGGAGAACACAGGGGTCTGGCCTGTGAGCTGCTCCAGCACCTTGGCTGCCTCGTAAGTCTGTCTCCACTCTCCCCCCCGACACGGAGGTTGAGGCAGAGCTTGCAGATGCGAAGTTCCCGCATGGGCTTCTCCTTTTCACCTTGATCCTGAACCATGATGGGAAACAGGAAGAGAGTCAGATGCAATGTTTTGATACAATGAACCTGGTTATGGTTGAAGTAATATATTTTTTCAGTTATGACAGTGACCAGAGGACACTGATGAAAATAATGATTAAAGAAAAATTTTCGGGCTTCCCTGGTGGCGCAGTGGTTGAGAGTC
Organism: Monodon monoceros; assembly: GCF_005190385.1. NCBI lineage: Eukaryota > Metazoa > Chordata > Mammalia > Artiodactyla > Monodontidae > Monodon > Monodon monoceros. Next base: position 9,014,204 of record NW_021703783.1, read on the forward strand.
CGCCTGCCGATGCAGGGGACACGGGTTCGTGCCCCGGTCCGGGAAGATCCCACATGCCACGGAGCGGCTGGGCCCGGGAGCCATGGCCGCTGAACCTGAGCGTCCGGAGCCTGTGCTCCGCAACGGGAGAGGCCACAACAGTGAGAGGCCCGCGTACCGCAAAAACAAAAACAAAAAAAAAAGAAAAAAATTTCTATTTATATGAACTAGGAGTTTAAATTAGAAATTATATCCATTGTCCCCTTGTTGCCGAAGAGATTCTAAATCCTCTTCTAATACTTAGAAGTACCATTTATGTGGAGGCAGATTTTTTCAAGTATTTTATTCAGAAAATATGCGTTAAGCCTCTGCATGGGAAATTAAAGACTGATCAGACACGAATCTGTTATTGAACACAAGTTCACGTGCCCTACGCACAGTGAAGCCAAACAAACTAAAATGTCAAGAGTTTGGAGTTTGGAGCAGAGAAAGGTTTATTGCAGGGCCACGCTAGGAGAACGGGCGGCTAGTGCCCAAAAAACTCCAGAACTCCCCGAAACGTTTCAGCAAAGCCTTTTTAAAGGCCAGGTGATGGAGCGTCCCAGCGTGTGGGATCAGCTCATGCATAATTCTCTGATTGGTTGATGGTGAGGTAACAGGGCAGTTAACGTTATCAATCCTTAGGTGCCAGAAGGTCTGGGGGCTACTTGCTCATTATCATCAAATAGTTAATTTCTTCCATGTGGTGGTGGTTTTTAGCCTCTGAAAAACTCATGAAATATGTGTGAGATACTGAGACCAGCTGGGACCAGGGAACCTTTGCTGCAGTGCTTGCACCTGGACAAACCTCTCCTCAAGCAACAGAATACAAAGAAACTATATGGGGCTAAAAATAACTGCGTACATGAGTTGGGGCAAATTATGGACAAAAAGATACAAAAGACCAAAAAACTCAAAAGCCAGTTCTGAAGAGCCGGGAGCCAAAAGCAGAGTGTTGGGAGAAAAGCAGGGTACTGAGCCTGCCCCCTGCACTCAACACCACCTAAGGGGTGGGCAAAACACCTAAGCCACCCCTCCGACCCCATATAAGGAAACAGCTTGTTCTCGCTCCCTCCTGCTGCAGCAGGGGCCCCAGTAAAGCCTTGCCTGAATTTCTTGTTTGGCCTCTAGTCAATTTCTACTGATTGGGGAAGGCCAAGAACCCTGGTCGGTATCAGTACTATATCTGGGTACTCCAGAGAAGAGCTACAGCAGAGGATATGGTGGAGGGTCTGTCCTGGGAAGGCCCCATAGGGTCCTGCTTGGTTATAAATCTATCTTCAAGATGCTTATTGTTCAGTGGGAAAGACACACAGGTAAATCAATGATTGTGTGAAGACTACATGTTATAATAGAAGATGCTAACTAAGGAAGCTCACAAAGGGGACATCTAATCTGCACTTCTGGGAGGAGGTGCATAAGTTCAAATTTTTTAAAAGATTTTTTTAGAGCACCTTTAGGTTCACAGCAAAATTGAGAAGGAGGTACAGAGATTTCCCATATGTCCCTGCCCCCACTCATGCACAGCTTCCTCATTATCAACGTCCCACATAAGAGAGATATATTTGTTACAACTGATGAACCTATATTGACCCATCAAAATCACCCAAAGTCCGTAGTTGACCTTACACTCATTCTTAGTGTTGTACATTCCATGGGCTTGGACAAATGCATAATGATATGTATCCACCATTATAGTATCATACAGAGTATTTTCACTGCCCTCCAAATCCTCTGTGTTCAGCCTAGGCATCCCTCTCCCTTACCCCAAACCCTGGCAAACATGGGTCTTTTTACTATCTCCATAGTTTTGTCTTTTCCAGAATGTCATGTACTTGGAATCATACAGTATGCAGCCTTTTCAGATGGGCTTCTTTCACTTTGTAATATGCATTTGAGGTTCTTCCATGTCTCTTCATTTTCCATTGTCTGGTCCAGAGTTTGTTTATACATCCACCGAAGGATACTTTGGTGGCTTCCAAGTTTTGGCAGTTATGAATAAAGCTGCTATAAACACCTGTGTGCAGGGTTTTGTGTGGACATAAGTTTCCAACCATAAGATAAATCTTGAAGGGTGAAGTTCAGTTAACTAGATGGGGAGAGAAAAGCTGAATATTCCAGACAGAGAAAACAGGACTTTTCAGGGAATTTCATCCTGACTGGCATGAACTTTGCCTGTATAAAAAGGGATATGGACTTCCCTGGCAGTCAGTGGTTAAGAATCAGCGCTTCCACTGCAGGGTTGCGGGTTTAATCCTTGGTCTGGGAACTAAGATCCCGAATGCCATGCGGTGCAGCCAAAAAAAAAAAAAAGGGGGGGGTTAGAGAGAGGCTGGGGTCAGAGCAAGAATGTTCTCATATGCTAAATTTTAAACTTTATCTTGAAGCCATGGGGAATTATTGAAGGTTTTTAGCAGGGCAGTGAAAGGTTCAGAGACCTGATTAATATTCTAGAAAATTCTCCGTGCCAGCCACATGAAGGATGCATTGAAGGAGGTGAGGCCAGAGGCTTCTGTTCTCCAAGGAATGAGAGAAGTGAGGAGGCCCTGAACTGTGCACGGAGACAAGAGAGAAATTAAGGAGAGAGGCTCTCCAGACGTGGTGGTGGGTTGGATATGGTGGTGAGGCTAACCACGTTTCTGGCTTGGGAGACCAGGTGGATGGGGTGCCCGGTAAAATAAAGACACAGGAGGAGGAGCTAGTCTGGAGTAGACAGAGGCATAATGAAGTTTAGAAAACTGGAATCCTGGTTTTACCACTTATTAGCTGTGTGATCAGGAGTAAACCCCTTAACCTCTATGTAAAATTAGGAAAGTGTTATCGACTTTGTAGGCAGGTCATACAGGGACAGTATATATGAAAGTGCTTTATAAACATGAAAAAGCTATTTAATTCTTACTTACTGCGTATATAAGCCACATAGGTTGCTATTCATGTGGAAGTGATTTTAGGGGTGCTACAGGCATCAATCTCAAATGTATCCTACCTCTAAAGCCCCTCCAGCGGTGCCCTGAAAGGCTGGGGAAGCTGGGTCCTCACCCCACTCCTTCTTTCTAGCAAGGGGAACTCTTTCTTTTTAATTAACTTTTATTGGAATATAGTTGATTTACAATGTTGTGTTAGTTTCTGCTGTACAGCAAAGTGAATCCGTTATACATATTCATATATCCACTCTTTTTTAGATTCTTTTCCCCTATAGGCCATTAAAGAGTACTGAGTAGAGTTCCCTGGGCTATACAGTAGGTCCTTATTAGCTATCTATTTTATATATAATAGTGTGTATATGTCAATCCCAATCTCCCAATCTATCCCTCCCCCCCCTTTCCCCTTGGTAACCATACGTTTGTTTTCTACATCTGTGACTCTATTTCTGTTTCGTAAATCAGTTCATTTGTATCATTGCAAGGGGAATTCTTTCTTGCTGGCAAGTTCCCTCCTTGTGCTGAGTAGTGCTGGCTGGTGGGGGTGGGACAGTGTGGACAAAATGAAGCTACCTTCCTTCTCCAGCAGAATCTTGTGTTATAAACGCCCATTTAGGGACTTCCCAGGCAGTCCAGTGGTTAAGGCTCCGAGTTTCCACTGCAGGGGACACAGGTTTGATCCCTGGTTGGGGAACTAAGATCCTGCAACCTGCGGCCAGAAAAAAAAATGTCCATTTAATTTTCTTGCCCCCAGGCTGTAAGCTTCCTAAGGATAGGGAGACTGAGTCTCGCTGGATCTTTCTTCCCTAGTGTCTAGCAAGTGCCTGGCAAATTATAGGCTCCCAATAAATTCTGAGTCAATGAATGAAGGCATTTCATTTTCCAATATCCTTTTTCTGAGTGACAGCTTTATTGAGGTATAGTTCACATACTATACAATTCGCCTGAAGTGTGCAATTCAGTGATTTTTAATATATTCACAGAGTTGTGCAACCATGATCACAATAAATTTTAGCTTTCTTTTCTTTTCTTTTCTTTGTTTTCCTTTGGCTGCACCACGGGTCATGTGGGATCTTAGTTCCCTGACCAGGGATCGAACCCGTGCCTCCTGCAGTGGAAGAACGGAGTCCTAACTACTGGACCACCAGGGAATTCCCACCACAATAAATTTTAGAACATTTTCAACACTCCCAGAAAGAAATCCCCACACCCATTAACCCATATCGCCTCCACACCCGCCCTCCTTTTCAGCCTTAGACAACCACTTACTTATTTTTGTCTCTATAGTGCCCCTTGTGGACATTTCATGTAAATGGAATCTACAATCCGTGGTCTTTTGTGATGGGCTTGTTTCACGTAACATAATGTTTTCAACGTTTATCCATGTTGCAGCATGTATTAGTACTTCATTCCCCTTTTTTTCCCCTGCCAAATAATACCCTACGATACAGATATACCACGCTTTATTTGTCCATTCATTGAAAATAAATGGCAACATAGGAGGCCCCAGCCTCTGTCCCCCCACAAAGATGAACAGTTAGACAGCTATCTACAAACAAAAACAGGTCTGGGAGAGCTCTGGAGTCCACTTAAGAAACTACAGCAACCCAGCAGAACAAAAAACTTGAGAATAACTACACAAGGAAAGAAGGAAGGTAGCTTCATTTTGCCCACATCATCCCATCCCCCTAGCCAGCACTGCTCAGCACCAAGAGGGAATTTGCCAGCAAGAAAGAGTTCCCCTTGCTAGAAAGAAGGAGCGGGGTGAGGACCCAGCTTCTCCAGCCTTTCAGGGCACCGCACGATGGTCCACGTTTGGTTTCACCCCACCCAGACCTGCAAAGCTAAGACGTATAGAGATGACTAGGAACAAGGAAGAAAAGCAGGAACTTCTAACAGCAGTTATGCAGCAGAAGAGATCATGGTTCCAGTGACCTGCTCTGCAAACAAACCCAGCAGCTTTCACCGCTGAAGAAACCAACGACCAGCACAGCTACCTCAGACCCCACCCCCCCATAGATTTCACCCTACAGGTATTCACACCCACTGATGACAGCCGCCTGTGTCCCTCTCTGCTCCCTCCCCTGCCCCTATCCTCCCCTGGAGTCTGGAACAACACTGGCAGCCAGCCCAGGCCTCTGTGGTTGCATGAATGCAAGATGCCAGTCTGGACCCTCTGGTTGAACTCCACCATCATGTGCACAATCTGGGCTAGCCCTTCCAGCTGCAACCTTGCATGCCAACCACCTGATGCCCGTCACTGGCCTCCACCGCAGTGCACGTGCCTGGGGCAAACTGTGCAGCCACAGAAGGGCATGCCAACAGTCAGGGCCCCCGCAGCTGCCTGTGGGCCCAGATCAGGCCCTTCTGTCACTGGCCTGTACCACTGCGCTCACCGGCAGCCAGTCCCTCCAGATGTGCACCTGCATGCCCCTGGCCAGACCCCTGTCACTGGCCTCCACTGCCATGAACCCACGGTGAGACCTGGCAGCGAAAGGAGTGCTAGCCAACAGCCAGGACCCCTGCAGGTGCCAATGAGCATTCGGTTGGCACTGACCCTTTCTGCCTGCCCAGTCCCCCACTGCTATGTGTGTTGGCAACCAGCTCCTGCTTCTCTATAGGCACCTGCAGCTGAGTGTATGCATCACTACTGCAATAGCAACCACTACTACCTGTCTGGTCTCTAGCCACTGGATCTGGAGGGGCTGCTGAGGACCCCAACAGCCCTTAGAGCCACTATAAACACACTGAAGTGCTTGCCAAGGGCCACAGTTGTTGAATCCACACTGTGGATTCCAATGGCCTGAGTTAAAAGATATCATGTAACCCTGAACCCTGTGCCACCACATACCCCTGCACTTGGCGTCCTGCACCACTAGACTTGGAGTCACAGCATGCTCCAGCACGTCCCCACCTGCAAGTGAAAATCTTCCTTTACCAAAGTCAGCTCATAAAGCCTGGAGGAGGTGACTCCTTCTTCAAATGAGCAGACACTTATGCAAGGTTACAGAGATCATGAAGAATCAGGGAACCATGAGTCCACCAAAGGAATACAGTAAGCCTCCAGTAACTGGCCCCAAACAAATGGAGATCCAAGAATTGCCCGATAAAGAATTCAAAATAATCATTCTAAAGATGTTCAGAGAGCTAGAAAAGAACACAAACAATCTAGCGCTATCAGGAAAACAATACAAGAACAAAATGAGTTCAATGAAGAGACAGAACACATAAAAAAAGAACCAAACAATAATTTTGAAGCAGAAGAATATGACTGAACTGAAGAATTCAACAGGGAGCTTCAATGGCAGGTTTGACCAAGCAGAAGGAATCAGTGATCTAGAAGGCCACTAGATCAATTGAAATTACCCAAACAGAGGAGCAAAAAAAAAAAAAGAATGAAAAGGAATGAAGAGGACTTCCCTGGTAGTGCAGGGGTTAAGAATCCGCCTGCCAATGCAGGGGACACGGGTTCGAGCCCTGGTCCAGGAAGATCCCACATGCCAGGGAGCAACGAAGCCTGTGAGCCACAACTACTGAGCCTGCACTCTAGAGCCCGAAAGCCACAACTACTGAAGCCCGCGTGCCTACAGCCCGTGCTCCACAACAAGAGAAGCTAGTGCAATGAGAAGCCCGTGCACCACAACGAAGAGTAGCCCCCGCTCGCTGCAACTGGAGAAAGCCTGTGACCAGCAACAAAGACCCAATAGAGCCAAAAATAAATAAATTAATTAAAAGAAAAGAAAAGAAAAGAAAAGGAATGAAGAAAACCTATGGGACTTATAGGACACCACAAGAGAGACGATGTACGTATCACTGGAGTCTCAGAAGGAGAAGAGCAAGCAATAGGGTAAAAAGCTTATTTGAAGAAATTATAGCTGAGAACTTTCCAAACCTGGGGAGAGACTTGGACATACAACCTCATGAAGCTAATAGCTCACCCCAAAATCTCAATCCAAAACATTATTTTCCAAGACAAATTATAAAATTGTCTAAAATCAGAAACAAAGAGTGAATTTTAAAAGCGTCAAGAAAAACAAAATCTCTCATACATAGAGTTGTCAGCAGATTTCTCAGCAGAGACCTTGCTGGCCAGTAGAGAATGGGGTGATATATTTATCTATTCATCAGTTGATGGACAGAATAATCCTTTTAGAATGAAACGTTTATCGTAAGGGAAGCATAAAAACCACCATCACATCAGTACAGATTAGGGTATGGAACACAAGATAAATATACTTTGGTGTGGAAGACAGGGAACAAGAGTCAGAATATGACTTACTCTCCCCACTTTTACTTCTTCTCTCACCCATCCCCAAAGAGGGAATGTCTTGAGAGAGAGCCCCAAGAGGGAGTGGGCACATTGCTTAGTAAGGCCTTCCCAGGCCCATCAGCCTGGTGGTTTATGTAAACTTCAAGACTATAGTCTTTTAGGAGACTCTTTTGATCTCTCAGGCCGTTTTTAGTTCTATCTTCCATTCCCACAAAATACTGAATTTACATTCATTTGCAGTTTTCTCAAGGTACAGTGGGCCCTCCATACCCAAGTGTTCCTACCCTTCGAAATCAGAGAGGCCAACTGTAAGGGATTTGCGGATCCATGGATTTTGGTATCTGCTGGAGGTCCTGGAACCAATCCCCCGTGGATACCCAGGGACTGCAGATACCCAGGGACGACTGTATTGTAATGGTGAGCAGAGGAAAGAGCATGAGATTTGTAACCAGAGAGTCCTAAATCCTACTTTCACCACTTACCTAACCATGAGGAAGTTACCTGTTTATGGGCGTCAGGGTTGTTGTGAAAATCAAATGAGTGAAAACAGGAGAAATGTGTGTGATATGGTAGAGTAGAAGGGACTTGAAAATCATTTCATCAATTTGACACTCAGGGCATTTGCTGGAAATTTCGTGAAACAAACAATATAAAATGAGTTGCAAAGTTCTGAGAACCCCAGAGCCACCCAACTCCTTGGTGGGAATGCATTGCTAGGTGTAAATCCTTGACCTGCCAAAGCTGGAAGTTTCTGTATTGCGTTACCTGTAGTACTTCTTTCTTGCCTTTGCTCGTTTCAGAATGCCTCGCGGATAATTGTCAAGGTGGCCAGAAAGTGACTAGACTTGGGGCATCCACTTTCCTTTGAAGATGCACAAACGCCCTAACACATGAATCAGCATTTTCTACTCATTTTTCTCTCATTTCCAGCTCCTTCTTTCACCATCTAGTATTTTTTGTACGGTCTTCCACTGCCAAACTTCCAGCTTTGGGAACTGAAATAGGAGCTTGGCATCCAGGCAGTTGTGGATTCCAATCCTAAATCTATCTAGCACCTCTCTTTCCCCATCTGTAAAACAGGGTTAAATTTTTTGCAATATATTACAAATATCGTATCATTATGTTGTACACCTGAAACTCATACAATATTATGTCAATTAAAAGAACCCAAAAATAAATACCAAAAAAACCACACACAAAGACAAAACAAACTCCCTGAAAGCCTATTAATAAAGTTTTAACGATGGGGATAAAGTGCCTAGTGTGTGGATGATACTTAAAGGTGACGCGCAACATTACAACAGGAAACGGGTAACCCTTTGGGGCGGTTCTGGCGTTGAGGTGATCGGGCCCTTTAAGGCTGCGCCCCGGGAGTCGCCGGCGCGAATTTCCCCGCCCTCCCTCGGGCCCGGGGCGGTGGCGGGGTGGGGATGGGGGGGTGGGCCTTCTAACCCGGAACTGACGGCTGCGCGCTGCCGGCGCTGCCAATCCGCGTCCGAGAAGGAACGAGCGTGAGGCGCCCGAGCGAGCGAGTGAGTGAAAGTGGTGCCGCCCGCCGGCCGCAGGCGCGGCGGGTGCCCGGCGTTTCCCCGCCTCCCTGGCTTGGGTTTCCCTAAATAAGGCGGGCGTGCAGGGTATAGCTCCGCCGCACCTCCTTGCACGTCCTTCCTCGAATAGGGCCTCCCCGTCCCCCGCCGCCCGCGCCCCCGCCTGGGCTGGGCGCGCCATCCCCACAGCGCAGCCTGTGTAGCCTCCGCATCCCGGTCCCCGGCCCCTTCCCTGTCGCCCCGCCGCCCGAGCGGTCGCCGCCCGTTCCGCCGTTCCTCCGCTGCCACCGCTGCCTGCACCATGGGCAGTGAGCAGAGCTCCGAGGCCGAGAGCCGACCCAACGATCTGAACTCCTCAGGTCGGTGCCCTGATCTCCACCCTTCTCCAGCCAGCCCTGTTTGCTTGCGGGGCGGGCTGCCTTCCAGCCTGCTGGGGACTGGGACCGGCGGACAGGAACGCACAGAAAGCCCTCACCATGCTTTTTTCTTAAAAAAGAAAAAGAAAAAAATTACCATCTGCCCTAGCCTTGATTCCCCTGATGGAAGCCGGTCCCTGTGATTGCAAGCTAAGCCAGCGTGGGCGCCCGAGCCCATTATTTTCAGAACAGCTGTTCCTCTCAGCTGCAGCCTACTCTTTGAAGGAGGACCTAATTAATATTTGGCTTTAGTATTCATGACTGACAGTGAGATTTGGGTCGCGCAGTGGATGGGTCATAGGACCTGAAAGAACAGATTCCTTCTTAAAAATGGGTTCTAGAGATTCTTTTTCAGAAGGAATGTGTGGCAGGTGAACAATCGCTGTGAACCCTTGGGTGAGAGCGAGTCCAGAAACTGCATCTTCCCATCGGAAGGTGTGTCGGCTCCCTTTCTAATATAGAAGTTGGCTAGGAAGGCAGGAGCTGGTGTTTTCCCTATTCTTCCCCCGCCCATGTTTAGATTTCTCTCCGAGTTTGATATAGGAGGGGAGGATTATTGTTCCTGTAGTATAATGAGCACTCAGAACAGTTGATGCTTAATTGAGGCTCATTTGCTCCTTTTTTTGTTGTTGTTACCCCACCAAACTCTAGGACCACTGGGACTGTCCCAGATAAGCTCTGGAGTTGCTAATCCAAATTGGCTTACATCTGGGGCCTAAAAAGAGCCCTGGTCGTGGACTGCTCTGATCTTGGTAGGATGTGTAGTTCCGAAATGTAGAAGCTAGCAGATCTATGGGTATTCCACACTGAAATGTAACCTTCAAGGCTAGTTCAGTCTACCATTCTGTGGGCTAGATTGAGATAGCCTTTAACGGTGAGCAGCATCTACTGCTACGTTCATTCTTATTTATTTGAAAGATCCAGAATGTAGTATCTGTTGTAACAAATATAGTAATAATTGTTACCCCTTATCTTCTTGCCTCTGTGTCAGGCCAGAAGCATATTTTGTGAGAAGCGTGTCATCTTTTTTTTTTGTTTTTTGTTTGTTTGTTTTTGCGGTACGCGGGCCTCTCACCGCTGCGGCCTCTCCCGCCGCGGAGCACAGGTTCTGGACGCGCAGGCCCAGCGGCCACGGCCCATGGGCCCGGCCGCTACGCGGCACGTGGGATCCTCCCGGACCAGGGCACGAACCCGCGTCCCCCGCATCGGCAGGTGGATTCCCATCCACTGTGCCACCAGGGAAGCCCGCGTGTCATCTTTTTAATAGGCTTGCTCACCTACTAACCAACAGCATGGGCTCTAACCAGTACTAGAGCATACTAACCAATACTACCGAATAGCATAGGTTAGAATTTACCTGGTTCCCTGTGCTAAGTGCTTCACACGTGTTCATGTTTAATCCTCAGAGTAGCCCCATTTTACAGACAAGTAGTAGAGACTAGCTAGAATCTAGTAAACTCTGTTTTCCTCTGGTATCTGGGGAAGGAGGAATCACTGAATTTGTACTAGGAAAGATTTCGGGCTTGGGATTTGTAAATTCCATTAGGTAAATTACCAAAAGAGGCGAAGAGAGACTTCTTGAAGAGCAATGAAAGTAGCTGAGATTCTAAAAGAGTGAATGCCAAGCCTTAAGAGACATTAGCCTGCAGGAGGCAGGGCGGTCCTATGGCATACCTGGATCAACCTTTGAGACATGATTATGATCCTGCAAATACTACCTTCTAGAGTGTAAAACAATAAAGGTTCCCTCTTGCCCCACCCAGAAGATGTTTGTGAGCAGAGGATGTCTTGGTCTGGGGAGTCCTTGATAGTTTGAATCACTTCCCTCTAAATGGATTACATTCTCCTGGGTACCTGAAATTGACCTGCCTCTTTAGCAGTCCTTCAAGTTTCAAGTTTATTTTGCCTCAGCCTACAGTGGACCTGCCGGTTCTTTCTGCCCTGTTACTTTAAGGGTGAGGGGGCTGGTGCCGTCATCTTGTGTTAAAAGGCAGGATTTTTTTCCTGTGACTAGGATCTGTTCATCGTGCTGGGCTTGCTGTGATAGGGCGGCTGCACAGCTTTGCAACCCCAGCGTCACTGGGATGGGTCATGTACACCAACAATTCATTTACCTCCAATTCCCTCCTTAACTCTGTTTCTAGCACTGGTGACTTTGGGCAAGCCACAGCTAAATTTTGTATGCTTATTTCCTCATTGGGAAATAGGGACAAACGTCAGGAGGATCAAAGAAGTAAAAATTAAAAACAATCTGGTTATTATTTTGTGTTTTGAATAATAAACTTTTAATTACAGAAGCAGCCTCATAGATGGTATATGGTCCTATAAAGTTTGAAGGTTTTTTTTTTAATACCGTGGGAAATAGAAGTCCTCTGTAATTCATCTCCCCTACCCAGCCCCCACTGCAGGATAACTGCGGTTAGCATCTTTTGTGTAAAAATTATCCTTTTTAATGACTACAGTGAAAACAGCTTTGGTGAGATGGAGGTCGCTAAATAAGATGCAATTCCTGAGCGGTGTAACTTTATTTTCAGTGGCCCCTTCTCCAGCTAAGCATAGAGCCAAGATGGATGATATTGTGGTTGTAGCTCAGGGCTCCCAGGCCTCACGGAATGTCAGCAATGATCCCGATGTCATCAAGTTGCAAGAGATTCCAACCTTCCAGCCACTTTTGAAAGGTAAGGGCTTGCATTTCTTAAAAAAAATTTATTGAAGTATAGTTGATTTACAATATTGTGTTAGTTTCAGGTATACAGCAAAGTGATTTGGTTTTATATATATATGTGTGTATACACACACACACACACATTCTTTTTCAGATTCTTTTCCATTAGAGGTTATTACAAGACATTGACTATAGTAGCATCTATACTGCCTGTACTGCCTATTCTGACATCTATAGGCAGATCTTCCAGACAGAAAATCATTAAGGCAACAGAGATCCTAAATGACACAATAGAACAGTTGGACTTAATTGATACATACAGGACACTCCATCCAAAAAAACAGAATACACATTCTTTTCAAGTGCACACAGAACATTCTCTAGGATAGACCACATACTAGGACCCAATACATTTAAGAGGATAGAAATTATCTCCAGGGATTGCATTTTATCTTATCTGGACTTGCTGGAAAGGTGTGCATAGCCCCACCATTCTCCCCTGATATCTCTGTGCCTTATGCATCTCCTTTAGGTCTTTGCTTAAGTGGCATTTTCTTGGTGAAGCCTTCCTTGACTGCTGTATTTAGAATTGCAGCCCTTTTCCCTGCCTGTTTTTCTCTGGAGTACATAATCACCCTTGACTTATTGCATAGTTTACTTATTTGTTCACTGTCTGTATTTCCCTGCTAGAATGTAAAGCTCCATGATGGTAGGAACTTTCCATGTTTTGTTCACTGTTGAATCCTCAGCACTTGGAATAGAGCCTGGTGTAAAGTAGGGACTGAGTGAATGAATGAATGAATGAATGATGATGAAGTTGGCTTACCTGTCATATTTCCCCAAAAAGATTTTCATTCTTATTTGTGATCTGGACTATGGGTTGACTAGTTTACCTCCATAGAGGAAATCTCCATGATTACTGATACACTTATAATTAATCCTGGCAACTGTTTTGTTTGACAGGGAGTTCGTGTTTGAGAGGAGAGAATGTGTACAAACCGGCATCCCTCTTAATATATGATTAGCATATATTGAGGTAGTTACCTTTTAATATGAATTTTATTATTCATTTGATAATTTTATTTTATATTTTTATTAACTTGTTATTAATACATGCATTACTTTATTTTATTATTTTCATATCTTTATTAAGTAGTGGCAATGATTTTTTATTAACTGAATGGGGTTTCTGCTGTAAGAATCACTCTGTCCCCCTCTCACCACAAAAGATTAGGAAATGTAAATGATTTAGTTGACCTACCCTGGTTTACTTAACCTGGTACAGTATAATATGAAACATCTTACATTTATAGAGCTATTTGTATTAAAAGGTTCCCTCCCCTACACACACATATACATTATCCCTTTAGTTCTTACATCATTAAATATGTTTGAATGATTTGTGAACTTGAACCTTTATCACTGATGTCAAATCCTGTACTAGTTAAACTATTCCACACTGTACTTAAAAAACAAAAATAAAACCAAATGGTGCTTTATAGATGATCCATATACTTCTCATTCTTCCCAGTACTTCATCTGCTTTACAGATGAGGAAATACAAGCTTTCAATCTTCCCCCAGAGACCTCAGTGTTAGACACTGGTAAACTCTTCTGATTCTTATGCAAAACAACACATTACATCCCGTTACCCATCTTCTCATTAGTTTCTGTTATTTTGAGGAATAATGTGATTCTCCAAAGAAGCCAACATGAATGAAATTTCCATTTTCATATATCCTTGTGCAATCAGATTTAAAACACACACCTTTATCTTTAGAAACTTAGAGGCGGACACTTGTGTTCTGTCCTCCATCCCTTCTGGAGTTGCATGTATTGCTCACAGTCACAGTGTTCATGCCTCCACTTCCTGTTAACTATGTCCTCTTTCCTCCCAAAGTCGTCTAGTCCTGGGTGAGGCCTGTGAGATCTAGTTTTGTCCCCACTTCTGGGAAATGCTGAAGGCAAACAAAAACTAAAAACTAAAAAAACAACCCCAGAACTTTGAGATGTATTTAATAATTTTCTGGAATTAGTGTTTCTTCTTTAAGCATTTGAAATAGTTCATATTTTATGATAAGTTGACTAGTAGGGGAAACATCTGGGAGAAGGTTTGGTGTTAAGGGAAGCTAACCTCAGATTTAAAATCGTCACTGGGAACCCCAAGAGTGAATTATTAGTGTGGTGCAGTTAATGTGACACAGCTGGACTTGCTTGCATTATTACTACCTGGATTTTATTTATTTTTGATTGAAGCATATTTGATTTACAATATTGTGTGGTTTCAGGTGTATAGCATAGTGATTCAGTATTTTGCAGATTATATTCCATTGTAGGTTATTCTGAGATAATGGGTTTAATTCCCTGTGCTATGCAGTATATTCTTGTTGCTTATCTATTTTATTGATATATTTAGTAGTTTGTATCTGTTACTCCCATACCTCTGATTTGTTCCTGCCCCTTTTCTCTCCCCTTTGGTAACCTCAGATTTGTTTTCTATATCTGTGACTCTGTTTCTCTTTTGCATATACCTTCATTTGTATTATTTTTTAGATTCTGCGTATACATGATATCATATAGTATTTGTCTTTTTCTCTGACTTATATCACTAAGCATAATATTCTCCAGGTCCATCCACATTGCTACAGATGGCAGTATTTCATTCTTTTCTAAGACTGAGTCATATTCCATTGTATATATACTACCACATCTTTTTTTTTTTTTTTTTTTTTTTGCGGTACGCGGGCCTCTCACTGTTGTGGCCTCTCCCGTTGTGGAGCACAGGCTCCGGACGCGCAGGTTCAGCGGCCATGGCTCACGGGCCCAGCCGCTCTGTGGCATGTGGGATCTTCCCGGACCGGGGCACAAACCCGTGTCCCCTGCATTGGCAGGTGGACTCTCAACCACTGCGCCACCAGGGAAGCCCTATATTACCACATCTTAATCCAGTAATCTGTTGATGGGCACTTGGGTTGCATCCATATCTTGGCTATTGTAAATAGTGCTATTATGAACATTGGGGTGCACGTATCTTTTCAAATTAGTGTTTTTGTTTTTTCTGGATGTATGCACAGGAGTGGAATTGCTGGATCATATGGTAGTACTATTTTTAGTTTTTTAAGGAACCTCCATACTGTTTTTCACAGTGGCTGCACCAATTTATACTCCCACCAACAGTTTACAAGGGTTCTACTACCTGCATTTTAATTGTGACTTGGCTACCAACTGGCTGTGTTGCCCTGACTTTGTTTTTCACCTCTCTGAACCTTGGTTGTTGAGTATGTTGAGAATAGGTGCAGGAGAGAGGAAAGCTCGCGAGAAGCAGCATCTAGTTCAGAGGAGTCCTAGAATTTGGCTAAAAAGGGTAGAGAAATCACCTGAGGAGAGTGATGTGAAAGTAGAAATGGTAACAAGGGGCAGTGGCCAGACTGCAGGGCACAGAATAAGCCAGTGAGCATTTAAGTTGATGCTCGCGTTTTACTTGTGAAGGAGAAACATCTTGGACAGTGATTAGAAAAGGTAGGCAAAGGGGACGACTGGGTGGAAGTGATAAGTATAATCATGATAGCAATAGTAGCTAATCCTCACCTCCCGTGCTCTGCATACCTATTATTCTTTCCATTTTCTACATTAAAACATTGAGGCTCAGAGAGCTTCAGTTCCTTGCCTAGAGTCACATGGCTATAAGTGATAGCCCATCTCCAGATGACATCAGGACATCGAGTTTTAACTATTTTGTACATAGAATAAGACTCAGTTTCAGACTCATAGATACAGAGAACAAACTTGTGGTTGCCAGAGGAGAGGGGAGTTGCAGATGAGGGAAATAGGCGAGGGAGATTAAGAGGTATAAACTTCCAGTTTTAAAATAGATAAATCATAGGGATGTAAGGTACAGCATCAGGAGTATAATCGGTAATATTGTAATAACTTTCTATGGTGACAGCTGGTAACTAGATTTGTCATGGTGATCTTTTCGTGATGTATAAAAATATCGAATCACTATGTTGTACACCTGAAACGAATATAGTATGGTAAGTCAATTATACTTTGATTTAAAAAAGAAAGACTCAGTTTCCAATTCTAGCGAAGCCCATGGTAAAAATCATGAGGCTGAAATGGGAAATAGGGTGATGGGTGTGAGCTGGCTTGGATTTTCAGGTGCCGCGTTTGTTACAGAGCCTCCTGCTTTGACATTGTTCTGCCCGGTAATTTAAAGCCCTGCATCTGCTTGCTGGCCTGGGCAGGGATCACTCATCTCTGTTGCCTTTATACTCTAATCTCTTTCCCCCTTTACTGCTTTCAGGATGAGGCTGTTTCTCAAAGAAGTAAAAGGGCCACACAGTGAGGGCTACCCCCCAGGTTTGATTTCAGAAAGCTTTTATTCCAGTTAATGACAGTGTATTCTTTCAAAACAATACATTCAAGTACTACACAGAGTTCACGATTGTTCCTTAATGTCGTATGATGTAATGCTAATGCTGGTGGGTGATCTGCAGAGGCAGTGGCTGGGCGAGTTTGGGGCTATTCCTATGACTGAGGTAATGTATGCATTTTTAATAAGCAAGCAGATTCTTTCTCTGGTCTTAACCCTTTTGGGTGACTGTCCCAGGGTATAGTTTATGCTCCATACAAATGCCAAATAACATTACATTAGTAAAGTTCCTCTTCTATTTTAAGCCAAAAGAATTTCTTTTTTTCATAGCAGTCTCTGAAGTACCAACTTACTTGGAAATGTAACACACTTAAGGGAAAATGAGAAATTAAAAAATTAGAAGGTAGCAATAAATGGCCATGACAGAGCACAAAAGCAAAATGTAGATTTGATGCAAATTAGATTCCCAGAGGTTAAACAAACCCTATAGATTTCTTACTTAAAATTCAACCATTCATATTTTTTAATTAATCCCACTCTCATGTCATTCTATAGAAATGAAATACTCACAAGTGAAATGTAATATTGATGTTTTATATATAAAAGTTATAAAATAATTATTCTTTTCACTCCTGGCAATGAATATATGTGCACGCATGAGAGGACATGGTGGTGCGTACATATATGACTTTCTTTGCAACTGACTGATCATTTTTGTTACTGACCCTGGATACAACAAGACATAAGATTATAAGACTTCCCTGGTGGCGCAGTGGTTAAGAATCCACCTGCCAATGCAGGCGACACAGGTTCGAGCCCTGGTCCAGGAAGATCCCACATGGCAAGGAGCAACTAAGCCCATGCGCCACAACTACTGAGCCTGTGCTCTAGAGCCCGTGAGCCACAACTACTGAGCCCGCGAGCCACAACTACTGAAGCCCGCTCCGCAACAAGAGAAGCCACCATGAGGAGAAGCCCACGCACTGTAATGAAGAGTAACC
Source organism: Monodon monoceros (assembly GCF_005190385.1). Classification (NCBI taxonomy): domain Eukaryota; kingdom Metazoa; phylum Chordata; class Mammalia; order Artiodactyla; family Monodontidae; genus Monodon; species Monodon monoceros. The sequence goes on from NW_021703783.1 coordinate 9,031,417, forward strand.
CTGGCTCGCTGCAACTAGAAAAAGCCCGCGTGCAGCAACGAAGACCCAACACAGCCAAAAATAAATAAATTATTTACATAATTAAAAAAAAAAAGATTGTATTGCTGCCTAAGGAGGGGACTGTCTTTGTTACCAACAAGGGAGATCAGACATACACAGTGTAAAAGCCTCAGCTCTGTTGGGAGTTCTGTGCTTGGTTGTTAAGAATATGCTGCATATGTCCAAGTATATTCTTTTATTGTAGTTTGCTGTTGACAGTTCCCAGAGGTAACGTTTGTGCAGATGCCAGTGGGATGGGTGCAGAGACAAGAAAGCCAGCCCCCATGCACTGCCCTCAGAGAGCAGGAGCCCCTCCTCTCTGCTGGGTCACAGCCACTGCTGCCCTGGCTGCTGCTTCTGCAGATCTGTATCCAGGTCCTGACTGGGTTTTACAGAGTCCCAAGAGTCCTGGACTGCCCCACACGTGCTAGTTATTGCCACGTATATTTTCTTTGCTTATAGACCCGCTCCACTGTTCCATAGGACTTCACTTAGAGACACAGGTCCTAAGATAAAATTATTAAGAATTTCAGAGGGCAGCACAAGGGCATTGAACCAAATGTGGAGGACCCCTTTTGAGAACGGGACCCTGTGGGACTGCACAGTTGCACGGCTGTGAAGCAGTTGTAATCCCACAGGTAGTTCAGGTTTAGGTGCTGTTTGATCCAGAGGTTTATCATGTCAGGGTCTCATTTTACTTTTCTGTAATTTTCTCTGTCTTTTCACTCTGTCATCCTTCATGTATTGGTTCCATCCTTTGACTAGTTTTCTACATGAAAGCAAAATGGCTACAGGAGTTCCAGGTCTTTTATCCACATAATGCACACTCTGTAGCAAAAGAGATTCTCATTAGTCAGGCATGGGTCACATGGTCATATGCCTAGGTGACAGGCTACCTGATTGGCTTAGTCTAGCTCACATACTTCACCACTAAAGTACAGTAAAGTTTTCTGGAACCATATGGCTCCTAGCATGGAAACTGAGGACTGTTAGGCAGGAATTGCTATAGGACAATCACAAGTGTCCACTACAGACTGTTTCTTGAATTAATGACTGACTGACAGATTGGAGTACTTCATCCTGGCAAAGGATGTGTAAATATGCCTCTTGTTTCCAAAGTCTTAGCTGAAATTGTAACTAATACTGTATAAACTGATATCTAGATAATTATAATATGGCAATTGTTAAAAGAGTTGTGATAAGAAAAAATCCTATTGCCTATTTAGAGATATTGAAAAAGAAGCACTTAGTACCAAAAACGTTACCAGTGTTTTTCCAGCACTGCTGGAGGAAGATGCCTCAAGGCTTCCAATGATCAATACTGATTATATTCTAGGTATATGTGTCTCTGAAGATATAAAGGATAAACCACTAACGTCATGGGACTACCTTTCAAGCAATAGCAAAATTTCTTCTTCTTCTGTGATTAACGGGCAGCTTCTATTATATACAGTAATTTGGTTGTTTTTTTTTTTAAAACATATGTATATTTATTTATTTTTGGTTGCATTGGGTCTTTGTTGCTGTGCGCGGGCTTTCTCTAGTTGCGGTGAGTGGGGCCTACTCTTTGTTGCAGTGTGCGGGCTTCTCTTGTTGGGAGCACGGGCTCCAGGCGTGCGGGTTCAGTAGTTGTGGCATGCGGGCTCAGTAGTTGTGGCTCATGGGCTCTAGAGCGCAGGCTCAGTATTTGTGGCGCACGAGCTTAGTTGCTTCGCAGCATGTGGGATCTTCCCGGACCAGGGCTCGAACCCGTGTCACCTGCATTGGCAGGCGGATTCTCAACCACTGCGCCACCAAGGAAGCCCAGTAATTTGGTTTTTGTGATGAACCTACACACCAGGAGGAAATGTATACAAATGTATAGTAGATATTAATAAATTATCAATGTAGCTTAAAAAAAAAACATGATGCATGTGAAGGAGATTTTGACAATTAAAAAGAGCCTGGGACTTTCCTTGGTGGAGTAAAATCTCACAAAACGGCAGCGAAGGCTCTCAAATCACATGGAACATTGAGAATTAGCGCTGGAGGTTGAAGCCGGGAAAGAATGAATCCATGGAAAAGGTGGATGTGAAGAACATGAGGGAGCTGGATTTCAAATGACCAGTTAATTCACATCTTTCTCACCAACCCACCTATCAGCCAGACAAATAATATAAGCGAAAAAGGTCCTGGCATTTATCAGACATCTGCGTGTGCCCGCTGTCAGGCCTTACCTCTGCATTGGAAAGTGGAGTGACAAAGGAGGGGATGAGGGGGTGGGTCTTAATCAGAGCCACAGTCTTCTCTGAACCGCTGAGCGGTGACCTCCAGACCCAGGGTTGATCCTCAGGGTGTATTTTCCCCCAGATACCATCTTTGAAAAGTTGATAATTCATTCCCGATTACCTTGTAGGTTTATTTGTATGTGTAATAGCGCTTCAGTTAACCTTTTAAACGTGGCCGTTAACTGGCAAAGTGTGAGTCTTACTCAGAAGAGGGGGACGCACTAGGAGAATGGTCACTCGAAACCAATGGAGAACGTTTGCGAGAGCAGCCTCACTTTGTTCCGCACTCCAGCAAATCTCTGTGCCTGCATCCATTCTTGTTTCTTTCCATGAAATCTCAGAGGAGGTGTGTCTGTGTCTTTTATTAAAGAATCATATATCTTCTAAAGAAATTAAGGGAAGAAGAAACTATATGTTGAATGTTTACTCCCATGTTTATCATTTCTGGAATTCTTAATCTCTTCCTATGGATTCACGTTTCCATTTGATGTCATTTATTCTTAGTCTGAAGAACTTCTTGTAGCATTTCTCGTAGGGCAGGTCAGCTGGGAACAAATTCTTTGTTTTTATTTATATAAAAATGTCAGTTTTGCCCAGTTTTGTTATAAAGTTTTTTCTTTTTTTTCTTTTTGGTAACTACTATATTTTTGAGGAGATATTGTGAGACTTTATGTAATCTTGTTTTTCAGCACACTTTCTTTCACCAGTCATAATAGTCATTGATATTTCTTGCTTGAATTAATTATACAGTGATGGTTACCAAACAGCGATTTTTCTAAGTTTATCATTCCTTCTACATTTATTAGTTTGCATTTTACTGTAAGGAAGACCTTTCTCTTATCCCCAGTTTTTATTCATTTATTTGTTTAAGTCAGTGTGGAACAGCGACTTCCTATTTTATTCAATGAGTTGTGCTCTGTTAAAGTCATTATATTTGGCCCTCCATATCAGTGGGTTCTGCATCCACAGATTCACCCAAGGGCGGATTGAAAATAGGAAAAAAAGTCCAGAAAGTTCCAAAAAACAAAACGCGAATTTCCTGAGCGCTAGCAACTATTTACATATCATTTACATCAATTTACATAGTATTTGCATTGTATTAGATATTATAAGTAATCTAGAGATGATTTAAAGTATACGGGAGGATGTGCGTAGGTTATATGCGAATACATTTTATATAAAGGACTTGAGCATCCAGGGACTTTGGTATCCACGGGGATCCTGGAATCATTCCCCTCATGGACACCAAGGAGCGACTGTTTTTTTTGTTTTGTTTTGTTTTTGCGGTACGCGGGCCTCTCACTGTTGTGGCCTCTCCCGTTGCGGAGCACAGGCTCCAGATGCGCAGGCTCAGCGGCCATGGCTCACGGGCCCAGCCTCTCTGCGGCATGTGGGATCTTCCCGGACCAGGGCACGAACCAGTGTCCCCTGCCTTGGCAGGCAGACTCTCAACCACTGTGCCACCAGGGAAACCCCGACTGTTTATTTTTAATTGCAAAATGCTCCATATTTGGCTAGTTGCAATACCATCAATTCAGCTTCCTGTGTCCTTTTGACGCATTCTCATTATTCTTTGAACATATTTTTATTTTATGGCACAATATAACGTTCCAGACTTACCTTGTTCTTCCCTGGCCTCAGCCCTAGAATCAAGCATTTCTCCAGGAGCCCTGGTTCTTTTAGTGGAGGGTGATGTTTAGAAACCACTCCCAGACCCTCTTGGTGTGTTTAGCAAGGAATATATATATATATATATATATATATATATATATATATATATATATATGTGTGTATATTTATATATACAAACTCACACATTTATACCTGTATTTATTTTTATATTTAACCTATGTATATTGAAAAGGATGAGTTCACACTTATGTGCACCATATGTTCTTTGATCTATAGGGTTTTGGTTATTATCAAATACCTTGGCCATTATTTCTTCCAGTATTTTTCTGCCCCTCCCTTCCCAGTTTCTATGTTTGACCATGTGGTATTTTCTCACAGGTCATTGATGCACCTTTTGGATTTTTTTTTCCTTTCTGTCTTTTTCCTTTCTGTCCTACTTTGGGTAATTTTTAATGCTATGTTTCCAGGTTGAATGGTCTTTTTTTTTCTGTCATGTCTATGCTGCCATTAATCCCATCCAATGCATTGTTTTAAACTTTTTATTTTATATTGGAGTATAGTTGATGAACAATGTGATAGTCTCCAGTGCATAGCAGAGTGATTCACTTATACATATACGTGTATCTATTGTTTTTCAAATTCTTTTCCCATTTAGGTTGTTACATAATATTGAACAGAGTTCCCTGTGTTATACAGTAGGTCCTTGCTGGTTATCCATTTAAAATATAGCAGTGTACATGCCAATCCAAAACTCTCTAGCTATCTCTTCCCCCTACCCTTGTATTTTTAATTTCAAATAACTGTGTTTTTCAGCTTTAGATATCCATTCCCCTCTTTTTAAAAAAAAAGTCATTTCTTTGCTTTATCATGCTTATGTTCTCCTCTACTTTTTGAACATATAGAGTATATTTATAATAACTCTTTTAACTCTTGTCTGCTAGTCCATCATTTCTGGATCTGTTTTTTTTTTTTTATTGAATGAGCTTTCTCAAGTCACATTTTCCTGCTTTTTTCATGCCTGGAAGTTTTTTTGGGGGGGGGGGTAGGAGTTTATTAATTAATTAATTAATTTTTGCTGTGTTTCTGTGCGAGGGCTTTCTCTAGTTGTGGCAAGCGGGGGCCACTCTTCATCGCGGTGCGCGGGCCTCTCACTATCGCGGCCTCTCCCGTTGCGGAGCACAGGCTCCAGACGCGCAGGCTCAGTAGTTGTGGCTCATGGGCCTAGTTGCTCCATGGCATGTGGGATCCTCCCAGACCAGGGCTCGAACCCGTGTCCCCTGCATTAGCAGGCAGATTCTCAACCACTGCGCCACCAGGGAAGCCCCGATGCCTGGAAGATTTTTACTGTATGCCAAAGATTGTATATTTTATGTTTTTGGAGGCTGGATTTTGTTTGATTCCTTTAAAGGAGATTGGACTTGGTTCTGGCAGAAGGTTAAGTTACTTGTAATCAGTTCTAGGCTTGCTTTTGAGTTTGGTTAGGGCTCATCCAGAGCAGTCTTACGTCTGATTTAATTAAACCTCCCTACTAAGGCAATACCCTTCTGAGCATGCTACCCATTGCCCCATATATTATGAGGTTTTTCCACTCTGGCTGGTGGGAACATGAACTGCCCTTAGCCTTATGTGAGTTTCAGAAATTGTTTGGCTTACTGCTTTCCTGGTTCTTTCTCCAGACTTGTGGAATTTCGGCTCATAAATTCACAAGTTACTGTGCAAGGGTTCAAGAGTGCCCTGTGTGATTTCCACAGTGTGCTTGTGGAACGCCCTTCCCTCCCATCCTCTGTCGTGCAAGTTCTAGACACCTTAGTCTCTGCAAACTCCACTCTCTCTTCAACTCCGAGGCCACTGTGCCTCCCTGGTCTACATCCTGAGACCTGCCTTTCAGCAGTAAGCTGGGGAAATGATAGAACTCACTTGTTTTCCTTCTTGTGGGGCTCAAAGTCCTGCACTGCCTGCACAATATCTGAAAAGAGTGTTTCATATATTTTGTCTGGTTTTCTAGCTGTTTATGACTGTCAGGCATAACAGCAGATAATATTTCATGGGCAGAAGTGGAAATCCTCCCCCAAAGATGCTTTTTAATCCATATTCTTCTCTCAGTTACCACTTCTTCATTTTACTTTTGTGCCTCATGACAGTAGCTTTTGATAACTACATTGGGCATTCATTTCTGCAAAATATTGGTAAACTCCTGCCCAGGTCCTGGTGGTGCTCCAGGTAGCAGAGATACAAAAGAATATAAGACACCGTTTCTGCCCTTTGGGAGCTTATAGTTTTGTGAGTGATTTAGACAGGTAAATAACTCGTAGTAATATAGTATGTGTAATACTGGCCAGATGCCCAAAAGACTAGGTAGGCATGGAGGAGAGAACCATTAATTTGACCTGGGGATCTGAGATAGGCTTCACAGTGGAAGAAATATTGGAGCTGGGTTTTCAGGGATGAATGGAAGGCAGCCACATTGAGAAGACAGGGTCGGGGGAGTGTTCATAGTTTAAAATCTTACATATAAATAAAAAGATAAAAGTTGCCAAGAGAATTCTTGACCAGAATTACAGCTGGGATGTACTGCTTTAATTTTCTGTTCTTAGTCAATGTATGCAGGTTACCCAAATGTATGCAGGTTAAATTCTGATTTTAGTTTCAAGCCATATTAAATATCAACTTACTGGAATAATTAATTATCAGATAGTTTATGTACTGATTATTCATTTTTTTCTGTTTCTCTAAACTTTCAATTTGTGTTATATTATGACTTTAAATAAAATATACATGGTTTTCTTTAGCTAGAACCCAAGGATATATCTTTCTAAACAGTATCATTTCCTGCATGAGCTAGCCTTTTACCCCTGGAATATAACAGTAAAGGATGTACAGTGTATATTTCCTTTTAAGGTTCTGGTTTGTCAGCAGTTTCTGCTAAGTGATAGCCTAGAAACAGCCTAAGGCTGAATAGTATAAAATTTTGTTAGTCGTTTTCAATTTTTCTACTTTTCCAAAATTCGCATATAAAAATTCTTCTATTTTAAAACACACTAGCGACCCACCACCAGTCCCTTCCATCAGGAAACTTGCACAAGCCTCTTAGATAGCCTCATCCACCAGAGGGCAGACAGCAGAAGGAAGAAGAACAACAGTCCTGCAGCCTGTAGAACAAAAACCACACTCACAGAAAGATAGACAAGATGAAAAGGCAGAGGGCTATGTACCAGATGAAGGAACAAGATAAAACCCCAGAAAAACAACTAAATGAAGTGGAGATAGGCAACCTTCCAGAAAAATAAATCAGAATAATAGTGAAGATGATCCAGGACCTCGGGAAAAGAATGGAGGCAAAGATCGAGAAGATGCATGAAATGTTTAACAAAGGCCTAGAAGAATTAAAGAACAAAAAAACAGAGATGAACAATACAATAACTGAAATGAAAACTACACTAGAAGGAATCAGTAGCAGAATAACTGAGGCAGAAGAACGGATAAGTGACCTGGAAGACAGAATGGTGGAATTCACTGCTGTGGAACAGAATAAAGAAAAAAGAATGAAAAGAAATGAAGACAGCCTAAGAGACCTCTGGGACAACATTAAACGCAACAACATTCACGTTATAGGGGTCCCAGAAGGAGAGGAGAGAGAGAAAGGACCTGAGAAAATATTTGAAGAGATTATAGTCGAAAACTTCCCTAACATGGGAAAGGAAATAGCCACCCAAGTCCAGGAAGCACAGAGAGTCCCATACAGGATAAACCCAAGGAGAAACACACCGAGACACATAGTAATCAAAATTAAAGACAAAGAAAAATTATTGAAAGCAGCAAGGGAAAAATGACAAATAACATACAAGGGAACCTCCCATAAGGTTAACAGCTGATTTCTCAGCAGAGACTCTACAAGCCAGGAGGGAGTGGCATGATATACTTAAAGTGATGAAAGGGAAGAACCTACAACCAAGATTACTCTACCCGGCAGGGATCTCATTCAGATTTGATGGAGAAATCAAAAGCTTTACAGACAAGTAAAAGCTAAGAGAATTTAGCACCACCAAACCAGCTCTACAACAAATGCTAAAGGAACTTCTCTAAGTGGGAAACAAAAGGGAAGAAAAGGACCTACAAAAACAAACCCAAAACAATTAAGAAAATGGTCATAGGAACATACATATCGATAATTACCTTAAATGTGAGTGGATTAAATGCTCCAACCAAAACACACAGGCTTGCTGAATGGATACAAAAACAAGACCCATATATATGCTGTCTACAAGAGACCCACTTCAGACCTAGGGACACATACAGACTGAAAGTGAGGGGATGAAAAAGATATTCCATGCAAATGGAAATCAAAAGAAAGGTGGAGTAGCAATACTCATATCAGATAAAATAGACTTTAAAATAATGTTACAAGAGACAAGGAAGGACACTACATAATGATCAAGGGATCAATCCAAGAAGAAGATATAATAATTATAAATATGTATACACCCAACATAGGAGCACCTCAATACATAAGGCAACTGCTAACAGCTCTAAAAGAGGAAATCGATACTAACACAATAATAGTGGGGGAATTTAACACCTCACTTACACCAATGGACAGATTATCCAAAATGAAAATAAATAAGGAAACAGAAGCTTTAAATGACACAATAGACCAGATAGATTTAATTGATATTTATAGGACATTCCATCCCAAAACAGCAGATTACACTTTCTTCTCAAGTGCACATGGAACATTCTCCAGGATAGATCACATCTTGGGTCACAAATCAAACCTCAGTAAATTTAAGAAAATTGAAATCATATCAAGCATCTTTTCTGACCACAACGCTATGAGATTAGAAATGAATTACAGGGGAAAAAAACTTAAATAACACAAACACATGAAGGCTAAACAATACACTACTTAATAGCCAAGAGATCACTGAAGAAATCGAAGAGGAAACCAAAAAACACCTGGAGACAAATGACAACAAAAACACAACAATCCAAAACCAATGGGATGCAGCAAAAGCAGTTCTAAGAGGGAAGTTTATAGCTATACAAGCCTACCTCAAGAAACAAGAAAAATCTCAAACAATCTAACCTTACACCTAAAGGAACTAGAGAAAGAAGAACAAACAAAACCCAAAGTTAGCAGAAGGAAAGAAATCATAAAGATCAGAGCAGAAATAAATGAAATAGAAACAAAGAAAACAGTAGCAAAGATCAATAAAAGTAAAATCTGGTTCTTTAAGAAGATAAACAAAATTGATAAACCATTAGCCAGACTCATCAAGAAAAGGAGGGAGAGGACTCAAATCAATAAAATTATAAATGAAAAAGGAGAAGTTACAACAGACACCACAGAAATACAAAGCATCCTAAGAGACTACACAAGCAACTCTATGCCAATAAAACGGACAACCTGGAAGAAATGGACAAATTCTTAGAAAGGTATAACCTCCCAAGACTGAACCAGGAAGAAATAGAAAATATGAACAGACCAATCACAAGGAATGATATTGAAACTGATTAAAAATCTTCCAACAAACAAAAGTCCAGGACCAGATGGCTTCACAGGTGAATTCTATCAAACATTTAGAGGAGAGCCAATAGCCATCCTTCTCAAACTCTTCCAAAAAATTGTGGAGGAAGGAACACTCCCATACTCATTCTATGAGGCCACCATTACCCTGATACCAAAACCAGGCAAAGATACTACAAAAAAAGAAAATTACAGACCAATATCACTGATGAATATAGATGCAAAAATCCTCAACAAAATACTAGCAAACAGAATCCAACAACACATTAAAAGGATCATGCACCATGATCAAGTGGTATTTATCCCAGGGATGCAAGGATTCTTCAGTATACATAAATCAATCAGTGTGATACACCATATTAAATTGAAGAATAAAAACCATATGATCATCTCAATAGATGCAGAAAAAGCTTTTGACAAAATTCAACACCTATTTATGTTAAAAACTCTCCAGAAAGTGGGCATAGAGGGAACCTACCTCAACATAATAAAGGCCATATACAACAAACCCACAGCAAACATCATTCTCAATGGTGAAAAACTGAAAGCATTTCCTCTAAGATCAGGAACAAGACAAGGATGTCCACTCTCACCACTATTATTCAACATAGTTTTGGAAGTCCTAGCCTTGGCAATCAGAGAAGAAAAAGAAATAAAAGTAATACAAATTGGAAAAGAAGAAGTAAAACTGTCACTGTTTGCAGATGACATGATACTATACACAGAGAATCCTAAAGATACCACCAGAAAACTACTAGAGCTAATCAATGAATTTGGTAAAGTTGCAGGATACAAAATTAATGCACAGAAATGATGAAAAATCTGAAAGAGGAATTAAGGAAACACTCGCATTTACCACTGCAACAAAAAGAATAAAATACCTAGGAATAAACCTACTTAGGGAGACAAAAGGCCTATATGCAGAAAACTATGATACTGATGAAAGAAATTAGTGATGATACCAGCAGATGGAGAGCTATACCATGTTCTTGGATTGGAAGAATCAATATCGTGAAAATGACTGTACTACCCAAAGCAATCTACAGATTCAATGCAATCCCTAATCAAATTACCAATGGTAGTTTTTGCAGAACTAGAAAAAAAAATTCTTAAAGTTTGTATGGAGACACAAAAGACCCCAAATAGCCAAAGCAGTCTTGAGGGGAAAAAACGGAGCTGGAGGAATCAGACTCCCTGACTTCAGACTATACTACAAAGCTACAGTGATCAAGACAATATGGTACTGGCACAAAAACAGAAACATAGATCAATGAAACAAGATGGAAAGCCCAGAGATAAACCCACGCACCTATGGTCAACTGATGTATGACAAAGGAGGCAAGGATATACAATGGAGAAAAGACATTCTCTTCAGTAAGTGTTGCTGGGAAAACTGGACAGCTACATGTAAAAGAATGAAATTAGAACACTCCCTAACACCATACACAAAAATAAACTCAAAATGGATTAGAGACCTAAAAATGTAAGATCGGACACTATAAAACTCTTAGAGGAACACATAGGAAGAACACTCTTTGACATAAATCACAGCAGGATCCTTTTTGATCCACCTCCTAGAGTAATGAAAATAAAAACAAAAATAAGAAAATGGGACGTAGTGAAACGTCACAGCTTTTGCACAGCAAAGGAAACCGTAAACAAGACGAAAAGACAACCCTCAGAACAGGAGAAAATATTTGCAAACGAATCAACAAAGGATTAATCTCCAAAATATATAAACAGCTCATGCAGCTCAATATTAAGAAAACAAACAATCCAATCTAAAAATGGGCAGAAGACCTAAATAGACATTTCTCCAAAGAAGACATACAGATGGCCAAGAAGCACATGAAAAGCTGCTCAACATCACTAATTATTAGAGAAATGCAAATCGAAACTACAACGAGGTATCACCTTACACCAGTTAGAATGGGCATCATCAGAAAATCTACAAACAACAAATGCTGGAGTGGGTGTGGAGAAAAGGGAACCCTGTTGCGCTGTTGGTGGGAATGTAAACTGATGCAGCCACTTTGAAGAACAATATAGAGGTTCCTTAAAAAATCAAAAATAGAACTACCATATGACCCAGCAATCCCACTACTGGGCATGTACCCAGAGAAAACCATAATTCAAAAAGACACATGCACCCCAATGTTCATTGCAGCACTATTTACAATAGCCAGGTCATGGAAGCAACCTAAATGCCCATTGACAGATGAATGGATAAAGAAGATGTGGTACATATATACAATGGAATATTACTCAGCCATAAAAAGGAACGAAATTGGGTCATTTGTTGAGACGTGGATGGATCTAGAGACTGTCATAGAGTGAAGTAAGTCAGAAAGAGAAAAACAAATATCGTATATTAACATATATGTGGAACCTAGAAAAGTGGTACAGATGAACCAGTTTGCAGGGCAGAAATTGAGACACAGATGTAGAGAACAAACGTATGGACACCAAGGGGGGAAAACCGTGGTGGGGTGGGGATGGTGGTGTGCTGAACTGGGCGATTGGGATTGACATGTATACACTGATGTGTATAAAATTGATGACTAATAAAAATAAAAAAAATAAAATTCAAAAAAAAATTTTTAAAAAACAACAAAAAAACACACTAGCATTTGAGACTGAAATGTTTATTTAGGAAAGCCAGTGTTTTAAAGGTATTCTCACAACTTAAAAAATTCCCTTTCCCCCAGCCCCTCAAACTGAACTGATTATTAGACATTAATTTGATGCTAATGTAATCGTTTTTGGAATTGGTACCACATAATATTCGTCACTCTGAGCACAAGTGGAAGCCACATGCTTTTTTTTAGAACTGTGATATTTCATATATTTATTCATTCATTTAACCAAATTCATTAAGCTCGTGCTCTTCATCTGATATTGTTAGGCTAGAGGCACAAAAGCAAAACACATTACTCCTTCCCATGAAGAGAGCTCACAGTCTAGTGAGGGAAACTATATTGTTAACAGATAAATTGTGACCCAGTATGGTAAGTACTGTAAATAAAGTGTAACCCGTCAGAGAACCTGAAGGGTGGAACAGCTTATTCTGTCTGAAAGAGGCAGGAAAGGTTGACTAGAATTAGAACAACTTAGAAGAATTTACATTTGTGGTCTTGATAGTAATTATTTCCAAAACCTTATTATGCGTAGGTAATAAAGCTGATTATAGGGCCCCAAACTCAGAGAGTCTGATTCAATAGGTTCATTTGTAAGGTATCATCTGTATGTTGAACTAGCATTCCAGGTGATTCTGAAATGGGTTCACGGACCACACTTTGGAAAATATCGAGCCAGAAGTTTATGAACTTGAATCTTACCTGAAATTACAGAACTGTTAGATCATTCAACTAAATGATTCTAGAAAATTTTTTAAAAGAGATGTGGTTATCAAAAGTGTATCTTGGAATATGTTATTAGGTTTCTACTATTTTGGGATGAACTCAGTTATTAAAACTATGATTCACAGTTAATGCCTATACATTAAATTTTAGACTCATTGGGAATTCATTATTTGTAGAAGAATGTTAAAAGTCACAGGTTTTTGATAATGTTTAAGTGTGTTTCCCACCAAAATCCAGTTTCACAAAAAGCCAATGAAATGCAAAGTGATATTTTAAAGAATAAGTTTCGATAGATAATTATTTGCATTATATGAGCAGATGAAAATCATTAAAAGTTTACTGACCTATGGAAGTGTCAGTAAACAAATATATGGAAACAAAAATGCAGTTTTGATTTGCCAGATTTTTGGATCAGACATACCGCCATTGGGGGTTACTTGGTTCTTCATTCAGTCTTTTTAATTGAGGGCTTTTGTCTCACTTATAATTAAAATATTAGTACGTTTTATTTCAGTAAATCTTATATCAAGATTCATGTTTACCAGCTACAAGTGAAGGAAAAAATGATAAACCCCAGTGAGAGGGGTTAACAGTTATATAGGCCAAAGAGACAGTAAAACATCTTCTAATGCTAGTAAATACCATAGTTCTTTCTCATGTTTTGCCACTTGTTTTCATAAGATGGCCTCCCTTTAATGTAGTTTAATTTATAGCAGTGCGGTTTTTAACCCTTTTGCCACTAGATGTCACTAGACTAAAACAGTTGGTAAGCTGGTTGAAACTTGCTACAACTTGTGGCAATATTTGCAAAAGCCTTTGGTTAATTAAGTTTACTCTGTACCATCTGGATTTCTCATAAAACCAGGTCACAGCTTGCTTCAAGCACAAGCTGGCTGGAAAATATACATGTTCTATGACACATTAGTAATCTATAATTAGTTATTTTAGTGTTTATCAGGACAGAAAAAGAAAAAATTTACTACCACAGGAAACTTGCAGTGACCTTAATTTTTTGAAGAGAAACTCTGTTTTCAGTGTATCACTGTGCTCAAATGTTTATCACATAAAAGATTTCTGAAGAATTGGGATTGTGTCTTAACTATCTCTAATTTCTCAGGGGCTACCACAAAGGCTTGGCACTTGTAGGTATTCAGTAAATGTGATTAAGCATTAGGGTAGTATAGGAGATGTCAGAGGGAAAAAAGTCAAGTTCTCCTCTCAAAAAAGTCTCATTTGGGAGACAGTCTACAAAAATATATGCCCACAGCTCAGGGTAGTGTGTATGTACCAAATGAGTACTGCAGTTGTTAAATTCTGTGGGATTCCAGAGGGTCAGTAGCTCTTGGGAGCTAGGGGCAGTGATTAAAGGTGTCTTCAAGAAAGGGTATTTAGAGATGAAGAGGGAGGGCAGGTAACAAATGAAGAAAACAATGGCCAAGGTTCAAGGGTAGGAAAATGTGGGCAGTAAAGATTCAGAAGGATTAACAACTCAAGGGCTCTGAATTTAAGGCTTAATGTTGGACTTAGTATGTTTTAGGGGGGACAATAAAGGATATTGGAGTGGGGGAATAATAATCTGTTTGGTAATGCTTTGTAATTTACAAAATACTAGCACTTGAAGAAGGGTGAGTTGGAGGTGATTACTCTTTGATTTTAAAATTCTTCTGTTCTAAAGTCTATTAAAAACATTTCTATTTTAAAAGAGATTATCTAGATAGAGGGCTCAGCATTGTGCCTGGTACTTAGTAAACCCTCAGTAAATGATCCTTGTTAATAGTAATATTATTAAATCAGAAAAAATGTTAGAGTCATTCTACAAAGTAACTGCCTACTGTTCTTCATAAGAGTCAAAGTCATGAAGGACAAGGAGTGACTGAAGAATTGTCATAGATGGAGGAGACTAAGGAGATCTGTAATGTGGAGTCCTGAAATGGATCCTAGAACAGAAAAGGACAATAGCAAAAAAAAAAAAAAAAAAAAAAAAAAAAGGGGGAATTTGAGTAAGGTGTGTAGTTTAGTTGATTGCATTGTACCAATGTTAATTTCCTGGTTTTGATCATTGTACTATGGTTGTATACTATGTTAATCTTAGGGGAAGCTGGTGAAGGGCATATAGGAATCCTGTACTTCATACAGTTTTTCTTAAAGTTATTTTAAAAATTAAAAGTTTAAAAATATAGTAATGGCTTAGAAAAGGTTGCAGTTCCATATTTGAACTGGATGTTCTACTGAGGTCAGATGTTAGAGGAAAAGTTTTACAGTCTCCTACCTTGTAGAATCTTTAGGATGGACAACTACTAGGATGGCTTAAGGCAAGAGTGAGTTCCCTTGAAGCCAAGGGAGTAGAACTTCTGAAGACCCTCAGTCCATTTTAACACCTCTAGACATATTGTAGCTAATACATAAAATTTCCCAGTGTCTTGGCCTTTAAGGCCACTTGAATTTTGGCTCTTCAAACTGTAATTTAATACCCTCAGCCCCCTTTTCAGGATGTTCACAGTAATCTAATGAGGCTTCCCAGGGCTTTGCCATCAACCCATACACTGTATTTTAATAAGAAAGGATTTCTTACAGCATTCTACCTATGAGCCTTTCTATATATTTCATCATCTTTACTCAGATTACCTGTGGGCCAGAGCAACAGTGGAGGAACATCTCGTGTTTGTAGAGGTGTTGGGTGTAATTAAGTTCTAAAATCAGTGCAAGAATTTTATATTTACTTATAACCTTGGAAAAATTTTTAAATTATCAATAAAGCATACTTTAAAATTTTTATGCTTCTGTACTTTAAATGTTTAGGATAAAAGGAAAGTCTGCATGCACATATCTGGACATCAGACCTTTATGACCGATCATAAATAAGGGATTAGTTTGTAGTTTTTTTTCTTTTTCTTTTTTTTCCCTGTTGTGATTTCTTTGGTATGAGGGCATACTGGATTCATGAAATCAGTTGGGAAGTATTTTCTGCTTTCTTTTCTGTAAGAGTTTGTGAAGGATTGGTATTGTTTTATCTTTAAATATTTGGTATAATTCACAGTGAAGCCACTGGGCCTGAGATTTTCTTTCCTTGGTATAGGTCTATTAAGATTTCTATTTCTTCTTGAGTAAGTTTTAGTAATTCTTGTCTTTCTAGGAATTTATTTCACTTATCTAATTTATTGGCATAAAGTTTTTCTTAATCCCTTTTAATCCTCTAAATTTCTATAAGGTCAATAGTGATGTTCCTCTTCCCTTCCTGATTTTGATCATTTGAGCCTTTTTTCCTTTTTCCTTGGTCATTCTGGCTACAGATTTGTCAGTTTTGTTGATCTCTTCAGAGAACTAATTCTTGTGTTATTGATTTTCTCTGTTGTTTTCCTGTTTTTAATTGCTTTCTGCTCTAATCTTTATTATTTTCTTTTCTTCTGCTTGGTTTGGATTTCATTTGCACTTCTCTTTCTAGTTTGTTGAGGTACAAGTTTAGTTTATTGATTTGCCATCTTTCTTTTTTTCTGAAATAGGCATTTAAAAGCCATAAAGTTTCCCCTGAGCACTGCTTTAGTCATCACTAAACACAACAAAACCTAGAATTTCTCTTGTTATTGTCTAGGAGATTTATAGTTTTGTGTTTTACATCTAGGTCTTTGATCCATTTTGAGTTAATTTTTGTGAAAGGTGTAAACCATGTACACTTCTAAAGAGTGTGTCCTCTGCAGTCATTGGCTGAAGTTATGTCAAGTTGGTTGATTGTGTTCAAGTCTTCTATAAACTTATTGATTTTCTGTTTAGTTTTATCCATTATTGAGAGTAAGGTACTAAATTAAACATGTTATTGTTGGATTGTCTATTGCTCCTTCGAATTCTGTCAGTTTCTCCTTCATTTGTTTTGAGGCTACACTGTTAGGTGTGAATACATTTATAATTATATCTTACTGATGTAGTCACTCTATCATTATGAAATGTTCTTTTTCTCTAATAATACTTTTTGTCTTAAAGCCTGTTTTTGTTTTGGTTGCGTTGGGTCTTCGTTGCTGCATGCAGGCTTTCTCTAGTTGCGGCGAGTGGGGGCTACTCTTTGTTGCGGTGTGCTGGCTTCTCATTGCAGTGGCTTCTCTTATTGTGGAGCATGGGCTCTAGGTGCTCAGGCTTCAGTAGTTGTGGTGTCCGGGCTCAGTAGTTGTGACTTGTGGGCTCTAGAGCACAGGCTCCGTAGCTGTGGTGCATGGGCTTAGTTGCTCCACGGGATGTAGAATCTTCCCAGACCAGGACTTGAACCCGTGTCCCCTGCATTAGCAGGTGTATTCTTAACCACTGTGCCACCAGGGAAGCCCTTAAAACCTATTTTATCCAGTATTAATATAGCCACATTCTCTTATAGTATACACTCTCTCTGTAGTATATATCTTTTTTCATCCTCTTACTTTCAACTCATTTGTGTCTTTGAATCTAAGGTGTGTCTCTTATAGAAAGCATGTAGTTGGATCTTGCTGTTTTATCTAGTCTAACACTCTTTGCCTTTTGGACTTTCATTTGCATTTTTGCCATTTCTTTTCTGTACATTCTATTCTTGTCTATTTTGTCCCTTTGTTTCCTCCTTGACTGCCTTCTTTTCTATTAAATAAGTATTTTTAGTGTACTAGTATTTTAACTCTTCTGTTGATGTTTTTTAAACTGTATATTTCTTGGAGTTGTTTTCTTAGTGGTTGCTCTAGGGATTACAATATGTATCTTAGTTAATCAGACTCTACTTCAGATTAATACTAAATTAATTCTGGTAAAATATATAAGCTTTGCTCCAGTATAGCTCCATTCTTTATTTCTCCTTTCTGCTATTATATATAATATCTATCTATGATATAACATATTAAAACATAAATATATCTTTATGTATATTATGAACCCCAAAATGCACTGTCATATTTATTACTTTTAAAATGTTTACATCTTTCAAGGAAGTTAGGAGAATAAATGAGTAAAAGCGTATTTATAGAATCTTTTATATTAAGCCACACATTTACTATTTTTGGTGTTCCTCATTTCTTGTGGCTTCAAGTCACCAACTGTTGTCATTTTTTTTTCACCCTAAAGAGAGTTCCTTGGGTATTTCTTGTAATATAGGTCTACTAGCAATGAATTTTCTGTTTTTGTTTATCTGGGAATGTCTTTATTTTATTTTCATTTTTGAAAGATAAATTTGCTGGTTGACAAAAATTCTGCCTCATTAAATTTGGGGGTTTTGTTTTTTGTATAATAGCTCCAAATTCATCTGTATTTGCCCCTCATCCACATTTGCTCTTCAGGTAGCACAGAGGATTCACTGTTGAATAATTTAGCATGGGTAGGTATGGCTCATTTTTAATGGTTCTTGGCCATTTTAATTCAAGAAGTGATCCAAGTAAGTCAATCACAGTAGCATCTTTTGCAAGCCTTAAATTTAAATTTCTTATCATTAAAAACAAAAAATTGACAGAAATCTTTTTCCCCAGTACTCTGTGTATGTCATTCAACTCTCTTCTAGCCTCCATTGTTTCAGATAAGTCACTTTTCTCTTGCTCTTTGACTCTGGCTTACAACAGTTTGTTATGTAACTATGTGTTGATCTCTTTGTATTTGTCCTACATTGAGTTTATTAAGCTTCTTGAATGTGTGGATTAATATTTTTATCAAATTTGGTAACCTCCTCTCTCCTCTCCTTCTGGGATTTCCATTGTGTATGTGTTCGTATGCTTGATGTTGTTGCACATATCTCTGAAGCTCTGTTCATCTTTCTTCAATCTTCTTTCTCTGTTACTAAGATTGGATAATTTCTGTTTTCAGGTTCACTGATTCTTTCTCCTGCCATCTCAAAACAGTTGTTGAACTGCTCTAGGGAATTTTTAATTTCAGCTATTGTACTTTTCAACTCCAGGATTTCTGTCTCCTTATGGGCAGTTTCTGTTTGCATATTCATTGTTGCCATACTTTTTTTTCTTTAATTTCCTTTAGTTTTGTGAACTTATGTATAGTAACTTCTTTGAAATATTTGTCTGCTATAACCAGTATCTGGGATACTCAGAGACAGTTTTTATTGGCTGCTTCTTTTCTTGAGTGTGAGTCACACTTCCCTGTTTCTTCTGTCTTGTAATTTTTTGTGAGAACTGGACATTTTTGATAAAATATTACAGTAGCTCTGGATTCTGATCTCAAGATTTTTGGAGTATTTGACAATTAAATATTGTATATGTTTAAAGTGTACAGTTTGATTTGATATACATATTCATTGTGAAATAATCACCACATTCAAGCTAATTAGCATATCCTATTGTCACTTTTCGTTTGTTCATTGTTTCTTTGCTTAGTAACATGCTTGCTAAACCTGTAAAGTCTCTCTTCCCTGTGATTTGTGGCCATTGATGTCTCTGCTCCTTTTTAAACTTGTTCTATTTTTAAGTCGGCTTTCCCAGGGGTTGTCCTTATGTTTCCATGGCTTATTAGTCAGCCAGTGATTGAACAGGGATTATATTCAACCACCCTGATCCAGTAAGGTTTTTGTCATCTCTCAGTGGATCTGCCTGTGGGTAAGTAGCACATTCAAAGTTCAAGCCATTTTCCAGTCTCTCCCATCTTTTGAATTCCACTGGGTCCTTTCACCTCTCCTCTTGGCATGTGCACAGCCTCACTTTCAGCCAGGAGTATGTGACTGGCTGGACCTTCTCGGGTCTTTGCTGTAAATGCATGCAGCCTCAGCCAGGAATAAACTTTCCCCAGCCATGACCACAGCCTTGCGCTAGTAGAGCTCTTAGCCCTTCCCACCTGCCATCTCTGAGATAGTCATTCCACCGACACTGTCGCTGGGCATGGATGTTACCCACTGCTCAAAATCATGTGAACCTCTTTCTACTGCAACAGAAAAGTTGCTTATTCTCACAGCCTGCCCCATTCTGGCACAACATCTGCTTCAACTGAGGCAGGAGTGGTAGGAGAAGCCCCAGGTTAGAATGCTGCAGATTGCCACTGTTCTTATCCAAGTTCACATGTATTTTAGGCATAAATGCTTTTTAGATTATTGTATGCCTTTGGTTGATTTCTGAAGCTTCAAAATGCTTGTTTTTTTTAAAATTTGTCCAGCTTTATAGTTGCTTTTTATGGAGAGGATTTGTTGATCACCTCATTTAGCTATAGTAAGAAGTCATACCTGGCTCATTCATTTGCTGTTAATCTAACTCTGTGTTTATATTTAAAGTGGATTTCTTGTAACCAGAATACAGTTGAATCTTGCTTTTTTATTCATGTTGAAAAATCTCTGTCTTTTAAACAGTATCTTTAGCCTTCTTACATTCGATGTAATTTCAGCACTGTTGGATTAAACTCTTCCACCTTTTTGCCATTTTCTGTTTATTCCATCTGTTCTTCAGTCTTTTCTCCCTCTTTTTTCTGTCTACTTTAGCATTAATCAAATCTTGTTATGATCCAATTTTTATCTCCCCTGTTGGCATATCATTTAAATGTTAAAAACTTTTTGTGTGGTTGCCTTAGGGTTTATAATGCACGTCTTTAATTAATCACCACTTCACATATAGTATAGAGTTTTTATCACAGGAAGGTATTTATACTTCAGTTTCCTCTTCATATTTTGTGCTATTGTTGTTATATATTTTTCTTTTACATATGCTATAAACCCACAATACATTGCTATTTTTGTTTTAGATCAGGGTGGCAAACTTTTTCTGTAAAGGGCCTGATAGTAAGTATTTTAGGCGTTGTAGGCCATCTGGCCTTTGTCTCAACTACTCAACTCTGTCATGAAAGCAGCCATAGACAATACATAAAAGAATGGGTGTTACTGTGTTCCAGTATAACTTTACTTACAAAAACAGGAAGTGGGTGCGATTTAGCCCTTGTGCCATACTTTATTGACCCCCTGCTTTAGACAATCATTATTGAGAGCTATTAAAATTAAGAAAAAAGGTAGTTCATATTTACCTTCATTTCAGCCATTTCTGGAGATCTTCATTTCTTCGTATTGATCCAAGTTTCTGTTTGATATCATGTTCCTTTTGCCTGAAGAACTTCCTTTAGCATTTCTTGTAGTATGGATCTGTTGGAAATGTATTCTTTCAATTTTTGTTTGGTCTGAAAAAGTCTTTATGCTTAATTTTTAAAAGATAATTCTTATTCCTCTGTATGTAATGTATTTCTTTTTTCTGGCTGCCTTCAAGATTTTCTCTTTTTTTCTCTTTTTCTTTTTCTTAAAAATTAAGATGTAATTTAAATTCAGTAAAATTTACCCATCTTAATATACAGTTCTGTGAGTGTTGATATATCTGTACAGTTGTGTAACCACCCTAACAATCAAGAGATAAAAATCTTTATCATTGTCCCAAACTCCTGTGTCACTTTGCAGTCAGTTTCACCCTTCACCACAACCTCTGACTACCGTTGATCTGTTACTGTAGTTTCACCTTTTCCAGAATATTGTTTAAATGGAATCACATGGTATGTAGCCTTTTGAGTCTGGCTTCTTTCACTTAATAATAATGCTTCTGAGATTCATCCATCTGGTTATATCAGTAGTTTGTTCCTTTTTGTTGTTGAGCAATATTCCATTTTATGAATCTACCATAGTTTGCCTATAAAGCCACTAAAATAGCAGTTTCACAGCTGTCACAAGGTATGGCAGGAGTGTTTTCCAAGAGATTTAATAAACCAATTTATAGTAAAACCAGCAGTGGCTGAACACGTTAGTTTCATAGTATCCTCTTTAACACCGGGCATTATTTACATTTTTTTTTTTTTTTTTTTCGGTACATGGGCCTCTCACTGTTGCGGCCTCTCCCGTTGCAGAGCACAGGCTCCGGACGGGCAGGCTCAGCGGCCATGGCTCACGGGCCCGGCCGCTCCGTGGCATGTGGGATCTTCCCGGACCGGGGCACGAACCCGTGTCCCTTGCATCGGCAGGTGGACTCTCAACCACTGCGCCACCAGGGAAGCCCCTATTTACATAATTTTTTATCCAAAATGGAAATGTCTTTTCATCTGATCATAAAAGTCATGTGTGCACATTAAAAAATTGTGGAACAGGCTCTTCTGTAGACAAAACAATTGCAGTTCCTTGTATAAAATGATTTTGCCCCTCTCAGCCCTCTGAACTGAAACCCAAACATACTCTGTTTTGGCCCTTTTAAAGTGTGACCCCTAGCACTAATCAGAGTATTCCACGTGTGAGCTGGATCTTCTGTCCTGCTCTTTATGCTGTATTTCTTTTAAGACAGCCCAAGTTTGAAGTTGCGTTTTTGGCAGCCACATGCATTTGAGTCATATTGAATCATCTAAAACCTAAAGTCCTTTTCACATGTGCTGATGTTAAGCCACGCCTCCCTCATTCTGTATTTCTCCAGAGAGTTTTTTGGACCTTCAGTGCAAGACTTTGCAATCATCTATAGTTCGGTGTCATGTGGCCTGTGTCTCTAACTTCTTGAGGCTCTTTTTGGGCCCCCATGATTAACATACTTTGTCCTCATTCCAGTCATTGAAAAATGCTTGATAGGACCCAGATCAGAGAGCCAGAGAAGAGCTCAGGCCATGTTACAGTCAACAGACACAGAACTCTTGCCATCTGTTTAGGATATTTTTTAAAATTTTCTAATTTCTGTTTAGTGTTCTTTGGGATAAGGAGATTGCCATCTTATATGTAATTAGTGAGAGGTAATGTTCAATATTGTTAACATTTATTGAGACTTATTTTGGTATCTTTTTATTAGCACCATGTTTTATTATATATGTCATTGATGGAGTATTTATTATGATATCCTATGTATAACCCTGTGTATATTATTATTATTACAGTACTTATTTAAAATGTTGAGGTGTTTTTCCTGAGACTTTAAACCACATTGTGGACCACACTTTCCAAACATATAGTGGGAGTCACCAGAGAGGTAAAAATCATACCATTGATGGGAGAAAAAAAATCCTATTTTAAGACCTGCCCCAAACCTAAATAGGCTAGTAGTGTCACGGCTGATGCTAATTTAGTTTGCATGAAATCAACAAAGAGGAACTGCTAGCCAGGGATAGTTAATATTCAAAAGCAAAAGAAATATATCTGTAACTAAAGAAGTTAAAATAAATTTCATCATGACATCCACTGTTTTCTTTGGATGTGGTTATTGAGCAGTAGTAGATAAGCATATTAATAAAACCACTGTAACAGGCAGTGTTCCACAGTAATGCAATAAGGAAGAATAGGACAAGGCATGAGTAATTATGGAAAGGAAACCAGACTCATAGAGGGCACATATAAGAAAAGGTAAGAGTCATTTGGAAGTCTGGTCGGAGGACCAGAGGAAGGCTAACATTAACATTGTGGCCAGATGGGCTTTATCTTTCTGCTGTTCTTTCCACTTCCTGCCAATATACTAGAAGAGTTGGGAACACAATATCAAGGCAGCCCCACACATTGAAAGTGTGAGATGGAAATGAAAAAAATGTTCCCAGATATGAGCATAAAATAACTCCCTTTGGTTAGACAATTAAGCCATTCTTTTAGCAAGTTGAAGCCAGCCCTCCTCCGACTTGCAGTAAATCCTGGCAAGAAGCTGCAGTTCTGGGGCCTCTTTATTTTGGCCTTGTTTTATCCCTACTTTTGCTTTGGAGACATTCATTGACTCTTAACTGCTTCCAGCATGGGGACAGGACACAGGCTGCTGAGACGAATGTTATGGGTTCAAAGAGAAAGTATGCAGAAAGATACTAACTATCTCTAGCCAGGTTTTTTGGCCTAGGCCCATATAAATACATTTTAAATGAACATTTTTAATTCTTTCTAATTAATTAGGCACACTTCTGCCAGAATCTTTCTTAAGGCTAACTCAAGTTGTGTGATTCCTGCTTAGAGTGTTGGGTTGCCCCATACTGCCTGTCAGATTCAGGTCTGAGCTCCTGAGCTTCACGTGAAGATCTCAAGAAGTCATTATATCCCATGAACTACTGCTTGCATGTGTCTTTAGCTCTAGGCCAAATTGGACTGCTTCCTTTGCTTTACCACCTCCAAGCCTTTGCTCATGCTGTTCTATCTGAAGGCTGTCTTCTCCATCGTGGCCTGCTCAAATCTGACCATCCTTTGAGATTCTTTTTATATTAATTATTTATTTTTGGCTGCGTGGGGTCTTTTGCTGCACGCAGGCTTTCTCTAGTTGCTATGAGCAGGGGCTACTCTTCGTTGTGGTGCGCAGGCTTCTCATTGCGTTGGCTTCTCTTGTTGCTGAGCATGGGCTCTAGGTGCATGGGCTTCGGTAGTTGTGGCACATGGGCTTTGTAGTCGTGGCTCGCGGGCTCTAGAGCACAGGCTCAGTAGTTGTGGTGCACGGGCTTAGTTGCTCCGCGGCATGTGGGGTCTTCCCGGACCAGGGCTTGAACCCGTGTCCCCTGCATTGGCAGGTGGATTCTTAACCACTGCACCACCAGGGAAATCCCATCCTTTGAGATTTTGATTGTTCATTTGTTCAGCAAATATTGGAGAGGCTACTCTGAACTATAGGCCCTGTTCTAGTAGGTGAGCCTCTAGCAAAATATAAATTCTTTGCTCTTGTAGAACTTACTTTCTTATAGATCACCCCACTAGAATGTCAGTTTGCCTCAAACCACCTCTATCATCTTTTTTTACTTTCTCTAAATTGATATGATACATCTTTACACAAATCATGATGACAAGAAAGAAAAAGGTAAGATATTTGAAGTGATCGCTGTGGCTGGGCAGAGAACATTCCAAAATGCTCTAATTTTTTTTGTGTGTGTGTGGTACTCGGGCCTCTCACTGTTGTGGCCTCTCCCGTTGCGGAGCACAGCCTCCGGACGTGCAGGCTCAGTGGCCATGGCTCACGGGCCCAGCCGCTCCGCGGCATGTGGGATCTTCCCGGACCAGGGCACGAACCCGTGTCCCCTGCATCGGCAGGCAGACTCTCAACCACTGCGCCACCAGGGAAGCCCAATGCCCTAATTTTTAAAGCTGTGTCCTAAATGTAGAAAGAAGCAAATGTGACCAAAGACGTATACAAGAGTGATATAGGAACTAGGATGAATAGGGTGAGGATATACAAAAGTTGGGATGAACAGAGGCTTCTGAGGTGAGGGACATGAAGGATAAACAGAAATACAGAAAGTTATGTTCAGAGCAAAAGCAGCTGTAAGTAGATATAGGCAGCTTCTTGTGCCAGCTGAGGTCATATTAATGTATGACACAGCAGAGCTATTTATCTTTTGCTTCCATATTTTCTGTTGAGAAGAAAGATAATAAACTGGAAGTGATAAAACAAAGGAGTAGCTAAAACCCCGGATGGAAGGAAGACATTGTAGGTACCATTAGCTGATCACAATGCGTTGTTTTCTGGTGCTTGTCTCATCACCCCTGCTCTATCCCTCCACTGCCTCCACACCCCTCCAGTCCAGGGAACTGAAAGAACTTGTAGATGAAATTACTGAACCCGCCGTCTTTAGTGAATTGTGGAGAACAGAAGAGGTGCCAGAAGCTTAGACGCAGAAAAAAGTATTTTCATTAAAATGGGAAGACATGAGGGAAGATGGGGGCCATTGAAAGAGGGAAGATAATTCTGTGCATCACTGTAACATTCCATCCATTGGTGCCAACTCTGTACCTGCAGAGCTTGCTGCCTTTTAAAACATAGACTGTTGTGCCTTCATCAGCCTTGTCTTTTGCAAACTAAATATTTTAAAGGTAAGCACGAAGGAAGGTCACAAGTAAGATGCCACAGAGTTATGACCTTGACTTCTTATTCAACATGGTATCAATTACTTAGCTCCAACCAAAGGATCCTGGCTACACTTTATAACTCATTAAAGACTTGTTGATTGGCTTTAAGCAAAGAGGCAGAGGCATGTCAATCAAATCTGCAGGTGATAAAATGTTAGGAGGAGTATCTAGCACGATGCATGACAGATCCAGGGTTCAAAATGATCTCAACAGGCTTGAAAGACGGGCTGAAACCACAGTAACATTTAAAAGCAATAAATGTCAAGTCCTGCATTTAGATTAAAAACAGTCAGTTACATAAGGACAGGGTGTGGGAAAACCGGCTCAGCAGCAGTTCACTGGGGGTTTTTAGTGACAGCAGGATCGGAACTGGAAGCAGTAGTCTCAGGCACTGGTCCCTCTGTACCTGCAAGAGTGTTCTGGGTGTCATGTTGAAGAAGGTATTTATAAACTAGGGTGTATCCTGAATAAATGACCAGAAGGTCGTTGCTTGGAAACCATGTCATGTAAAGAATTCTTGAAGCAGATAAGAGTTTTTAGGCTGGAGGAGAGATGACTTAGGGGAACACATCTCTCCTAGTATTTTTTTAAATTAAATTTAATTTTTTTAATGACTTAAAAATCTTTTCTTGAAGTATAGTTGCTGTACTCTCTCTTCTAATATTAAATGGCTGCTGAATGGAGATAGCATTAGATCTACCTTTGTGACGTCCCAGCGATAAGAACTGGGGTCAATGGGGAGGAGTTATTGGGAGGTAGAGTTTGGTTTGATATAAAGAACTTTCTATAGTAATCACTTTAATGGTAATATTTACTGAGCAGTTGCAATATGTCAGGCAGTGAGCTAAGCACTTTCCAGGCAGCCTCTCACATTTAATCCTCACAGCAACCTTGTCATACGGGTACGTTTTAGTCCCATTTTATAGGTAAGGAAACTGTTGCTCAGAGAAGTAGATTTGTTGAATGTCGTGCAGCTAGGAAGTAGCGAAACGGCTGTTCATAACCTAGATTTGGCTGGTCTCAAAAGCCTGTGCTCATAACCACAAAGCTGTCTTGCAAAGTAATGAACTGTTCCATTTCTAGATATGTTTAAGCAGAACTGAAAGGACCCTCTTTCATAACTTAGAATCAGTTCTTGCAATTCACAAGAGTGTGCAGGGGCAGTGTGGCATGATGGGAAAAGAACGCAGACTTTGGAGTTAGTTCAGGAATGGAAAATGTCACCCATGGGCCATATGATCTTGGGCAAGTCACTTAACCTCTCTGAGCCCCGTTTAATATCTACCTTAGGGTAGGGGGCTAGTAGGCGGATTAATTTATTTGAGCAGCATGGCTTATGTGTAATATGTATTTGGTACATAGTGGGGATTCAAAAAATAATTGCTTTAATCACGCAAAACGTTTTTCTTACTTTAACAATTATGATCATTGGACTTAGACCACCATCATTTTAACTTTGTATGTTCCTCTCTGTATTTTTTACCATTAGGGCTACTTTATCTCTGAAACAATACATGCTAAATACCCCAATTAGAACAGAAGCTTTGGTTGCTAGACTTTATTTTGTTTACAGTTTTGTGCAGGTCAGGTATGTATGTTTATAGTTTTTCTGTTGTCACCGTTGCTGATCACTAATTGCTACTGTCGGCTTGGAGACGAAAATAAAAATCAGTAGGCCCTTAGGGGCCGTCTGAAGGGCTTCCTGTTAATAAAATACGTAGGCATTAGTGTACGGAATTTATAATAACTATTTGGGTGACCTGTAAGCCATTTTATTTGTTTTTCCTTGTTTCTTGTCTTTTTAGGGAGTTGAAATTATTAAATAAGTGAGATGCAATTGGATGTGACATGATTTTTGCTCCTGGGTAGTTTTACAACCTAGTAGACAAAACAAAACATCATGATTGACTTAAAGCCTAGACTCTTAGAAGTACAGCGCTCATATAATATCATATGATGTTATAATACCTACCATTTGTTGAGTGCCTGTTTACCATGTACCCAGCTATACTAGTTGCTATCCATGAGGAGTCTTTTTTTTTTTCATCTGCAAAACAGTCTTATGAAGGAGATATTAACGTCATCCTCATTTTGTAGGTAAGAAGGCTGAGCTATGAGAAAGAGAAATTGTTCAGTTTCCACAGAGGTTTGAACTCGGGTGTGTCATATTCCAAAGACCCAGTTCTCCTGATCACCCTGAGCGAGGTGGACCATAGTCATAGGAAGCAGCCATGCAGAGGGGTTATTAATTGAGCTGCACCTGAAAGAACAGGCAGGATTTTGGTGGGATGTGTTGGCTTGGGCTGGGAGGGGTGGAGGGAGGAATTCCTGCGTGGCAGGATACTATGAGCACAGTGGGCCTGCATCTGTTGCTCTTAGGGAGCTGGGGTGGAGACCATGAGAGAACCGCTTGACCAAAGAGAAAGGTGCATGCATCTTGAGGAGCAGTAAGAAGTAAGGTCAGAAAGTTAAACAGTGGCCAGATCATGGGTGCCCTTGAAAGCCAGGGGAAGGTATTTCGAGGTGATGCTGTAAGAAGCAACTGGAGTTTTATGTTTGTTTGTTTGTTTTAAAGAGTTTTTTGATGTGGACCAATTTTAAAGTCTCTATTGAATTTGTTACAATATCAATTCTGTTTTACATTTTGGTTTTTTGGCCACGAGCCATGTGGGATCTTAGTTCCCTGACCAGGGAGCAAACCTGCACCCCTTGCATTGGAAGGCGAAGTCTTAACCACTGGACCTCCACGGAAATCCCAGAGTTTTATGTTTGTTACAATAGGGAGCAGGGTGTTGACAGGTTGAGAGCTGTGTTTTTTGGAAGGTTGGTATGACAGTAGCCAGAAATGAACGCACCAGTTAGGAGACTGTTGTATTTTTTTAGTTTTGATGAGCTGATGAAAGTCTGGACTGGGGTGGTGGGGACAGTGGAAGGAAGAACAAATTTGAGAGACATTTTCAAGGAAGCAATGACAGGACTTGACAGACTAGGTGTAGGAAATAAAGGGAAAACAGCTATAGGGTCGCTTGCTTGGGAGAGCAGAATGACGGCAGAATTGGGGAGGGAAATTAGATTTTTAAATTGGCCCTGCAAAACCACAGCTAGTGGGAGTCATTTCGGTGCTGCACACAGAATGTTCCCTGGCTGAGAACCATTATGACACCCCCTCTGATCCCGGAGGAGAACACGTAAGAAGGTGGTGCTGGGATGGGGTGGGGTGAGGAGTGCAGGAGGGAATGAGAGGGGCAGGTGTCTCTCAAAGTTTGCTCTGTTTTCCTGACTTGATTTGCTATGGGTCCATTGAATGCAGTATTACAGTCATGGCAAATGCCTCCGTGCTGATGTGTGTAAACACAGATGGGATGTTTTATAAAGAGCAAGCTAAAAATCTTGGGTGGGAGTTGGGGGGATTATGACTCTTTGTGTTATTATTTTACTCTTCATGCCAGGGACCAGTTCACCCTTCTGGGTCTGTATCTTCAAACAGAGTGAAAGCTAATATGAATTTACAGTACTCAGGTTGGAAATTGCTCCCCTTATTTAGAAGCCATTAACCTTTATGTTGATAAAATAATGTTCTTCACCGAGCATTGAAATCTGTGCTGAACAGCTGCAGCCTTTCCGGAGCACTAACTTAAAAAGCACTCGTCATACTTTTTGAAAATGAAAAGCATGTGGGTGGGATGAAGTCACCTGAGCAATTTTCTATAATTACAACTTTCAAGGCCTTTTCCTTTGTTTTTTTTTTTCAGGCTGACTTCACATGCGCACACACACAGCACAAACCTATGATTTTCTTTTTCTTTATAGACTTTTTGCACTTGTTTTTGTTAAATAGTTGCAGTTCTCCGGGAAGGTAAATGCTTTCCTGTTCCTCTCCTGTTTTATTTTCAACCTGGTATCTCTGAGGGCTTTGGAACCGCCCCAAACAGAGCTAGCTGTCTACCTAGACTTCTGAGCTATGAGCGACTCCTCTGAAAGTATGTGTGAGTGCTTTGGAACTAATGCCTTGATATCCTGGACAATGAACCAGGAAAATGTGGACATCACCACACGTGTTGTGTGTGGATTAGGCTCCTCAGCACCATCCTAGTCAGCAAGTACTGGAATGCGACAGAATTGGCACTTGTGCCGGGACCCATCCGCATTGGGAATTCACTTCTCCATTCTGATAATTAAGTGAGGTTAGCTGCCAATATTCCCTGAAGGAAGGAGAAGGAGGGAATCATATTGTTTCCAGTTGTGCCTTTTAATTAACCGAGGGATGGAATGGAAAGGGTTTTAAAGAAGACTTCATGAGGGAGGATTAGTACCTGACATAGCTCAGTAGTTCCATCATAGTTGGACACATATTACGAATACCAGCACCAATTTTTCCAGCAAACTAACTGAAAATAATTCTGAATTGTAGCTTATTTTATGTGTAGAATAAAATTGTTGGCTTTTCAAAATTCTGCATTAAGTAGTGCTTTGCCAGAGCGATGTTGAGCAGGAAGTAGTGTAATACATCTGTCTTACTATTTTAAAGATCACCCATTTTTCTTCTTCTTTTCTTTCCCTAAGTAACAAAAATTCTTTACCTAGAATAGACTTCTGGGGCTTACATTTTCTTTAATATTGATAGTTCTTTCTTGTTACTGAAAGCAGAGGTATCATTTTCAGGGAGATTAAATGATCAGGTTACCTTATGTTATCTTTTGCCTTCTTAGTAACAGAGGCGATACTTTGTCTTCCTGAAGCCATTTGAAAAGATCTCTGTATACAGGTATAGTGCCTCAGGTCATAGAAACGAGGTGTTAGGTCATTTGTTTCAGAAGATACCTAATGCATCAAAAACAAGTGACAGGGAAAACAAAATGCAGTTAGTAATCTTGTTGCTTCAAAACGAGCAAACGTTTTGTGAGAGCGAGTTCTTGCTGGACATCACTAAATAAGAATGAGTTGATGTCACACTTGGCAAGAAGCAACTCCGAAATTTTTTTTTTTTTCCATACAAATAGTACAACATGGTGGGGAGGGAGGGGGGATTTCGGGCAAAGGGTAAAGGATTACAGGGAAAAAGTAAGCTGGAGAAGGAATAGGAGAATGAGTTGCTTGTTACAAAAGCATTACTATGATATAAAAGCCATGTTTGTTTTGTCAGGAGGTATCTGAGTTGGAACTCGAACTGATGAAGGAGAGAGATGTTTCCCGGGCTCCTCCCACGCTCCCTCCGAGCCTTGTGTGCTCCGATCCCTGTGGAGGGTTGTGTAACTGCCTTGACTCATTTTCAGGGAAGAATGGCCCCTGTAGCTGTTTTGGCTCAATAGAGGGCTGCAGCAAGTATGAGTCAAGAAGTCCCTAAAACCCAGTAACAGCAAACTCAAAACAAAATCATTTTCGTTAGGATTTCCAAGCACCAGTGGGTAATACTGCAGACTGTGTGGGGTATGTGACACCACCTGCCTCCCTCTTCCCAAAATTCTATGCAGCCTTGGGAATGGGGGGCAACCTGATGGCCAACTTCACATATCCCTAAAAGCCCCTGTCAGGTACTGTTAACCAACCTTTGTGCTGCCTTGAATTCACGTGACACATCTTAAAGAAAGCACCAGACGCTGACTGGACCTTGCCTTTCCAGCAAGGTTGAAGAGTCTTTCTGGAGGTATCTTTGCCAGTAGACAAAATCTCCAGGTTACAAGGTGTGATGTTTATGGTCTTCATCTCCTGAGAGCATGCTGTGAAAAGATTGCTCCACCAGAGATGGTTATTTTTAATAGAAGCAGTTAAACCTTTGCGATATTGAAGTATATCTCCTTTTATCAGACCCAGATCAAAAGAGGCAGGGGCCAGGTGCCTTGGATGTCCTGTGATTGTATCACACGGTGAGAGCTTATGAGTTCCAAAGGTGTGGACCTGAAATTTGGAAGGACCAGTAGCAATGCTTTTGGCCAAGGTATTTGGAGCGTCTCTACAGATTTTGCCCGTTGAGTCTTAATAGTGCTATTAGAGCACTCGACTAACCCTGGAACCAAATGTAGTCCTTGTTCTGAGGTCCCGTGACTTAAATATTGAAACTGAGTTTGAGCAAACTGTAATTTTTCTTTGGAGACTTTATGTCCCCTCAAGGCCAAAAGTTTTAACAGGTGGATGCCATCTTCTTGTGAAGAGGTTTGAGGAGGGGAGCAGAGAAGCAAATAATCTACATATTGTAACAAAGTTGAGCCTGCAAAAAACTTTATATCATCCAAATCAGCTTTCAAGATTTGTGAAAAGTAAGAGGGACTTTCTTTGAAATCCTGGGGCATAACCATGTGTATTGCCTTTCTTCCCAAGTGAAAGCAAAAAGGTATTGGCTAGCCTTATCAACTGGAATACTAAAGAATGCACTGTGTAAATCGATTACAGTGAAAAATTTGCTTTCAATGGGAATGAATGTCAGTAGTGTGTTCAGGATAAGAGCAACAAGGTGTCAGGGGATAACCATGTTGTTTATTGCTCGTAAGTTCTGGACAAACCTCCATCCTTGGCCATTGGGTTTTCTCACAGGTAAAGTAGGAGTGTTACAGGGACTAGTACTGTTGTGGCCCTGGGCCTTGTCATCCTCTATTATGGGCTTGACACATTGAAGAGCTTCTTTATTTATAGGATATTGATTAATACTTGGGCAAGATTTTGAGGGATCTCTTTGAAACTTGATAGGAGTGAACTGTGAATTCTGCCAATATCAGTTGAAGATTTTGCCCACAAGGAGGATAGTAGCTGATCCAGTAGGGACAGTTGATCTGTGTCCCCAGATTCAGCTATAGTGCCATGAGAAACGGAGCAAATAAAAGATGTCAAAGGGTCACTTAATTCACTTGGTTGGCTGTTTTGACTGCTACTGTCAAATTCTAGAATTATTTCCCCCTTTTGGGCGAAAGTAATTTCAGCATGCTACTTTTCTAAGAAGTCTCAGCCTAATAAATGAATAGGTAGGGGTAGAGGAACTAAGGAGAAAAGGGTATGTATCTCTTAAAGGGAGTAGGTTCAGAGATAGGAACCTGTTGAGGTTTATTAGAGACCCCTACTATTTGAACTGTTTTAGTACTCCAAGGCAGGGGCTGCTTTACAGCAGTGGGGTTGAGCACCAAGGGTGTAGCTCTGGTGTCATTAAGGACAGAGAGAGATTCATTCCCAATCTAGAGAGTGGTTTCTCTGAGTTGATTAAGAGGGAGGATTAGATAGAGCCCATGTAGTTCCTTGGAACCCCATCACTGGGAATTAGGAGAACATTGGAAAGACTGGCTAGAGGGATGGGAGCCTGGAACACTTAAGTTTGCAACAATCTTTTTTCCAATATCCTGGCTCTTTGCAATAATAGCAGAAACCGGGGCGGGTGTGTGTGGGGGTGGGGAAGGGGTTGGCTTGGTTCAAGGGCCCTCATTTGCCCGAGTTGAAAATTAAGATTTTTTTTTTTCTTTCACACCTCGAGGCTTGTGGGATCTTAGTTCCCTGACCAGGGATTGAACACAGGTCCTTGGCAGTGAGAGCTCAGAGTCCTAACCACTGGACTGCCAGGGAATTCCCCAAAATTAAGAATTTTAGTGCTATTTCTTTTAGGTGGTTCATGTAGCATGCGAGCAAGCTGGTTTGCCAGATTAACTAAATCTAGAGTGGACATAGTTTTCTATTCCACCCTGGTGCTTTTAAGTAAACGAGAAAGATCCCAGTTCAGCTCATTAATAAACATAGAGTTAAAGCCTACCTGAGTGGATTCAACATCAGAAGGAAGACTGGAATTTTCTTTGAAAACAGTCTGAAGTCGATTATAATAGTCATGGACAGGTTCATCAGATTTTTGTGTGCAAGCCTGAATTTTGTTCCAGTCAGCAGGCTTAGGAAAAGGTGCTGTTATTGCTTGGTGGAGGTTTTCAGCATTTTGTCAAGTTAGGGGTTTGTTTTTCTTAATTCTGTTCAGAATGTTCCCATCAGGCAAGTTTCATCCAATGTTTGACCCTCATCAACAAGCATGTGGACTAACTAATATAAATCTGAGAAACCAGGTTGGGGAATTTGAATAACTATGTTAAATTCTTCAGCAAACCTGTGGGGTCTTTGGTTACTTTAGGAAACTATTTTAACTATGACTTGCAATTTGGCCTTACTCCAGGAAACATAAGAAATTTGGGGTTTATTTGGATTCTCAGAAGAGTTACCTTTAAAGGGGCAGGTTCTGATAGGTTCAGAGGGGAAGGGACTGGGGAGAGGTTCAGGGAAAGGGGGAAGTATAGTGAGAGCATTAGAATGGGAAACTGAGGGTGTAGAGGAGGTGGCAGTGGTGTGGAAGGGGGTGGATGATGGCACTGGAGGTGGGAGTCAAAATGGGGCAGGGGAAAGGGACCTCAGAAGCCTTTTTTCCTTTTTTAGTTGTTTGTTTGCCTCAGTTAATTTATAAATTGTATTTTGCAAAGAGACAATTTTAGACTCTTGATAGCATTTGGAAGCCTCAAAATACCAGTCAAAATAGGCATCTCATTCAGTTTTAACAATTTTAGAGCCATGGCTGTCCAATTCTGTTTTAAGAAAAGTAATTTTGGGGAGTACGGAAGTTCCCTATAATGGTCATTGTTGTTCTCAATTACTTTTGGGTTAACTTGTTCCATTTGGTTAGAAATGGGCATGAGGAGGGACCTCAGTTTTTAAACATAAAACTGGCTGGGGTCCCAGAAGAGGAGGCACCCTCAAAGCATTTTGATGACTGGGATCCCATTTCTTAGAGGTTTTTCTCTGGAGCAAAAAGAAAAATTCCTAAACACCTGTTTCAATAGGAACAGTCTGGTTCCCAGAGGAATTGGATCAAAGGCCAGTGCAATTCTAATAGGAACCACCTGGTTCCAAAAGGAATCAGACCAAAATCCAGCCCAGTTCCAATAGGAAGAGCCCAGTTCCAAAAGGAATTGAGATAAAAGCCAAGCAAGTAGTCTCAGAAAGGACAAAGCCTTTAAACAGATCCCTAATAAAGCCCAGAGAACTCAAAATGCAAAGAGAGCAGAGCTCAAAATCCAGGAGAGACTTGCCCTGAAACTCCAGGGTTGGTAAGAAAGCAGTGGGCTCATTTGGCTCAGTGGTTACCAACACCTGTTTGCTCACCAGCCTCAGAGAGTTGTTGGGGTGGGGAGGGTTCATCTCTGGATCCCACTTCTGACACCAAGTAATGTTGACCTTAAAAATAAAAGTCGGACTTCCCTGGTGGTGCAGTGGTTAAGAATCTGCTTGCCAGTGCATGCGACATGGGTTCGAGCCCTGGTCCGGGAAGATCCCACATGCCATGGAGCAACTAAGCCCATGCGCCACAACTACTGAGCCTGCACTGTAGAGCCTGTGAGCCACAACTACTGAAGCCTGCGCACCTAGAGCCCATGCTCCATAACAAGAGAAGCCACCGCAGTGAGAAGCCTGCACACAGCAACGAAGACTCAACACAGCCAAAAATAAATAAATAAATTTATTTATTTATTAAAAGATAAAAGTTATTTTACCAGCAGAAATGGGTTTATTCAGGAATACTAGAGAATTGCAATTCAGGATAAGCAAGCCACTGCAAAAACCATAAGCAAGTCCAATAAATAAAGGTGTGGAATGTTATGTTATAGAGAAAAAGGAGGAAGTTGGGAGGGGTTGTTTTGAAGGAAAGGCCATTGGAGAAAAGTGAAAGTATAGGGTGATGATGATTTTTCACTGGCTGCCTTGCTAGGGTAGTCAATTTCTTGTAGGAGATGCAATGTACACCTTTTCCTGTTGGGTCCTGTAATAGATGATTCTTTTCTGTTGGTGATTCTTCTGTTGGGATCAGATGATTCTTTTCTGTTGGTGATTTTTCTGTTGGGATCTGAAATAGACAGTTCTTCCTGTAATTGACATCAAGTGTTACTGAATGAGAACTCCCTCTTCTGGCCTCCCAACTCCATTTTAGGGAGGCTTCCCTTTATTAGTTTTCACACCCAAAAGAGTTTAAGAGTTATTGCTGTGGATAGAGAACCTTGCCCTCAATAGGGATTGCCAGCTGCTACCTAAAATTTCTTTTTTCATTTGAAATAGCATGTAGCAAAAATAGCAAACACCTGAGTCTTCATTTACCAACTTTGTCCAACTTTAGTATTTTGCCATATTTGCTTGCGATCTTTTTTTTTTTTGCCCCCAGGAGAAAAATATTTCAAATAAAGTTAAGTCCCCCACCACCACCACCAACCTTCCCTAATATTCCTTCTCCCTTCATCTCTGAATGGAATCATTGATCTGACTGGTGTTCATCATGCCCATGCATTTTTTTTACGGCTTTACCTTTTTTTCTTTTTTAATATTTATTTATTTATTTGGCTGCACAGGGTCTTAGTTGTGGTACGCGGGATCTTTGTCGATGAGTGCGGGATCTTTTAGTTTCTGCATATGGGAACTTGGGGCACGTGGGATCTAGTTCCCTGACCAGGGATTGAACCTGGGCCCCCTACATTGGGAGCGCAGAGCCTTAGCCACTGGACCAGCAGGGAAGTCCCTCATGGCTTTACTTTTTCCTACATGTTTATGTGTCTCTAAACAATATCTAATATATTCTTTTATGTGTTTTGTCTTTATATGAATTGCATTCTACTAGATGTTTACTTCATATACTTTTATAACTTGCTTTTCTTTTTTTTGGTTTATATTTTTGAGATTTATCCATGTTGATGTATGCCTCATTTTTTCACTGCTGTGCAGTATTCCATTGTATGAGTATTTCACAGTTTGTTTATCCATTGTCCTGTTAATGTTGGAGTTGTTTCATATTTTTTCACTATTAAACAGTTTTGCAGAGGGCACCTTGTACATGTCTCCTTGTGCACATGTGTGAGAGTTTTCTGGAGGGTATGTAGCTAGGAGTAACTTGCTGTCTAGTAGGGCACATGTATTTTCAGCTTTACTAGATACAGTCAAATGACTCTTCAGAGTGATTGTGCTGATTTATATCCTTACTAGCTATGTATGAGAGTTCCTGTTCCACATCCTCAATCACACTAGATATTGTCCCAGCTGTTCCTTGTTTACTGATTAGTTTAAAGACAACACTGTGCTTAGCAACCACCTCAAACATAGGGTCAGATGCATACTTATTTTTTTATATCAGGCTTCCTCCTTTTAAAGGAATTATTTTCACTTTCAGAGTTATAGAACCAAGATAACTATTAGGGTTTTTTGGCTCATATTTATTTTTAGAAATTAATGTTTCTTTTTTATGATCACAAAGTGAATATGTGATTATTTTGGATAATTTGGAAAAGAGTTACAAAAAAGAAAATTAAAAATTCCACCACCTATACATAGCCACTGTTAACATTTTACTATGTATTTACTTCTAGTGTAAACATATATATGATATACATTTACTCTCCAATTAGAATCATGCTAAATTTGTCATTTTATATCACAATCTCACTTAAGATTATATTGTGGCATTTCCTGTCATTGACTATTATTTTATTTATTTATTTATTATTATTATTTTTTTGCGGTACGCGGGCCTCTCACTGTTGTGGCCTCTCCCGTTGCAGAGCACAGGCTCCGGACGCGCAGGCTCAGCGGCCATGGTTCACGGGCCCGCGGCATGTGGCATCTTCCCGGACCGGGGCACGAACCCGTGTCCCCTGCATCAGCAGGTGGACTCTCAACCACTGCGCCACCAGGGAAGCCTTTGAGTATTATTTTAAAACTCAAATTTAATAGCTGCATAACATTTCTTCGTATAAACGTTATAATTTAATCATTCTCCCCTTAGAGGACAGCTTTCATATTATTTTAGTACTGCAATAAACAATCTTCGTATATAAATCTTCTTATGAGTTTCAGTTTGTTTCTTTGGGATAGAGTTCTAGAAAAGGTCAGTAAATATGTGTGGAATTAGTTTGAAGAGATTGTAAGAAAGGCATCCAGGGAGAAGAAAAAAGCAGTCAAGAGAGGAAAATAGAACATGGTTCGGGGGTCATGAGATCCATTAATTTAGCTTCTTTCATATTTGAGTGGAGTGGCAAATCTGTCCTTTAATTGAATTTGGACACCCTTCTCTTATTAGGGATGATATTAGAGGTGAACTTCACTCTACCATGGACACCAGAGAGTTGCTTGTACATTGTAGTGTTCAAGGATTATAGAATTTTAGGGCTTCCCTGGTGGCGCAGTGGTTGAGAGTCCGCCTGTCGATGCAGGGGACATGGGTTCGTGCCTCTGGTCCGGGAAGATCCCGCATGCCGTGGAGCGGCTGGGCCCGTGAGCCGTGGCCGCTGAGCCTGTGCGTCCGGAGCCTGTGCTCCGCAACGGGAGAGGCCACAGCAGTGAGAGGCCCGCGTACTGCCAAAAAAAAAAGGATTATAGAACTTTAGAATTGGAAGGGACTTTTAAAATTTTATCATCCAATCTTCTACTTCGTGCAGAGTCCCCGAATTGAGTGTATTTTGTAGACTCACTGAAGTAGACTTACAGGCTTGACTTGCTAAATATCTAATCCCAAACAGGTTATTGTGATAAAAGGCAGTCTGCTCCTTTATTGGACAACTTTGATTAGTTGAGTGTGGTTCTGTCCCTTAAGCCCAAATTTGAGTTTTTATAACTTTCACTTACCATTTTTTTAATTGAAAAGCTCCCTAAAAATAATGCTGGAAATACTTCACCTTTATATATTTGTTAGCTTCTACTATAATTAACATGAAAACAAACATATGTTTGACCTGCTTTTTGTCTTTGTTTCCTTCCAAGGTATAATTTAGTTTTATCTTGTCTTTGTAGTGAAAATTATATATGTGAACATAGGTAGGCTAGAAAAACCTTCCACATATTTTTATACTTGATAGAAAAGTTCCAAAGTGCCTATAGGTACTACTCATTTTATCATTATTTCTTTCTGTGTGTCTCTCTCTCTTTTTTTTTTTTTTTCCCCAAAGGTGTTATATATATTCCCTTCTTTAAATCCTGAATAACCTCTTAGGGTAGGCATTTCCCTCATTTGGCAGGCGAGGATGCTGAGGCTCAGAGAAGTTTAAAGACTTTTCCTGTCACACAGCTATTAAAGGTAGAGCCGGGTTTAAACGCAGGTCTAATTCTAAAACCTATATATTTAGCCAGTTTGCAAGTCTGTTCTCCTCACTTATTTATATTAATTTCATAATATAAAATCATAAAATCAAATGTACTTCTGTTAAAAAATGTGCATATGTTTGGGTTACTCAGTTAATATATTGGTAGTGTGGTAAGATTGTTGGCAGTATATTGCTTCTGCTTGCTTCTCTTTGGTAATCCCAGCCCCTCTCTGCTTGGTTTGGACACACCAAGGATTTCCTTCCCATCTCTCCCTGGCACCCTATGGGGCTCCTTCCTGTCTCTGGGGAAACTGAAGCACAGGGTGAGAAAAGAGTAACAAATACATAATTTTTTCTTTCTGAATATTATCAACTGATATGTCCCATAAAGAAGGATGTTTTCGCAGCTGTGTGCTTTAGCAATAGTGGGGAAAGGTTGAATTTTTATAACTTGGGTATCTTCTACGACAGAGGCAGTGGCACACATGCTCGATGGGCTTGGAATGTGGAAACCCGATCTGTCAGCCCTGTGAATCTTGCGTTTATGTCACATTGGGATCCAGATACGTTATCTCAGTGAACTTGAGACAAGGGTCAGAGGACCAAGGAGGGGACTTGCTGAGTATATGATTTAATTACACTAGATCAATCAAGCTTTGACTTAGTGATGACGGGATATACTGTGTGTGTGTTTAGGTAGTTGCTAGGGGAAAAGAACAAAGTTTAATCCTTGGTTTTGTTGACCTTT
The DNA here is from genome assembly GCF_005190385.1 of Monodon monoceros. Taxonomy (NCBI): domain Eukaryota; kingdom Metazoa; phylum Chordata; class Mammalia; order Artiodactyla; family Monodontidae; genus Monodon; species Monodon monoceros. The sequence goes on from NW_021703783.1 coordinate 9,070,780, forward strand.
GGTATCACTTTTAGCAGTAGTTCCATAGCACTGCCTTTGCCGAATTTTCAAAAGACTGCAGTCAAGTGATTTATAGATTAAGGCCTCATTTACTACTTGCACAAGAAGAGCCTATATCTTTCAATACGGGTGACGTAAGTTTACTTTAGAGACAGGAATGAGTTCATTTCTTTGGAGAGATATGAACAGAATGTGTGTCTCTTGCTCTGGTGAGAAATAAATTTAAATCGGAACTTTGCTTGAAGGAAATGGAATGGGGTGGCTGAGCACTCGAGCCTTCAGGATTAGGGAGCTTTAGCCAAGGCCCAAGGGGGCACTAATTGTGTGTTTGCAGAACTCATCCAAATATGAGCATTCAGTATATGAAACAGCAGACGTATATGGAGAACTACTTTGTATATGTCTGTAAGGCATGTGCCTTGGGTCTGAATTTCAGAGACAAAAATACATGATTCCTTCCTCAAGGACCTTACCAGGTAACTGCGAGAAAGCAAGATGGTCAGTAATAATACACAAAAAGGATGCTATGGTAACTGCCAAAAATGAACCTTCCACCAAGCGTATTCCAGAGATCCAGCCCCTGAAGAGTAAGATTGTCATAAATGAGCTATGTTGCTGCTGAAAACATTTTGATTCCAAAGTGTAATTAAGTCTCAACTAAGCAGAACTGTCTTAAGCATAAATTAAGAGGAAAATGGTATTTTAAATAACTAAGTTGCCAAGTTTTGGACCCTAGAATTTCAAGAGTTGGCAACTCCAATTCTTGGTTTGGCTACTGTATTATCTCCCTTAAATTACAGTAATATTTCTGTCACCAAAAATCATTAATTTACAGTATTTCTTCATTAATTCCATCACTGTGATTTGTTGTCATGATTATTATTACTATTTACTTACTTAGTATAGGCGAAACTAAAGTCTGCCTCCTAAGGTTGTCCTGACAAGTAAGGTAAAACGTATAACATGTTCAGCACAGTGCTTGGCTAAGAGAGTGCCATCATTAATGTTAGCTGTAGTTTTCCTCAAAATTTAATGCTTCATCTAGTACCTGACATGTAGTTAAATTTTAGTAAATGATAATAATATATGGCTTATTGTTTACAAAGGGCTTTAACATATCTTGTTTAATCCTCTCAGCTACCTTCAAGGTATGTAGTTTTACCCCTGATAGAGAAATCGAGGTTAAGTGTATCAGTCAGATTTTCTGGCTGATTTAAGCCCAGAAAGAACTTAGTGAAAGGACAATGGCTAGTTTACAGGATCTTCAGAAGAGCTCTAGAATCAGGTTTTGGACAACCTACCCAAGCATAATGGCCAAAATCAGGCCACGGAACTCACCCACTGAGGTCACTGCTTGCTGTCACGACCAAGCAGTCGACATGCCTTGTGCCACAAACGGTGCTAGCTGGCCGTAAAGACTGAACTTTGCCACTGGTTCTGCTTCTGTTGCTTCCTCAGAAGCACTGGTTCTCCAGAAACTGCTGTCACCAGAGAATGTACCTCTTGGAAGGTCCCTATTTTGCAACATTTGCTCCCTATTTAGAGGCTGGGGCATGTGTATAGATTGGTGGAACTTCTGTTACGACCTTGTGTTGTGGCTGCAGGGCAGGTGGGAAAAAAGAGGCTCTTGGTTCTTCAGCTTTGGTATAATAGGTGACTGGGTTCTCGTATGTGACACTTTGCTTTATTGCCAGCTCCCTGGGTCTTAAGTCTCTCTGTTTATAGAAAAAATACTCTTTATTTCCTGTTAATTGTATATAAGCTGAGTAGAAATCAAGATCGTTTTCCTTATTAGTAGACTTCATGTGTAGAAAAATCAGCTTTTTTTCCTAAAAATCCATCTTGTGCTTAGAAATTAGCTGTTATAAATGAACAGTATTGCCTCAGCATTTTAAGCTACTAATAAATGAGAGCGTTCCATATGATCAGGGTGTTTTCTTCATTGTAGACAATCCTGTGTGTCTCATTATCCACGGGACAGGGTATGTAATCCTTCAAGGAAGCCATGAGTTAGCACCTACAAGAAGGGCAACCCCTCTGAGCAAGGAAGTCCGGTATTAATATTTCAGATGGCTTTTTTGTTGCATCCTTTTCTTAGTACTTCATTTGTTTTTGTGGAAAGTGAATCTGTGATTCATCTTTCTGAAAACCTAAAAAAAAAAAATAAAAAAATTCAGGTTTCCAATGTGCTTGCTGTTGGCTCTAAAAAGATAGCCTCTCCTCTTTTAGAGTCGATCTTAGTGTGCCTTGCAGAGCCTGTATTTCTAAGAAGCTGTGTACACAGTCTTCAAACTACTGTAAGTAGAATCATATGTTAAATGCCAATTTTTAAAAGACCACTTCGTTCCTTAAAGCAAACTCTTTTAGCAGGGGAAGAAGCCTTTGGTGCTGCAAACAACCATCCTCACTTTGGAAAGCTGCAGTTTTGGGGTATTGATGTTTCAGCAAGTGGAGAACACCCGGGCGTGGTGAATCCTAGCTACCAAGTTTCAGGGAGGACCCAGGTGCCTCATTTTTACAGGCTGGCAGTCCTTCTTCCAGACAAGTGAGAGAGAGTGGGCTTTCTGCGTTCATTCAGTGAGACGTGCTGAAAGGTTGTGGCATCCAAACTACGTATGTTTGTAGTAGACTGCTTTTTTTTTTTGAGACGCACCATGTGGCATGCAGGGTCTTAGTCCCCCAACCAGGGATTGAACCTGTGCCCCCTGCAGTGGAAGTGCAAATTCTTAACCACTGGACCGCCAGGGAAGTCCCTAGACTGCATTTCTTTTATTTGCAGACTCAGAGTAAGGGTCTTCTGAATTTGAATATGTTCCTTTCTGCAAATAATTCTAAATCAGTCTTTGTAAAAAAAAAAAAAAAAAAAAAAAAAGAAGCACGCATGGTATAGCAGTCTAGAATATTACTTTGTCTCTCTCCTCATAGAAACATGGAATTTTCAAAGTGTAGACTTGGAAGAAAACATGGTTCAATTCAGTTTTCAGAGAAGGAAATGAGACTTATTTTTTTCCCCTTGGTTTATCCTTTTTTATATTGGTATATAAATATTGGTATATATAAATTGGTATATATAAATGTAAATATTGGTATATACATATTGGTATATCCTTTTTTATATCCTTGGTTTATATTTTTTCTTTTGTTCCCTATTGGCCACACATTTTTTGACCACTTTATTAGAGGGGTATTGTGAAATATTTTTGTTTAGCAAAAATTAAACTCAATCTACTTGACTTTTTTTGTTGTGTAAAACATACATAACAAAATTTACCATCTTAACCCTTTTTGAGCCTGAAACTCAGTGGCATTAAGTCCATTCACATTTTTGTGCAACGTCACCACTGTCCATCTCTAGAACGTTTCCATTATCCGAAATTGAAATTCTGTACCCATTAAATAGTAACTTCTTATTTTCTCTTCCCCTCAGCCCCTGGCAACCGTTATTCTACTTTCTTTCTCTATGAATTTGACTGTTCTTTGTACCTCATGTAAGTGGAATCATACAATATTTTCCCTTTTGTGTCTGGCTTATTTCACTTAGCATAATGTTCTCAGGTTTCGTCCATGTTGTAGCGTATGTCAGAATTTCCTTCCTTTTTAGGCTGAATAATGTAACATTTAGGCTGAATAATGTAATAATTGTATGTATATACCACATTCTGCTTATCCATTCATCCATTGGTGGATGCTTGGTTTGCTTCCACTTCTTAACTCTCATGAACAATGCTACCATGAACATGAGTGTACAAATATCACTTTGGGACCCTGCTTTCACTTCTTTTGGGTATATACCTGGAAGTGGAATTGCTGGTAATCGTATGGTAATTCTATGTTTAATTTTTTGAGGAACTACCATGCTGTTTTCCACAGTGACTGTACCATTTTACATTCCCATCAGCAGTGCACATGGGTTCCAATTTCTCCGCATTCTCACCAACACTTGTTTTCTGCTTTTTTGATAGTAACCGTCCTATTGAGTGTGAGGTAGTATCTTACTGCAGTTGTGATTTGCATTTCCCATATGATTAGTGATTTTCAGCATTGTTTCATGTGTTTATTGGCTATTTGTGTATCTTCTTTGGAGGAATATCTATTCAAGTCTTTTGACCATTTTTGAATCAAGTTATTTGGTTTTTATGTTGAGTTTTAGGATTTTTTAAAATGTATTCTGAATATTAACCCTTTGGCTGTCTTTTTACTCTGTTGATAGTGCCGTTTGATGCATAAAATTTTTTAATTATCATGAAGTCCAGTTTGTCTATTTTTTTTTCTCTTGTTGCTTGTATCTTTAGTGTCATATACAAGAAATCATTGTCAAATCAAATGTCGTGAAGCATCTGCCATTTGTTTTCTTCAAAGAGTTCTATCGTTTAGGTCTCTGACCCATTTTGAGTTAATTTTTGTATGTGATGTTAGATAAGAGTTCAACTTCATTCTTTTGTGTGTGGATATCCAATTTTCTCAACACCATTTCTTGAAAAGACTGTTCTTTCCCCATTGAATGGTCTTGACACCCTTGTAGGAAATCATTTGACCATATATGTGAGGGTTTGTTTCTGGGCTCTCTCTTCTGTTCCGTTGATCTGTATGTCTGTGTTTATGCCAGTAGCACATTGTTTTGATTACTGTAACTTTGTAGTAAGTTTTGAAATGACAAAGTATGAGTTTTCCAACTATGCTCTTCTTTTTCAGGATTGACTACTGAGGTTTCTTTGAGATTCCATATGAATTTTAGGATGTGGTTTTCTATTTCTGCAAAAAATGTTGGGACTTCCCTGGTGGCGCAGTGGTTGAGAGTCCGCCTGCCGATGCAGTGGGCACGGGTTCGTGCCCCGGTCTGGAAAGATCCCACATGCCACGGAGTGGCTGGGCCCGTGAGCCATGGCTGCTGAGCCTGTGCGTCCAGAGCCTGTGCTCTGCAACGGGAGAGGCCAGACAGTGAGAGGCCCGCATACTGCAAAAAAAAAAAAAAAATGTTGGAATTTTGGTAGGCATTGCATTGAATCTGTAGATCACTTTGGGTAGTATTGATATCTTAATAATATTATGTCTTTCAGTTCATGAAAGATGAGTTGTCTTTCCATTTAGTTATGTCTTCAACTTCTTTCAGCAGTGTTTTGGAGTGCTCATTGTACAAGTCTTTCATCTCCTTGGTTAATTCCTAAGTATTTTATTCTTTTTGATACTTCTGTAAATGTAATTGTTTTCTTAATATCTTTTTTGGATTGTTCATTGTTAGTGTATAGAAATGCAACTGATTTTTGTGTGTTGACTTTTTTTTTTAACATTTTGGGTTTTTTAAATTTATTTTATTTATTTTTGGCTGTGTTGGGTCTTGGTTGCTGTGCACTGGCTTTCTCTAGTTGGAGTGAGCGGGGCTGCTCTTTGTTGTGGTGCACACGCTTCTCATTGAGGTGGCTTCTCTTGTTGAGGAGCACAGGCTCTAGGTGCACGGACTTAAGTAGTTGTGGCACGTAGGCTCAGTAATTGTGGCTCGAGGGCTCTAGAACGAAGGCTCAGTAGCTGTGGCACACGGGCTTAGTTGCTCTGCAGCATGTGGGATCTTCCTGGACCAGGGCTCGAACCTGTGTCCCCTGAATTGGCAGGCGGATTCCTAACCACTGCACCACCAGGGAAGCCCTTGTGTGTTGAGTTTGTATCCTTCTACCTTACTAAATTCAGATATTAGTTCTGAAATTGTTTTTTAATCTTTAAGGTTTTCTATATTAGTTCTTATTATTCTAGTTCCTTAAGTTGTAATGTTAGGTTGTTGACTTGATATCTTTTTTTCCTTTTTAATGTAAGCTTTTGTAGCTATAAATGTCCCCCTTAACACTGCTTTGCTGTGTCCCTTAAATTTTGGTATACTATGTTTTTGGTTTCTTTGTCTCTAAGTATTTTAAATTTTCCCTTGTGATTTCTTCTTTGATCCATTGGTTGTTTAAGAGTGTTTAATTTCCACAAGTTTGAATTTTTCAGTTTTCCTTCTGTTACTGATTTCTAACTTCATCCTGCTGTGATTAGAGAAAATACTTGGTATGATATCTGTAACTTGTAAGTCTGTCCTGGGATATGTCCCATGTGTACTTGAAAAGAATGTGTGTTCTATTGTTGTTGGGTAGAGTGTTCTGTATATATTAGATGTAAGTAACTTACTGTGTTGTTCAGGTCCTCTGTTTTCTTATCTTTTGTCTGATTGTTCTATCCATTATTGAGAATGGGGTATTGATATATCCAACTATTATTGCAGAACTGTCTATTTCTCACTTTAATTCTGTCAGTTTTTGCTTAATGTATTTCGATGGTCTGTTATTAGGTGCATAAATGTTTACAATTGTTATGTATTTTGCTGTATTGAACCTTTTATTAATATATAATGTCCTTCTTTGTCTCTTATAAACTTTTTTGATTTAAAGTATATTTTGTCTGAATTAGTATGACTACCCTTGCTCTCTTTTTGTTACTATATGCCTGGAATGTCTTTTATCATCCTTTCTCTTTCAACCTATTTGTGTCTTTTGATGTAAAGTGAGTCTTTTGTAGATAGCATATGGTTGGATTATCCTTTGTTTTTTAAATCCATAATGCCAATCTCTGTCTCTAGATTTGAGAGTTTATTCCATTTACATTTAAAGTAATTAGTGATGAGGAGGGACTTCTGTCATTTTGCTCTGTTTTCTTTTATGCCTAATAGCTTTTTGTCCCTCATTTCCTGCATTACTGTCTTATTTTGTGTTTAGTTGACTTTTTTGTAGTGAAATCTTAAAATTCCTTTCTTACTTTCTTTTGTATATTCTGTAACTATTATATTTGTTGTTACTATGGGGATTATATTTAACATACTAAAATAATAACACTCTATATTGAATTTATATCAGATTAACTTCAGTACCATAAAAACTCTGCTCCTTTACAACTCCATCTTCACTCCTTTCAGTTGTAGATGTCACAAAATTACATCTTTATACATTTCCCCAAAACATAAACTAATAATTTTTAAAAATATATGTCTCTTAAATCATGTAGAAAACAAAGTGGAGTTTCATACCATTGTTATAATAATGCTAGCTTTTATAATTTTCTGTGTATTTACCTTTACTGAGATATTTATTTATTCATATAGTTCCAAGTTACTGTTTAGTATCCTTTCATTTCAACCTGCAGGACTTCTTTTAGCATTTCTTGCAGGGAAGGTCTAGTGGTAATGAATTCCCTCAGCTTTTGTTTATCTGGGAATATCTTAATTTCTCCCTCACTTTTGAAAGATATCTTTGCTGCAAATAGGATTCTTGGTTGACAGTTTTGAATATAAAAGCACTTTAAATATATCAGCCCACTGCCTTCTAGCCTGTGAAGTTTCTGTTCAGAAATCTGCTGATAATCTTATAGAGGATTCCTTGAATGGAATGAGTTGCTTTTCCCTTGCTGCTTTCAAAATTCTCTCTTTGTCTTTGACTTTTGACAGTTTGATTATACAGATCTTACTCAATTTATAATGGGGTTATTTTCCTATAAACCTAGCGTAAGTTGAAAATATCACAAATTCATTTAATACACCCAACCTACCAAATACCATAGCTTAGCCTAGCATACCTTAAACATGCTCAGAACACTTACATTAGCCTACAGTTGGGCAAAGTCGTCTAACCCAAAGCCTATTTTATAATAAAGTGTTGAATATTTCATGTAATTTATTGAATACTTTTCTGAAAGTGAAAAACAGAATGGCTGTATGGGTACAGAATGGATGTAAGTATACCATTTTGATCACATGGCTGACTTGGAGCTGTGGCTCACTGCTGGTGCCCAGCATCTTGAGAGAGTATCATACTGAATATCACTAGCCTGAGAAAAGATCAAAGTTCAAAATATGGTTTCTACTGAATGTGTATTGCTTCTGCACCACCATAAAGTCAAAAAATCAAGTTGAACCATCATAAGTTGTGGACCTTCTATAATGTGTCCTGGTATGGATCTCTTTAAGTTCATCCTACTTAGCGTTCGTTGGGCTTCTTGGATATATATATTCATGCCTTTCATCAAATTTGGGAAGTTTTTAGCCAATATTTCTTCAAATATTTTCTCTGCCTTTTTCAAGAGAAAAGCCCTTTTGGGACTCCTGCAGTATGTTTGTTGTTCTGCTTGATGGTGTCCCACAGGTCCCTTAGGTTCTTTTTACTTTTCTTCAATCTTATTTCTTTCCGTTCCTCAGACTTGGCAATTTCCATTGTCCTACTTCTAGTTCACTGATTCTTTTGCCTGCTCAAATCTGCCTTTGAATCCCTCTAGTGAAATTTTCATTTCAGTTATAGTTTTCAGCTCCAAAATTTTTTCTTTCTTTTTCGGTTTTCTATCTCTTGAGATATCTCCATTTTGTTTATACCTCATTATTCTTGACTTTAATACTTTGAGCATCTTTAAGACAGTTTAAAAATCTTTGTGTAGTAGATCTGCCATCAGATCCTTTTCTGTTTCTGTTGTTTGGGACAGTACCTTGGAATGCTTTTCTGTTTCTTGTGGGTTTTGTGATTTTTTGTTGAAAACTGGACATTGAATTTAACAGTGAGGTAACTCCAGAAATCAGCTTCTTCTTCTCCAGGGTTTACTGGCTTTTGTTTTTGTTTTCTGCTTTTGTTTGATTGTTGTAGGCTATCTCTCTGCTGGGGATTAGGGCTTCCCAGATCTTTTCTGAGCCTGTACCTTTCCTGGGCATGCACAGTGACTTTCTGATTTCCCCCAAATATGTGGCTGCTTTTGAACGTTCTCATGTTCAATGTCTAGCTCCAAGAGGGGAAAAAGAGAAAAATGAAAGGGAAGAAAAAAAGTACCAGTCCTTTAAGTCCCCTGGAAGTCACTTCAGCTGGAGAGTGAGGGGGCTGCAATAATGGAGGATGTGCAACAACAGTGGCCACTGCCTCGGTGTCTGTACCATTGTGATCAGAAGAACCAGTCAGTGGTCAGAATACAGACCCCTGATGTTTGAAGGATAGGGTCCTTTTTGCCCACCCTGGCTCCTGAAAGCTGTGTGTAAGTTGCTCACAGCTGCCTGCCACAGGGGTTGGGGGATGGATAGGTGCTGCTGTGCTAAGAGCTGAAAGTGACTGAAATTAACCACAGTTTACCATCCAGGCCTTCCCCTGGAAGTTGAAGCCTTCTATAGACTACAGAGCTCCAAAGTGTAATAGTTAACATCAGACAGATTCTGCCTGTGCAGTTGTTGTTTAGGTGAGGAGACAGATTCCTGGTGCTTCCCATTCTACCATTTTCCCTGAATGCTCTCTGTGTTTAGTTTTTAAAGGAACTACCATATTGCCTTCCACAGTGGGTGCGCCACTTTACATTCTCACCAGCAATGCATAAAGGTTTCAGTTTCGCCACATCTTCACCAGTACTTATTATTTTCTATTTGGGTAATAGCCACTTTATTGGTTAAAAGTGGTATCTCGTGGTGTGTGTTTCTTTTGTTTGTTGTGTGGTTTTTTTGCATTCCCCTAAGGATTAGTGATGTTGAGCATCTTTAAGGTGTTTGTTGACTTCTTTGCATCTTTGGAGAAACGTCTACTTAAGTCCTTTGCCCATTTTTGAATTGGGCTTCTGTTGTTCTATTTCATTTTAGTCCCTATTTATATCTGCGTTCTTTGTATTTAACTCCCGCTTCTTCTAGTAATCTGCTTGAGGTGTAGGATCACTTCTTTATTATTTTCTACAGTGCTGGTATATAGAAGGAGGTGCTAGCAAATATTCATATATGGTAGGGTTGGCCAGTCATACAGCCAGATTTGAAACCCTGCTTATTTGATCGTGGCAAGAGTTGGTAGTTGGGGACCTGGGGACATTGAGAAAATTAACATGAATTGAGTACCTCCTCTGTGCCAGATACTCTGCCAGGCATAACTTGATATAGTTCTCACAGTACTCCTTTAACGTGCATAGTATTTAATTTATTGATGAAGGGTTTGAGTTCAGGGAAGTTAAGTGACTACCCTCACATGACACAAGTGGTAAATGGCAACCCCTGGATTCAAATTCCCAGGTCTATTTGACTCCAGAGCTTGTACTTTTTTTCATTATGTCATGCTGCCTCTCTTCCCTGGCCTGAAAGTTCAACAGGAAAGCAAGGCTTTGAACCTGGGAACTACTGAAGGAAGGTGATGAGTTGAACCTTTTGCTTAACTCTTTGGGAGGAGATTTTAAAAAGCTAAGTTCATAACGGTGGATAGGATTCCTTGAGGATAGTGAGGTGTTTCATTCGTGATTGCTGATCATTTTTGTAAAAGCTGTATCTACTTTTGGTTGTTGACATCCGCTGTTCTTGTTTCTTTGGTACCATAAACCAGGGCCGTTGACCATGGACCAATGTGTGCCTGAACCTAGAGGGATGAAATGCTTTCTGTAACCTACCGTAGATTCCCTCCAAGCCTGAGTGCCCCTTTACCTCCTGAGTCTTAAGAAAGGCAAGATTAAAGGGAACAGATATTTATCAGGATCCTGTATGCTAGGCAAACCCTAAAAGGGAGGTGATTATTATCCCAGTTTTACATGAGAAAACTGAAGCTCAGAGGTATAAGGTAAATTGTCCAAATTCACACAGCTCAAATAATAATGGGGCTCAAATCACATTTTCCCATGTTCCCTGTCTTAGTCCATTTGGGCTTCTGTAACAAAATACCACAGATTGGATGTCTTCAAACAACGGAAATTTATTTCTCACAGTTGTGGAGGCTAGGAAGTCCAAGATCAAGGCGCTGGCAGATAGATTCAGTGTCTGGTGAGGGACCACTTCCTGATTCACAGACAGCAGTCTTTTTGCTGTGTCCTACATGGTGGACAGGCCAATTGAACCCTCTGGGGTTTCTTTTATAAGGACACTGATGCCATTCATGATGGCTCTACCCTCATGACCTGATCACCTCCCAAAGGCCCTGCCTCCTTATACTATCAAGTTAGGTTTCAGCATATGAATTCTGGGGGGACACAGACATTCAGTCTTTAGCACTGCCTCAGTGAGAAAGGTCTTCTTTCTTGGCCCTCTGGTAGGCACTGGAAACCGTTAGGAGGGAGATCCTGGGAGCACTGTTTCTCTCCACACCAAACATTGTGATAGGTTGGCTGTTATTCTAGGGCTGTCTATACTTGCAGTCTCTTCTGCCACATAGATTAACCAAAACAATGATGGTAGCCATTCTGGGTGGCTGCTTCTCCTGGGTGAGATTGGTGTGCCTCTGAGGTGACTGAATGGAGATAAAAGTTCCTAAGGGAACCAGTCATGGAGGGCACCCTTTTTCTGAATACCCCAAAGGAATTGATCACTAACACACATCATAAGGTCCTGTCCAAGTGGGTCAGGTGTTTTTAGACTTTTCCCTTTCTTTAAGGGAAGGTGAGAGAGTGCCTTTGAGAACTAGAGTTCATATTAGGTAAATAATACACATGGTTTATGTGCTTTTGACTTTGAAATATACTGTGACCAGCAGAGTCAAAAATCCCTTATTAGTTTGGGGGGAGATTTCTTTTTTAATTATCTGTTGCCTAATTGTACCTTCACAGTAACTTTTGTCAAAGTTACATACATTCTGCTTTCTGGATTCTGTAGGAGGAAATGGAGCTTGTTACACTGTTATCCAGATGTGAGCCCATTACTCACAGTACTCATTTCCAGTCCTGGAAGCAGCTAAGCGTCTAAAAGTTAAGGAATTCAGTTTGATAATAGCAGAGGTTAATACCCATATGGCTCTGTACAATACTTTAGAAAAACTTTTTTTTTTTTCCTACCTGACATTTCAGAAAGAAAAAGATTGCTCAGCAAAATATTTTCCAAATTTCTAACCTGATGATTTTTCCACTCAACACTTTACACAAAGAGCTAGGTACAGATGGCAATTTGCTGGGTCTGTGTAATATTCAGGCTTGGTCCTCACCCATTCCCTAGAGCCCACTCTCCATTCCTGTATAAACAAAGTGGTTTCAACAAGGTCTTAGGAAATGTCTCCAGTATTTACCATTTGCAAATATGGAATCTATTAAATCATGTTTTTAACTCAATAAACATCTACTTTGTATGCATCACTGTTTTAAGCTAAAGAAGAATTAGAAAACGGAGGGTAATGGCCCTGTTCCCTAGCGCAAAAAAGAAGACGTAATTTAGAAACTTTAACATGAAAAACTAACCATAGATATGTACAAGAACGGAGTATTAGGGATGAAGTGTCATGATCTCTAATTTTTTTCATATTGCTCAGAAAAAGAAAAAAACAAAGACGAAGTAGATATGATAAAATGTCAGTTGCTGATTCTAGATGGTATCTGGGTATATATTTTTTTCTTACTTTTCTGTATGTTTGAAAATTTATGTAATAAAATATAAAAAAAGAAAAAAAAACTTAACCATAAAGACCATTTATAAAACTATACAAAAGATAATTTCAAGGGGATATAGGTTCATTCTCTGTTACCTAAGCTAAGGGTTTAGGTTATTATTAGAGTTGGTAAGTAAGAATTGAAACCGAGGTGTAAGCCTAGAGGCCCTCAGAGGCCGGGCCGGTAATGGGAATGAGTGAAGCTGGCTGTCCATGTTCAGATAGGGTTGAGAGAGCAGGAGAGTACACGCCTCATTTAAAGCATCTACAATTAAAAAAAAAAAAATTTTAATGTGCATTCAGAATAAAAACAATTCGGAGGCCTGGCAGCATGTGGTCTTCCGAAAATGAAAATAATTACCACCTCTAAATTTACCCAGCTTTCTGTCCTCCCTGTTCCTTTTATCAGAAGACATAGGAGTGGGTCAGTCATCAAAATGGGGGAGACGGGTTCCTGACACTTGAGAGTGATGGGAAAACTTTGTACTCGTTGCCTGTAGGATTGGCCTGTCTTGCCATAGCTCTGTAGCTTCAGGAGTAGAAAAAGTGGCCCGTCTTTTTCTCTCTGTCTTGCTCCTTCTGTGTTCTAGAGCAGGATTTGTGGCAGATTTTCAGAGATTCCTGTGAGTCTAAGGAGCACATTCTGATGATAGACCCCCGCACCTGGCCTTTGTTTTGAGGTGATTTGGGGGAGGGTGCAATTGTGCTTTAAAAGGGTGATTGGAAGTGTAATTTCTTTGACTTTGGAGTTGGCTGGGCAGCTTGATTTGAACACCGTAGTGTGCCTTCTAGACTTGGCAACTTTCCCCCCACTTCCCCCACCTTTTTTTTTTTAAGAGGAAGAGTCAGGGTTTTGGTTTGAGAGCTAACGCTGGGTTTGGGGCCCTCAGCTTCAGGCCTCTGGTGACCTGGGCTGGCCCTGGAGCTTTCCGCCTTGCCGCTCTTCAGTGCAGCCTCTGGAAATCTTCCTCACTCACCTGGGAGGAGCAGATGCGGACTGAGACCACGCCTCACTCCGAAGTATATGTGGAGAAGACAGAGTAGGGACCCCGAGAAGCCTTTTTTCCTCCTAAAGTCTCCCTCAGCTCACTCTTCCCTTGGAATTCCAGCAACAGAACTGCATCCTCTTAGCCTAGTTGGAGAACCTTTTATGTACCAGGTGCTGTAATGCACGGGATAAAAAGTAAAACATGGTCCCTGTTCTCCAGCAGCTCACAGTTTGTTAGGCTTTTAATCACCTTGGAGAAGATACTGTTTGAAGGTACATCCAGCCATATAGGCCCTGGTGAGCATGAAAGATAGGGAACTGGTTTTGACGGACAGAGTTGGGGATACTTGGGGTGGGGAAGGGGAGAGAACACCCAAGAGGACATCGCTGATAGATGAGAAGGACCTTGGCTGCTTTTTGTTAAAATGACTTTATTTATGTGAACATTTTGGAAAGGGAAATACATTCATATGGTTTTAAAAATGTTAAAAGTATACTCTGAAATTCTCCTTCCCTACCCTTGTTCTCCAACTGTCTCGTTCTTGGAGTCATTCCAGAGTTTCTTTATGACAATGCAAGTAAATATGAATATATGTTTTTATTTACTTGTACCCCAATTTTTACACGGTGGTAGCACACTCCATACACTATTCTATATACCTTTCTTTTATTTTTAATAAATTTATTTGTTTATTTTTGGCTGCATTGGGTCTTCGTTGCTGCACGCAGGCTTTCTCTACTTGCGGCGAGCAGGGGCTACTCTTCGTTGTGGTACGCGGGCTTCTCATTGTGGTGGCTTCTCTTGTTGTGGAGCACGGGCTCTAGGCGTGCAGGCTTCAGTAGTTGTGGTGTGAGGGCTCAGAAGTTGTGGCTCGCGGGCTCTAGAGTGCAGGCTCAGTAGTTGTGGCACATGGGCTTAGTTTCTCCGTGGCATGTGGGAACTTCCCGGACCAGGGCCCGAACCTGTGTCCCCTGCATTGGCAGGCAGATTATTTATTTATTTATTTTTTTTGGCAGGCAGATTCTTAACCACTGCGCGACCAGGGAAGTCTATGCCTTCCTTTTATTACTTAATATCTTAGGGAGATTTTTCCATGTGAGTATGTACCTTCCTCATTCTTTTCTGTGGTCACATAATTCCATTTATGGATGTTCCTTGATTAATTAGCAAGCTCCCTACTGATGGATACTGAGGTGTTTGCTTATCTTTTACTATTACAGTCACTGCTACAGTGAACACTCTTATACATAATTATATGACATTTAGCATGTGTGCTAATGTATGTATAAATTCCTAGTAGAGAAATTGCTGCATTAGAGAATTTATGCATTTGTAATTTTGATATCTTTGCCAAATCACCCTCCATGGCAGTAACAACTTACATAAAAATCAGCAATGCCTGTTTCCTTATAGTTCCACCTAGAGAGTTTTTATCACACTCTTGGATTTTTACCTATTTGATAGGTGTAATATCGGCTTGAGGTGAAGCTTTAATTTCTATTTTTCTTATGATGAGTGAGGTTCTGCATCTTAGAGTTGAGGCCTTGGTATTTACTTTTCTGTGAAACGCCATTCATATCCTCTGTCCGTCTTTCTTTTGCTGATTTTTTTCTTGCCAATTTCTAGGAGCTCTTTATCCAATAGGAAGCTTACCCTTTGTGATATGAGTAGCAGTGGGTTTGTTTGTTTGTTTGTTGTTGTTGTTTTTAACTTATATTGTTTTTGCCATGAGGAATCTTGTTTTTTATCTTGTTGGATATATCAGTGTTTCCTTTATGGCCTTTGCATTATCCTGGCCCACTTCTGATGGCACAGAATCATTCATTCCTCTTCCCACATTGCCTCCTCACTCTTTTTTTTTTTTTTTTTGTCTGTGCTGCATGGCTTGCAGGATCTCAGTTCCTGGACCAGGGGTTGAACCCGGGCCACAGCAGTGAAAGCACCAAATCCTAAGCACTAGACTAGCAGAGAACTCCCCGTTCTCACTCTTTTTCTACTTCAATCCTCGATTGACAGCAAAAAGCTGTTCCTTTCTTCCGAAGTCTGCACTCCTGGAACTGTGTTCTTTGTCAGTAGTAGGGTAGCCCTTGATAATTTTGTTAGGAGATTTTGGTGGTCTGGAAAGCCCCCCATTTGCTAGGTTACGGGCACTCTAGAAAACAGTTTGGCCATTTCTCATAAAACTAAACATGCAGTTGTCATGCGACCCAGCAATTGCACTGTTGGGCATTTATCCCAGAGAAAGGAAGACTTACGTTTACGCAAAAACCTGTACGACAGCTGTATAGCTGCTTCGTTTGTCATGTCGCCAAACTGGAAACAACCCAAACGGCCTTCAGTGGGTGAATGGTTAACCAAACTCTGGGATGTACATACTGTGGGATACTACTTAGAAATAAAAGGAACAAACTACTGATACATGCAACAACTTAGATGAATCTCTAAGGTATTGGGTAACATCTTACGGAAGAACCCGATGAACTTTTTGGCCAACCCAATATTATGTTGGGTGAAAAAAATCCCAAAAGGTTTACATGTTAGATTATTCCATTTTTGAACATTTTTGAAATGACAAAATTTTATTGATTTATTTATTTAACTCTCCTTTATTCTTTTTTGTTTTTAATTACATTTATTTATTTTATTTTTGGCTGCGTTGGGTCTTCATTGCTGCCCACGGGCTTTCTCTAGTTGCAGCGAGCAGGGGCTACTCTTTGTTGTGGTACACGGGCTTCTCATTGCGGTGGCTTCTCTTGTTGTGGAGCACGGGCTCTAGGTGCGTGGGCTTCAGTAGCTGTGGCTCATGGGCTCCAGAGCACAGGCTCAGTAGTTGTGGTGCACGGGCTTAGTTGCTCCGCGGCATGTGGGATTTTCCTGGACCAGGGCTCGAACCTGTGTCCCCTGCACTGGCAGGCGGATTCTTAACCACTGCGCCACCAGGGAAGCCCCTGAAATGACAACATTTTAGAAATGGTGAACAGATTAGTGGAGGATTGGGGAAGGCATCCCAAGACAGACTTTGATGTGGGCGAGTTCATCCTGATGGTGTGCAGCGCATGTGCTGTCGTGTTTATTTCGGAGGACCTGTGTTGTGCCATTGGCTCTGGTGTGAGGGTACTGCTCTCAGCGGGGTGGGGAGTGCCTGAGAGCCCCAGGGCCCTGCTAGGGATTCTCTGAAGTCAGAACTATTTTCACAGTAATACTTAGACATTTGCTAATTACTCTCACTCTCCTACAAGTGTAAAGTGGAGTTTTTCAGAGGCTACATGATGTGAAATAGCAACAGATTAAATGCAGAAGCAAGTCTGAGAATCCAGCTGTTTTCTATGAAGCCAGGACATTTAAAAGACTTACAAAAATGTAAACGAGTGCCACTCTTCTCACTTTTTTGTTTTGGGGAGTAGAGTTATTTTCTTTAAAATATGTTATTTATGTTAACATGTAATGGGATTATTAGTTTTTAAAATGACTTAATAAATATTCAAGAATTTTCTGTTTTAATTTTTAACAGATGAATATTGATTTAAACTACATACACAAGTGCTCTTTGGGGGTCTTCAGTAATTTCTGAGAGGGTAAAGGGGTCCTGACACCAGAAAGTTTGTGAACCTTCAGGGTGACAGTAAGCACTTGACCAGAAGTCAGGAGGCTTGAGTTCTAGTCAGGACTTTGCTGTGTGACCCTGAGCACGTCATTTAGCCTCTTTCATTGGTATTTCATCTTTTGAAGAACCGGTATTTCATCCGGTTCTACACACCTTAAAGGAAGGGAAGATAATTCTGTGTGAAAGGCTTTGAAAATATAAGGTCCTGTTCAAATTTAAGGGAACTTAATAGTTACACAACTAAACTGATGTTGAAAGAAAATGTAAAGGTTGAGGCTTATGGTGTGTTAGTGGACATCCTGTTCACCTTTTAAATGTTTTCCTTTTTGCATCTCCTCCTAACAGTTTCATATATATATACATTCTTTCTGTTTCTCAGACAACCATTTTAATTAGTTAAAGGAATTAAGTAGGTACATCTTCCAGATTTTTCAGTCAAGAGGGGGTTTATACTCCTGATGCTTTAAAGTAGTGCCGTAAGGTCAGGTGCTCTGTCTTGGAGAAATCACTTATTATGTGACTCGCGGCATCTTGGGTTTCTCGCCTATAAAACGGGGCTAATAATAATTTACTTTCCTGAGCGATTATATGAAAAGTGATGCACAGGAGGCACTGTGCCAAGTGCTTGGCCCATAAGATGCTCCATAAATGATAGTTGCTGTGATTGTCACAGGTATATGACAAAAGATGCAAGATTAAATTTAAGCCTCTTACCCTGCCTTCAGTGAACTTGTTATTAAGCTGCTTTATTCACAAGCTTGTTAGTAATTTCCATCTCATTTGGTTTTATTATTTTTTTGCTTCCAAGGGCTGCTGAGTGGCCAGACTTCTCCAACAAACACCAGACTGGAGAAGTTGGATTCTCAGCATGTGCTGCAGCTCTGCCTCCGTTATCAGGATCACCTCCGGCAGTGTGCAGAGGCTGTTGCTTTTGATCAGAACGCTTTGGTCAAACGAATCAAAGAGGTAACTTATTGTGAGAAAATATCATGGCTGACTCAATCTTGTGCCTCCCTGTGACTCCCGAGTCCTTTTCTCCTGGGGTGTAGAGCCAGTGATCCCAACTTTCTGGGAAATAGTCATTTTCTATCTAAATGTCTTGACATCTGTCCCCATTGCTTTGAGAAAATTGTCTTTCCCAGCAGTGGAATGTGATGGTGGAAAAGAGTGGTCCATGGAGTAGACTAATCTGGAGTTTGAATCCTGGTTCACCGCTTATTTGCTTGGGAAAGTTACTTCACTTCTCTTGGTCTCAGTTTTCCTCATCTGAAAAATGGGTCTAACCGTAGTAATCGACCCGCAGGGTTGAGTGAATATTAAATTGCTTAGTAAGTGTTAACTGTTATTAGTATATGTGAAGTCCTGCCATACTGATTTGCTTTGGCTAACATTAATTGATTTCAGCCCTTTCCTGCGTGTAATTTATATTTTGTTTTCCAGTCGGGTATCAGTTCTTTGAGAGCAGGAGCCCTGACATCTCCCTCAATTATATTTTTCACTGTGTTAGCAGGAAAAACTCGGTGATTCTTATCGGTTGGATAGAAACAATTATGCCTACTTAACCCACAGGGTTTTTGTGAGGAAAGACACAAGATAATTCATGTGAAAGTACTTAGTAAATGAAAGAGTGTGGTACACATGTTGAGTAATTATGAATAACAGAAAGTAGGTACCCTTTTAAGCATTTAAATATAGCACTGATTAGGCCACTGCATGGCACAGCTCTGGGAGCACCAAGGTATAAGTAAATACGTTTTCCAAAGTTTTCGATCAAGAAGGGATTTCTGTTCTGTTACCTTGAAGTAACGTCATAAAAAGAAAAGGTCAGGAGCTGCATCGTGGAGAAACGACTTATGTGAATGGCACTGCCTGGAGTTTAACAAAATAGTCCTGATCATTGACTCTGGCAAGAGAAGGTGGACATGAGGAACTACACAAGGAAAGGGTGGAGAATCACTGCAATTAATGATCAGTTTGTAATCTCAAGGATGTAGTATGTCTATAACTAAGTAGTCATTAGTTATACTGATAGATTTAAATTTGTCAACACCTCCAGCATTTTACTACTTACCTTTCATAAAATGTTGTATGCATGTATGCTTCTCTCATGGACTAAATACTTTTATATGGAAAACAATTCAATATGACCTTTTATTTTGGTTGGCATCTATGTGGCCTTTCAGATACTATATTTATTTTACTACGTTATGATCTAAAGAGCTTAAGTCCCAAACATGACTATGCATGGGATTATATGAATTATTATTCTTGGATTTTGTTTCTTTGAATACTGAATTCTCCTCTCCTCCAGTAGGTCTAGGACATGGTCTGTGAATCATTATTTTAATAAACTTACCAAATGATACTAATGCCATTCTCCGTTACCTGGTATTTGGGAACCACTGGTCTAGAGCATTGTTTTCCAAAATAAGTTCCATAAAACTAGTTCCATGTAAAGAAGGTCAGACTTTTTGCATATTTCATAACCACCCTTGGAAAGTCACAATGCATGTTATCTTATTTAAAAGTTCTTAGGAATCTTACAGTAAAGAAAATCAACACTTTTTAAACTTATTTGATTTCGGAACCCGTATCTTAGGTAACATCTATTAACATCTTATAGAAATAGTGTTTTTTAGAGCATCCTTTGGGAAAATGCTTTTGTGGATGTAAGACCTTATCATTTTTGACTGTGCTAGAAATTAATTATGATATTAACTTTCAAAAGATTTTAGAATAAATCAGCTTTTTAATGCTTCCTGTCTTTTTTTTGAAAGGTCCTCTACTCCATTCCTGTCATTTCATAGTTAGGAATGTGTGGTACAGAAAGATTAAGTGACTAATTCATTGCCAAGGAGCTGGGTGAAGTATTTTGTAGCTGATAGTACCAGACAGAGCTCATTATACCACATTTTCAGGACTCCAGAGCAGTGTTTTTTTGGCCCTGAATGAGCGTTAGAATCACCTGGGAGTTTTTTCCTCCAATATATATGACGGAACATTTTACACACACACTGAAGTAGACAGATACCCTTCCTGTCCTCATTGCCCAGCTACTACAGATATCAGCTTGTGAAGACTCCTGTTTCATCCACACCCCGACTCCCTCCCTGCCATCTTCCTAACTGGTTTGTGTTGGAGGAAATCTCAGGCGTATCATTTCATTCTTGAGTATTTAAGTATGCATCTTTAAAAATAAAGGACTCCTTTAAAAACCTTTTTAATTTGAATTACTCTTAGACTTAGAGAAAAGTCACAAACATAATTCAGAGAGTTCCTGTATGCTTCTCACACAGCTTCCTCTAAAGTGAGCATCTTACAAAACCTTAGCCCAAAGACAAAACCAGGAAATTAACATTGGTACAATACCATTAACTAAACAGAGACCTTATTTGAATTTCACCAGTTTTTCCACTAATGAAAGACTCCTTTTCAAAAACACAGCCAGAGTGCCCTTATTGTACCTAAAAGATTACCTTAATTCATTCAGTATAGCTGAGATGCTTTGAAGAAAATACTGATGTGTAGATCTCACTCCATAGCAATTAAATGGAAATCTTGGAAGGCTGGGTTGGTGGGAAGGAAGCTGGGCATTGATTGGTGTTCATGAACGTGCTCTAGATCAGGGATCGCCGACCCCCGGGCCCCTGTTGGGAATGGGGCCTCACAGCAGGAGATGAGCGGCAGGAAAGCGAGCGAAGCTTCCTCTGCCTACTCCGCATCGCTCCCCATCGCTCGCATTACGGCCTGAAACATAACCACCCCACCACGGGTCCATGGAAAAATTGTCTTCCACGAAACCGGTCCCTGGTGCCAAAAAGGTTGGGGACCACTGCTCTCGAGGATTCTCACGTGTGACCAGGGTTGAGCACCAGTGCTGTGGCGCATTCATTGAAAACAAAATGGTTGTTTTTTTTTTTTTTGCGGTACACGGGCCTCTCACCGCTCGGGCCTCTCACCGCTGTGGCCTCTCCCGCTGCGGAGCACAGGCTCCGGACGCGCAGGCTCAGCGGCCATGGCTCACGGGCCCAGCCGCTCCGCGGCATGTGGGATCTTCCCGGACCGGGGCATGAACCCGTGTCCCCTGCATCGGCAGGCGGACTCTCAACCACTGCACCACCAGGGAAGCCCTGAAAACAAAATTTTAAACTGAGTTTAAAATTCTGCTTGGGGAAGCTTGGGATTCACTTTGAGCCATCAGTAGTGACCCAGGATTGTTACCAAACAGAGAACAGCACTCCCGGTATGAGCAGTACCTTGGTAGTTCTCTTAGGGCCGAGGAGGTGAACACTGCTGTAGATTCTTCACTGACGACCTGTCTTCTCTGTTGGTGCAAACTCCTGAAACATACACAGCCATGTGCGCTCAACTTCAAGCCTAAGGGTTGAAATTAGTCACTTCCAAGTGAATAAAGCAGAGGATGTAGTTTTGATCAAACACCAACTCTCTGATATTATTCCAGATGTTTCCTGGAAGTTGAGTTGCAAGTGTGAGGAAGTAACATAATGCTATATGTGTTGAAAAGTCAGGGAACTTAATAACCGTGGAGAATGTGTGTTAGTGGAAGTAGAACCCGGGTCAAACAGAGGCGCAGAAAGCTGCAGCACTTGCGATCACTTACATTTGGATCAAAGGGAAACGTGGCTGTAACAGTTTCTGATTCGGAGAGAAGAAAATCAAGGAGTTAGCTGAGCTTCCCTATTGCTAAATTTGGATGATGCTTTTGAATAAAAAGTTGATGTTTTACAAATTTCTGTGTAAGAGAGGCGTGGAAGGTAGGGGTGGTCTTCCTTCACACCAGAGTCTTGTACACGGACCACTAGTTTCCTCAGTGGCTTCAGGATGACCCTCAGCCAACCAGCCAGCATGGCTGAGCAACTACTGCTGACCAACTTAGTGTGAGGTCCTTTAAGGGTTACACAGAAACATGACTGGTCCCTGCTTGCTGAGAGCTTAGTCTGGGCGAGGGCATGAAGGTACACAGAACAGTAAGGTGAAGGATACAGTGCCATCAGTGGAGAGTGCTCAGTTGTGGTTCACAGCTGAAGTCCTAGGAGAGTTAAAGATCCGGATATCCTGGGATATAGTGGGTGAGGCTGAAGCCACGTCGTAAAGGACAACCGGGATTTGGAAAACAAATGGAGAGAAAGCGGAGAGCGCTGCTGGCTGCAGGAACAGCTGGGAGTCTCGGAAGAAAATTAAGTTTGGGGCTTCCGGGGACAGTGGAGAAGCTAAGTTTGTTCCAAGAAATTTCTCCATTAAGAGCCACAGATGTCGGAGCTGGAAGGACCTCAGAGACCTTCTGGTCCAGGACCCTCATGACATACAGATGCAGAAATCGAAGCCTGTTAGAGAAAGTAAGCAATTAATCCGTGGTCACAGAGGAAGATAGAGGCTGAAACTATAAAATTAAAAGTGGATGAAGGGCTTCCCTGGTGGCGCAGTGGTTGAGAGTCCGCCTGCGGATGCGGGGACACGGGTTCGTGCCCCGGTCCGGGAAGATCCCACATGCCGTGGAGCGGCTGGGCCCGTAAGCCATGGCTGCTGAGCCTGCGCGTCCGGAGCCTGTGCTCCACAACGGGAGAGGCCACAACAGTGAGAGGCCCGCGTACTGCAAAAAA